>NC_073380.1:7203658-7515476 GCF_028641065.1 Leucoraja erinaceus | reverse complement strand
CTAGGACCATGTTTCACTACATATGTCCTTGAACTTCATCTCTTTTGATCTCTTACACTTCCTTATCTCTATAACTCTCCCCCCCCCCCGACGCTCAGTCTGAAGAAGGGTCTCCACCCGAAACGTCACCCATTCCTTCCATCCTGTGATGCTGCCTGTCCTGCTGAGTTACTCCAGCATTTTTGAGTTACACCAGCATACTACAGCTGAGTTACTCCAGCATATGCCTGCCTCTTTGTAGGGTACATCGAACAAACCCTGTTCCAGGTCTACATGTACACTGGCCCTATCCGCCAACTCCATCTCCGCTACATTTCCGGCATCTCCTCCTACACCCGCGCAGAACTCATGAAGTTTATTAACTTCACCACTAACTTCCACCCAACTCTTAAATTCATCCTGTCCATCTCTGGCACCTCCCTCCCCTTTCTGGATCTCACTGTCTCCATCACAGGAGGTAGACAATAGACAATAGACAATGGACAATAGACAATAGTGCAGGAGTAGGCCATTTGGCCCTTCGAGCCAGCACCGCCATTCAATGTGATCATGGCTGATCATCCCCAATCAGTACCCCGTTCTTGCCTTCTCCCCATATCCCCTGACTCCGCTGTTTTTAAGAGCCCTATCTAGCTCTCTCTTGAAAGCATCCCGAGAACCTGCCTCCACCGCCCTCTGAGGCAGGGAATTCCACAGACTCACCACTCTCTGTGAGAAAAAGTGTTTCCTCGTCTCCGTTCTAAATGGTTTACCCCTTATTCTTAAACTGTGGCCCCTGGTTCTGGACTCCCCCAACATCGGGAACATGTTTCCTGCCTCTAGCATGTCCAAGACCTTAACAATCTTATATGTTTCAATGAGATACCCTCTCATCCTTCTAAACTCCAGAGTGTACAAGCCCAGCTGCTCCATTCTCTCGGCATATGACAGTCCCGCCATCTCGGGAATTAACCTTGTAAACCTACGCTGCACTCCCTCAATAGCAAGAATGCCCTTCCTCAAATTAGGGGACCAAAACTGCACACAATACTCCAGGTATTGACTATCGACTGCCGTCTATTACAAACCTATTGATTTCACCAGAAGAACCACTTACATAGCCTTACCTACTTCAGTTCCCTGCAGCGATAAGGCTTTACTGATATTATTTGGCATGGTTTTAGCTTCTCAAACATGCCATCTGAAACTGAGTTACTGCTTCAAGACTCAATTCCTTTATTATTGGCTTTCCTCCATTTTTCCCCAAGAACATTTCGTTTTTGCCTTCCTCTAGCTCTTTCGTTTACAATGCAGACTTCCCTTGAGGACCAATAATTTAAACGTAGCCATATTATGTATATTATCTGCTCCGGGACCCACACTTGGCCTTGCGTGCTGACGCTATTTTACTTAAATGTTCTTTATATGAGAAAACGGCTTTATATCGCAAATCACACACCCAGGGATGCCTTGCTTATAACCAAATAGTCCTATTTTCATTCAAAACATTCTTTTGGCAATTGCCCAGGAACTGAAGAGCAGCTGGTCTGTGGGTTAATGTGGGAAAGCTGGGCAACGTTTTCTCCAGGGCAACAGAAGCAGATTAATAATAAATGACAGGAGTGGTGAACCGACTTCTCATGGAACGTGTGGTGCAGCGGTAGAGTTGCTGCCTTACAGCGCCAGAGGCCCGGGTTCGATCCTGACTACGGGCGCTGTCTGTACGGAGGTTGTACCTTCTACCCCGTGGCCTGCGTGGGTTTTCTCCGAGATCTTCGGTTTCCTCCCTCACTCCAAAGACGTGCAGGTTTGTAGGTTGATTGGCTTGGTATAAATGTAAACTTGTCCCTAGTGTGTGTAGGGTAGTGTTAGTGTGCGGGGATCGCTGTGTGGACTGTGTGGACTCAGTGGGCCGAAGGGCCTGTTTCCTTGCTGTATCTCCAAACTAAACTAAACTAAAGAGACCATAGAACAGTACAGCGGAAGAACAGACTCTTCAGCCCACAATGTCTGTGCCGAACATGATGCCAAGACCATCTCTTAAGTACCTGCATATAATCCTTGTCCCTCCATTCCCTGCATATCTGTGGCCTACCCAAGGGCCTATTAAATGCCACTGTTGTGCCTGCTTCAATCACCATGCCTGGCAGCATGTTTCAGGCACTCTTTATTACTGATTAGTACGGGCGTCAGGGGTTATGGGGAGAAGGCAGGGGAATGGGGATAAGGGCCTGTCCCACTTGGATGAACCAATTGCCGACCTCTGCCGAGTTTGCCCTTGACTCATACTCGCAGCATGGTCGCCACGAGGTCGTAGGAGGTCGTGCGTGGGAGGTCTCCGTTAACTCTTCCTCACGCTCGTGAGTGGTCTGCGCGTACTCGTGGCCTCAAGTAGGTCGCGGCGTTTTTTCAACCTGCTAAAAAACGTCCACGAGTAAAAAAAGGTTGCCATAGGTCGGCCAGGTGGGACAGGGGCTTTGGGAGGGAAAGATAGATTAGCCATGAATGAATGGCGGTGTAGACTTGATGGGCCGAATGGCATAATTCTACTCCTAGCACTTATGATCCTCTGTGTAAAAATGTTGCTCCGCACATGTCCTTTGAACTTTTTCCCTCTCATCTTAAAGCCATGCATTATCATATTAGATGTTTCAATCCTGGGAAACAAGATTCTGACTGTCCATCCTTTCTATGCCTCCCATAACTTTACATACTTCTATCAGGCCCCCTCGCAACCCCCGGTTTTCCAGGGAAAACAATCCAAATCTGTCCAACCTCTCCGTGAGCTAATAGTCCCCAATCCAGGCATCTTTCCTCTGAACCCTTTTCATCCTTTATAATTTCCCTTTTTCTCAAGGTGGTGCAGATCAGAAAATGTATACTTTATTTTCCCGAACATTTTTATATTTTGTAAGTTTGCCTTCCACAATATTTACATGACACTAACGCTTGATTGATAGCGTGAAGGGAGGAAGAGTGGCACGGTGGCGCAGCAGTGGAGTTGCTGCCTTACAGCGCCAGAGACCCGCATTCGATCCTGACTACGGGTGCTGTCTGTACAGAGTTCGTACGTTCTCCCCGTGACCGCGTGGATTTTATCTGAATACTCTGGTTTCCTCCCACACTCTAAAGACGTACAGGTCTGTAGGTTAATTGTCTTCAGTAAAGATTGCACATTGTCCATAGTGTGTGTAGGGTAGTGTACGGGGAGTGCTGGGCAGTGCGGACTCAGTGGGGCTAAGGGCCTGTTTCTGCACTGTATCTCTAAACTAAACTAAACTAAACTAAACTAAACTAAACTAAACTAAACTAAACTGCTGTTGCTCAGTTGAACATCTTCCTATCGGGTTCACATCAGAAGATTAGAAATAGTTCAGCCGGAGGTGAACTCACTTCTCGGCATCTGCGTACAATGGCGTCTTGCGCTTCTTGTGCTTCTTGTGCGTGGTGATGGAAGGGTTGGCGGAAACACGGCCGCATCGTGAACGCTCTTTCCTTGACCCCCAATTGACTATTATTGGGCAGCAAATAAGTGTTTTGTGTTCTCTTGTGATTATTTTCTTACTTGTTTGAGGAGCTTGTTTTACTTCTAATGAGCCCGTGTCGAAGGATGACCCTTGTACGAGGACTCTGGATTAAACCATTGTGCGTGTGGCACAGATGTGCAGCTATTACAGTATTAACCACATGAGTTTATTTCTTATCTTGGTTGCTGCTTGTGTCGAGTTTGTATTTTGTTCCTGTGACCATGTAGTCTTCCGACAGGTGCCTCTGGCTCCCCTCCTAGATTATATAGATGCATGAGTTGGCAGGCTCTTTGGCCACTATAAATTGCTGCTGGTATATAAGAGAGTGAAGGAATCTGGGGGGAACAGTGGATGAGAGGGCAAAGGGTGCAGGGTGCAGGGGACAAGAGACAGGGGGATGGGGAGGAGGTAGGACAGGGGACAGGGTCAGGGGACAGGGTCAGAGATCAGAGGTGAGGGAGACAGGGGGCACAAACAGGTGGACAAGGGGTCAGGAGTACAGGGAGCACCAACAGGTGGATGGGGAGGGGATGAGAGAGGGGGGGGGGGGGGGGGGGGTGGGTTGAGGGTGGGACAAGGGAACAAGCGACGGTGAGTGGGTGGGAATTTGTGGAGAATAAAACCTGGATTTTATATGTAACTAGACCAAGTGCAGACCCGTTGGGTCTGCTCCCCCAACGCAACCATTCCCTACCTGTAGCCCCCACGGGAGACGTGGTCCTCCAACTCAGCTGTTCCCGCAGTCAGCAGTGCGCTTTAAATGGCGTATTTGAGGGGAGAGGCGGGCGCCAGCAGCCGTTATGGTCGCTGGCCAGCAGGAGGCAACAACATTCACCAGGGGCTGGGGCTGGAGCTGTGAGTGAGAAGCAGTGTTTTTTGAAATATTGGGAGAGGGAGAGGATTTGATTAAAAATGTGTACATAAACACGACGAAATGTAATCAGGAATGGATACTTGGAATGAAAAGTGAAATCTCTAGCGAAATGGATGAAAATGTCGGCGTTTCTGGGTCTGGCGTTGGCGTAGCAACGAATCAAAGGCTGACAACCACAAGTCAGGCAGAAACACACACACACACACAGCCAGCCAGCCTGCAGCCACAGAGCTTTAATATTACATCGAAGATGGGACATAATGGCTGGTGTAGGTCTGGTGAGCCTGAATCCACTCATGAATCTATGACGTATTATATGATCTGATACACAAAGTAGATGTTAATATGATGATATGCACAGGTACATAGTTCCCTCAAGATGGAGTAGTCGAGTCTTACAGCATAGAACCAACTTTGTACACAATTAAAAAAATAACCATTATGTGATTTGGACATTGCAAAAAGAGATTTGTACAATATAAAAATTAAAGTGTTGTCCTTTTTTTTGAAATAATAACATAAATACAGGACTATTGATGAATTTAAATCATTTACACTTTGTACCATTTTCTTGGCTTCCACTCCAAACATTTTCTATGCAAACTCTATAAATAGCTCGGTCGTTCTGTGTGAATTTTATTTTCCAGAAGGAAAGCCTCCTCTGGCCCCTGACACCTTCCCAATCTGCCATTTGTAGAGTTATGAGGTTGTTGAGTATTGCGAATAAATACGAAACAATATTTTCTCTCTTCCGTTATCGTTGCACTTACACTGAGCTGATATCAATAATAACAATATGTATTAGCATTATATTACTCCTCCTGAATCAAGTCCCACAGGTACTTTCAATATCGACAGTTTACATTGACATTGAATCTGGAGTTGCTGCCTTACAGCGCCAGAGACCCGGGTTCGATCCTGGCTACGGGTGCTGTCTGTACGGTGTTTGTACGTTCTCCCTGTGACCGCGTGGATTTTCTCTGAGAACTTCGGTTTCCTCCCACACTCCAAAGACGTACAGGGTTGTAGATTGGTTGGCTTGGTACAAATGTAAATTGTCCCCGGTGTGTGTACGATAGTGTTAATGTGCGGGGATCGCTGGTCGGTGCAGACCCGGTGGACGGAAGGGCCTGTTTCCGCGCTGTATCTCTAATACTAAATTAAAACGAAAAAAAAAAAAATCATAAAGCTTTCATTGCCTTAATACTTATTTCCTGTTCTTGCCTTCGGCTATGAGCAGAATTTGATGCCCGGACACATGAAGAGATGGTAAACTTGGACAAGGTGCAAATAAAAAGGAAGAGCTTATAGAAGGAAGATAGGTTCTCGGCAGAGCTTCCATGGAGGGATCTTTTCGAATCAGGATGCTCCTCTCTGATCCTTTTGTCTCACACCTTGTATGTGTTCATCTCTGGCCTTTCTCCAACCATCTGCCTATCGAAACCCTTCCTCATTTGTGTTAACCTATGACCTGCCGTGCTTTGTCCTGACCCTCCTCTCATCTGTTTTCTTCCATGAGAGAGTCTAGGACCAGAGGCCATAGCCTCAGAATTAAAGGACGTTCTTTTAGGAAGGAGATGAGGAGGAATTTTTTTAGTCAGAGGGTGGTGAATCTGTTGAATTCTTTGCCACAGAAGGTGGTGGAGGCCAAGTCAATCGATATATCTAAGGTAGAGATAGATAGATGCTTGATTAGTCTGGGGTTCAGAGGTTGTGGGGAGGAGGCAGGAGAATGGGGTTAGGAGGGAGAGATAGATTGAATGGCGTAGACTTGATGGGCCGAATGGCCTAATTCTGCTCCTATCACTTTTGCTAAGGAAGGGTTAAAGTCGCTTATCAATGAGGTGTCTCCCTGCAATCAAAATTTTAATTGCAAATACGAAGGATATTAATCCGACTTCTGAAGTGTTTTAACACTGGCAATTTCAACAAAATTATGTTTCCTGAACTTGAGATTTTGCATGGTCGGATTTAATTTTCAATTGCCTCGTCTGACCTCCAGAGGTCAGTGTCTCCCTTCATTTGCGAGTCTGTCCACTGTTCTGTGTGTTGACTGCCAGACAATGTTATATAATTGAATCGTACAGCTACAGCATGGAAACAAGTCATTCATCCAACCACGACTATGTCAATGTGTTCTCCACATGAGCTCCTCGGTCAAATATCATTTCAGCGCTCAATCTTGAACTACATAGACTTGGGGGGATTTGGTTTTGTCTTTTTACATTATAATTGTTTGTTTTTATGTGTATGTGTGTATAGAAACATAGAAACTTAGAAATTAGGTGCAAGAGTAGGCCATTCGGCCCTTCTTCGCCATTCAATATGATCATGGCTGATCATCCAACTCAGTATCCTGTACCTGCCTTCTCTCCATACCCCATGATCCCTTTAGCCAAAAGGGCCACATCTAACTCCCTCTTAAATATAGCCAATGAACTGGCCTCAACTACCTTCTGTGGCAGAGAATTCCACAGATTCACCACTCTCTGTGTGAAAAATGTTTTTCTCATCTCGGTCCTAAAAGATTTCCCCCTCATCCTTAAACTGTGACCCCTTGTTCTGGACTTCCCCAACATCGGGAACAATCTTCCTGCATCTGGCCTGTCCAACCCCTTAAGATATATATATATATATATATATATATATACACACACACACACACACACGTATATATATATATGTGTATGATGTATGCAACAAAAATGCTGGAGTAACTCAGCAGGACAGGCAGGATGCTGGAGTAACTCAGCAGGACAGGCAGCATCTCTGGATAGAAGGAATGGGTGACGTTTTGGTTCCAGACCCTTCTTCAGAATGAGTCTCTCTCAGATCTCAGTCTATATCTATATACTCCCTCGCCCCTGATTCTCAGTCTGAAGAAGGGTCTCGAACCGAAACGTCACCCATCCTTCTATGCGGGGAAGCTGCCTGGCCCGCTGAGTTACTACAGCTTTTTGTACCGGGGCAGCGAAAAAAGCTAATGGCATGTTGGCCTTCATAACGAGAGGAGTTGAGTATAGGAGCAAAGAGGTCCTTCTGCAGTTGTACAGGGCACTGGTGAGACCACATCTGGAGTATGGTGTGCAGTTTTAGTCTCCAAATTTGAGGAAGGACATTCTCGCGATTGAGGAAGTGCAGCGTAGGTTCACAAGGTTAATTCCCAGGATGGCGGGACTGTCATATGATGAAAGAATGGAGCGACTGGGCTTGTGTTCACTGAAATTTCAAAGGATGAGAGGATGTCTTATGGCGACATATAAAATTATTAAGGGATTGGACACGTTAGATACAGGAAACATGTTGCTGATGTTGGGGAGTCCAGAACCAGAGGCCACAGTTTAAGAATAAGGGGTAGGCCATTTTGAACTGAGATGGGGAAAAACCTTTTCACCCAGAGAGTTGTGAATTTGTGGAATTCTCTGCATCAGAAGGCAGTGGAGGCCGATTCACTGGATGCATTAAAAAAAGAGTTAGATAGAGCTCTCAGGGCTAGCGGAATCAAGGGATATGGGGTGAAGGCAGGAACGGGGTACTCATTGTGGATGATCAGCCATGATCACATTGAATGGCGGTGTTGGCTCGAAGGGCCAAGTGCATCCATTGTCTATCTATGAAAAGTTTTTAGGATTTACTTTAGACTTTAGAGATACAGTGCGGAAACAGGCCCTTCGGCCCACCGGGTCTGCGCCGACCAGTGATCACCCCATACACTAGCACTATCCTACACGCATCAGGGACGATGAACAATTTTACAAAGCCAATTAACTGACAAACCTGCACGTCTTTGGTGAATGGGAGGAAACCGGAGCACCCGGAGAAAACCCACGTTGTCACAAGGTGAAACTCTGTACAAGGCAGCACCTGTAGTCAGGAACAAACCCGGGTCTCTGGCTCTGGAAGGCAGCAGCTCTGCCGCTGTGCTACTGTGTTGCCCTTTCACTTGCATACTTTCCAGTCAAAGACCATATACGTGAATATTATCAAGCCGTCCACAGCACACAGATAAAGGTTAAAGGGAACAACATTTAGTGCAAAGATATAACATTGATAAATCCTGTTAGATATTAATGAGTTCGCTGGAGGTCAGGACTGCACTGTAGCTGGTGAGAGGATGGTTCAGTTGCCCGATAACAGCTGGGAAGAAATTGTCCATGAATCTGGAGGTATGCATTTTCAAGATTTGGTTCCTCTTGCCTGAGGGGAGAAGAGGGAGAGACCGGGGTGAGATTGGTCCTTGATTATGCTGCTGGCCTTGTTGAGGCAGCGTGAGTTGTAGATGGAGTCAATGGAAGGTGGGTTGGTTTGTGTGATGGTTTGGGCTGCGTCCACAACTCTCTGCAATTCCTTGCGGTCTTGGATGGAGCCGTTCCAAAACCAGGTTGTGATGCACCCCGATAAAATGCTTTCTACGGCGCATCTGTAGAAGCTGGTGAGAGTTGTTGGCGACATGCCGAACTTCCTACGCCTTCTAAGATTCTTCCTGTTTATCTGTTCTGACCATATGAGTATTCAGAGCCCATACTGTAATCGCAGGGTTGCAGTCAATTCTAGTGAATTAATTTTTTTAAAAGGTTGCGCAGCGGTAGAGTTGCTGTCTCACGGCGCTAGGGACCCAGATTCGATCCTGACCACGGGCGCTGTCTGTACAGAGATTGTATGTTTTCCCCATGACTGTGTGGGTTTTCTCCGAGATCTTCGGTTTCTTCCCATGCTCCAAAGACGTGCAGTTTGTAGGCTAAATTGGCTTGGTATAAATGTAAACTGTCCCTAGTGTGTGTAGGATAGTGTTAGTGTGCGGGGATCGCTGGTCGGTGTGACTTGGTGGGCCGAAGGGCCAGGTTCCACGCTGTATCTCTAAACTAAACTAAACTAAACTAAACTTGCATACATAGACATTAGACAATAGACAATAGGTGCAGGAGTGGGCCATTCGGCCCTTCGAGCCAGCATCGCCATTCAAGGTGATCATGGCTGATCATCCCCAATCAGTACCCTGTTCCTGCCTTCTCCCCATATCTCCTATTTTTAAGAGCCCTATCTATGTCTCTCTTGAAAGTATCCAGAGAACTGGCCTCCACCGCCCTCTGAGGCAGAGAATTCCACAGACTCGCCACTCTCTGTGAGAAAAAGTGTTTCCTCGTCTCCGTTCTAAATGGCTTAGTCCTTATTCTTAAACTGTGGCCCCTGCTTCTGGACTCTTCATGATCATTGTTGACAAGTAATAAGAATCTTTTCCGATCTGTCAGTGAGAGAGAGAGAGTTGGATGTGGAAATGTCACATCAGAAATCTGTCGGCATCTTCAAAGAGAAAAGACGCCGTTGCTGCAGACGGCTGTGGAGGACAAGTCTGTGGGTATTATTAAGGCGCAGATTGGCAGATTCCTGATCAGTACGGGTGTCAGAGGTTATGGAGAGAAGGCAGGAGAATGGGGTTGAGAGGCAAAGATAGATCAGCCATGATTGAATGACGTAGTAGACTTGATGGGCCGAATGGCTCCAATAACTCATGAACTTATGAACAACAGGCTAATGGTTTGCCTTTCCTAACAAATGCTGCCTTACCTTGTCGCTCTCTTTGATACATGTATATTTTTGAGAATGAATTTCTACTTCCTTTTGAATATATCATACAGTTTCTTGGCATAGACACTGGTAATGCTTTATACATCCATACCCGAAACTGAACTGGTTGTCAAAACTGAAATTTCAGGGAGATTTTAAATGAATCATTTAGATTGTCACAGAAATTCTGAGGGAAGGATGTTTAGAATACCTGCAGTATGTGCCAATCATCCAGACCCAATGATTTTTATTGAAAAGCTAAAAAGAAAAACGACAATGCCGTTAATATGAAATAAAAATTCCCAGCGGATAAATGATTTTTGTGCAAATATACAAGGAAATAAAATACTTATGCGTAATTCCTATACCTATGGTTAATTTTGAATGCTTAATTTTGAATGCTTAAAATACCCTTGCTTAATTCTTGGAGCTTACTGGGTTAGTTCAGTTTTGTTTGGAGATACAGCATTGAAATAGGCCCTTCAGCCCACCGAGTCCATGCTGACCATCGATCACCCCTTTACACCAGTACTGTATTTTCCCACATTTTCATCCACTCCCTACACACTAGGTGTAGGAAGGAACTACAGATGCTGGTTTATACCGATGATAGACTTAAAATGCTGGAGTAACTCAGCGGGTTAAGCAGCAACTCTGGAGAAAAAGAATAGGTGACGTTTCAGGTCGGAACCCTTCTTCTTAACCCATACCGTCACCTGTCCCTTTCCTCCAGAGATGCTGGCTGACCCGCTGAGTTACTCCAGCACTTTGTGTCTATCTTCCCTACACACCAGGGGCCAATTAACCTACAAACCCACATGTCCTGAGGATGTGGGAAGCAACCGGAGCACCCGGAGGAAACCCACACGGTCACAGGGAGAACGAACAAACTCCACGCAGATAGCGCTCGAGGTCAGGATCGAACCCGGGTACCTGGCGAGGTGACACAAAGTGCATGAACGTCTACTGTGCATGACATAATTCACAGAGGGGGTGCTGCAAGGAAGCTTGTCTATTAGTTGTGCTGACTCTATGGGGGAGCTGAAAAATGTTTTACATCTAAGATGGCAAAAGGTTGTTTTGTTTTAAGGAAGCAGCGGACTTCAAGTAACAATTCACACAGTGATCCAAGAAACTAATATCAATGTACCTCAACTCTGGCAATAGCTGTGCCGAACTGGAAGCCAGAGTTAGAAATGGAATGTGTTTCAGTGAATCTAATATTTTCCATCTGGTCTCAGTGAAAGGTTTTACGGGATGCCTCCTTTACTCATTTCAAGAGAACTCACCACTAGTTTAAGAAAGACACAAAATTGCTGGGATAACTCAGCGGGTCAGGCAGCATCTCTGGAGGAAAGGAATAGGCGAAGTTTCGGGTCGAGACCCTGCGAGTGGTTTTAGTTTAGTTTAGTTTAGAGATACAGCGTGGAAACGGGTCCTTCAGCCCATCGAGTCCATGATGGCCATCGATTACCGGATTACACTAGATCAATTAGGTAGGCACAGTGGTGCAGCGGGAGAGCTAATGCCTTACAGCACTAGACGACTGGGTTTGATCCTGACCAGGGGTGCTGTCTGTATGGATTTTGTGCATTCTCTGGAGTTTTCTCTGGGTGGATTTTCTCCGTGTGCTCCGGTTTCCTGCCACGTCCCAAAGACGTACAGGTTTGTAGGCTAATTGTTTTTTGGTAAAATTGTAAATTGCCCCTCGTTTGTAGGATAGGGTAGGGGTGATTGTCGGTCGACATGAACTCAGTGGGCTGAAGGGCCTGTTTCCGCACTGTATCTCTAAAGTCTAAAAAGTCTAAATCTATGTTATCCCAAATTCTCATCCACTTCCCTATTGCCCCTAGGAGCAATATACGCAGGCCAATTAACTTACAAACCTGCACGTCTTTGGGATGAGGGAGGAAACCTGTGTGGTCACAGGAAGAACCGCATAGACAGCACCAGAGGTCAGGATTGAACCCGGGTCTCTGGCGCTGTGAGGCCGCAGTCCTACCAGCTGCGCTACTGTGCTGCCACTGAGTAGCTTGATAGCATGGTAGATGGACACAAAATGCAGGAGTAACTCAGCGGGACAGGCAGCATCTCTGGAGAGAAGGAATGGGTGACGTTTTGAGTCGAGACCCTTCTTCAGAAGCATGGTACCCTTAATAATGCACACTGCCATATTAGACTCATATGATGGGATTGCGATCTCTCCTCATGATT
The DNA here is from genome assembly GCF_028641065.1 of Leucoraja erinaceus. Classification (NCBI taxonomy): domain Eukaryota; kingdom Metazoa; phylum Chordata; class Chondrichthyes; order Rajiformes; family Rajidae; genus Leucoraja; species Leucoraja erinaceus. The sequence goes on along the minus strand of NC_073380.1, from coordinate 7,503,317 downwards.
CTAGTGGACTCCCAGTCCTTCAGCTATTTTTAAATTTTGTAATTCAGCCAGAATTGCAATCTAGCTGAAATAGGAAAAAAAAGATGGCAAAAGGAATGGAATGATAATAATAGTCCAGGTCTTGGAAGCGTTATCTCCTCAGCTTTTCAGAGTGTCTTGTGTAGCTTTATTCTGTGTGGAGTCTCTGCCTACACTAATAACGCTACTGATAGTGGAGTGGTTGGGTGGAAGGCACGAAGGCAAGGGTCTGCAGGCATTTGCTCACACTCTTGATGCATCTTATTGTTTTGTTTAAGAAGGAACTGCAGATGCTGGAAAATCAAAGGTAGACAAAAATGCTGGAGAAACTCAGCGGGTGAGGCAGCATCTATGGAGCGAAGGAAATAGGCAAGGTTTCGGGTCGAGACCCTTCTTCAGACTGATGTGAGGCTGGGGGGGGCAGGAAGAAGAAAGGAAGAGGTGGAGACAGTGGGCTGAGAGAGAGCTGGGAAGGGGAGGAGACTACCTGAAATTAGAGAAGTCAATGTTTATACCGCTGAGGTGCAAACTGCCCAAGCGAAATATGAGGTGCTGCTCCTCCAATTTACGGTGGTCCTCACTCTGGCCGTGGAAAAGGCCCAGGACAGAAAGGCCAGCTTCGGAATGGGAGGGGGAGTTGAAGTGCTGAGCCATTGGACGAGCTGAGGTGTTGGGCGATATAGAGCAGCTGACACCTAAAGCAGCAGATGCAATAGATGAGGTTGGAGGAGGAGCAGGTGAACCTCTGCCTCACCTGGAAAGCAATAAAAAGAAGATTCTACAACATCCAAATTCCAATTGAAATCTGGCTTAAAATATTTGACATTGTAATCCAGCCTATTGGGCTTTATGGTAGTGAAGTATGGGGTCCGCTCAGTCACCATAGTTATAGTAAATGGGAAAAACATACAATGGAGGCCCTGCATGCAGAATTTTGTCAGAACATCCTCTGTATCCAAAGGAAAACACCAACAAACGCATGTAGGGCGGAATTAGGCAGATACCCACTGATAATAAATATCCAGAAAAGAACACTAAATTTTTGGAATCACCTTAAATCTAACCCCCCAGATACCCTCCAGTTTAAAGCCCTTCAAACACAAGAGGGGAACCCAGAAAAGAGTTCCCTGTGTCAGTTGGTACCGAGACTAACTACCCCTATTCAGTTAAACCCTATCCAGTTAAACCCTGACCGGCCTCAGATCAATACTGACCCCCAAACATCAGTTAGAGTGAACCAAATTATCAAACAATGTAAAGAAACGTATTTGAAACATTGGGATAAAGAAACCAAAAGCCAAAGCAGATTAGAATGTTACCGTGCCCTAAAAAGAGATTATAAATTGGCAGACAATCTCTCAACTGTTAGAGACATAAAGCAGAGACAGACCCTCACCAAATACAGGTTAAGTGACCACTATTTGGCAGTTGAAAAAGGAAGACAGAAGAGATTCTGGCAACCAAGAGAAAACAGAATATGCGGCCACTGTTTGACAGATGAGGTTGAAACAGAGGTGCACTTCCTCCTAAAATGCAAAAAAATGTGACAAAACAAGGAAAGCATACTTTGACAAACTCAGTGTGGCAACCCCTGACTTTAAAGAACTAGATGATACATCAAAACTAAGAATAATCCTTGGCGAAGGAAATACGGCACATCTTGGTGCACAATACGTAACAGCATGCCATAACCTGAGAGACGGTGAATGACCAACATGCACATATGTACGCACACACTAATTGACATTAACTAACACTAAGTATTTAATATAGAATTGCTAAACTTGCTATTCTGTTGTTCTGCTTACAACTGCAAGAACGTGTAGCAATCAATAAAGGGCTATAAGCCTATTGTGAGTTTATGTACAGGAACATGTCTATCCATGCACTGTATACTTGTATTTATGCTTATGCATTTTAAACATGTATGTCATGTTTTATACTTTGGCAATATAACAATGTTTTTTTATCATGCCAATAAAGTTTTTAAATTGAAGAGAGAGAGAGAGAGATTCTACGCATTCTAGCAAGCACACCATATCATTGAAACTGTTCAAACTTGCTCCGTGGCATTCTGAGCTGTGGTCCTCAGGATCTCCTTTCAACAATTCTTACAGACTTGCCATCTATTGCCGTGACACGTGAGGAATGAATTCATTTGTGGATTAGATTTATGTTCAAAGAAATGTTATTCTTTCATGTCCCGTGATTCTTCCATCTCAGCGATAGCTGTTCTGGGCTTGGCTCCATTCTATCTTGCCTGTATATCATTCTGGGGGACTAGCATTCCTCATTTTTCTGGTGTATTTGCCAGTATTCAACTGGACTCCAGCCATTTTGTTTATTTCCATCATGAAGGTCACATGATCTTTCACCCACTCTAATTGTCCAGATGTCAATTCACAAATTCACAAGTTATAGGAGTAGAATGAGGCCATTCGGCCCGTCGAGTCTACTTCGCCATTCAATCATGGCTGATCTCTGCTTCCTAATTCCATTTCCCTGCCTTCTCCCCACAACCCTTGACAACCATTCTAATCAAGAACTTATCTATCTCTGCCTTAAAAAACCCGTTCTAATCAAGAATTTGTCTATCACTGCCTTAGCAATATCCACTGACTTGGTCTCCACAGCCCTCTGTGGCAATGAGTTCCACAGATTCACTACCCTCTGACTAAAGAAGTTCCTCCTCACCTCCTTTTTCAAAGAGTGACCTTTAATTCTGAGGCTATGACCTCTGGTCTTAGACACTCCCACCAATGTAAACATCCTTTCCACGTCTACTCTATCTGTGCCTTTCATTATTCTGTAAGTTTCAATGAGGTCCCCCCTCAACCTCCTAAATTCCAGCGAGTGCAGGCCAAGTGCTGTCAAACGCTCATCATATGCTAACCCACTCATTCCTGGAATCATTCTTGTAAACCTCCTCTGGACCCTTTCCAGAGTCAGCACATCCTTCCTCAGATATGGGGCCCACATTTGCTCACAGTACTCCAAATGTGTCCTGACCAGCGCCTTATAGAGCCTCAGCATTACATCTCTGTTTCTATGCCAAGAGTCATAGTCACACAGCATGGAAACCTTCGATCCAACTTGCCCACACCGACCAACATGACCCATCTACTCTAGTCCCACAGTCTATGGTTGGCTCATATCCCTCTTACCTATCCTATCCATGTACATGTTCAAATGTTTTTTAAACATTCATGATAGTCCCTGCCTCAACTAGCTCCTCCAACAGCTCGTTCATACACCTACCACCCTTAGCCCTCATGTTCCTATTAAAACTTTCTCCTCTCACCTTAAACTCTGGTTCTTGATTCCCCTACTCGGGGTAAAAGACTGTGCATTTACCTGATCTATTCCTCTTATGGTCTTAAACACTTGTCCACCTCCAAGGGTTTTATTTCCAGTTTTAATTTTCATCAATTGGTACTTGATGGAGGAGGAACATTACTGCTACGTACTTGGGAATTAAAGCTGTATTGCTATTTTAGACAGTCTGAAATAGTCTGAAGAAGGGTCTCGACCTGAAATGCCACGCATTCCTTCTCTCCAGAGATGCTGCCCGTCCCGTTGAGTTACTCCAACATTTTGTGTCTACCTGCTGTTTTAGGCAATTTTGCCCGTCATGTAATTAGACTGAAATGCGGTGATAATCATAATCCTCGGTTAAACAGTATGATTCTACTTTGAACGCAGAATGTAAAGACATTCCATGGTCCACCCATGGTCAGCCATGACCGACGGGGGCCTACAGTGTAGACAAACATTCAAACTGGTCCATGGGTAGGACAGGTTTAGAGGGTTATGGGCCAAACGCAGGCAGGTGGAACAAGTGTAGATGGGACATGTTGGCCGGTGTGGGCAAGTTGGGCCGAAAGGTCTGTCTCCATGCTGTGAGACTCTATGACTCGACCAATTTTCAGTGAAGGAGGAATGTTGGCCACGTCATCAAGAGGATTCTCTTTGCATCTTGCAGTAATATTAGAATTACTCTAATTCCCCTTTAAATCGTGCAGAGGAATCTCAGCAAAACAACTCATTGAATGGATGACACTTCATTTAATGCCCCCGGTTCATCATCGCTGCACTGAAGAATGGGGAACAGAATACGTGCTGAATTGAACTTGAACTCCAAGCATCGCAGCCTAAATATGAGAATGCTTCCAACTGTGTCGTGTCGACTGACAAATCCGCCTATATTTCACTCGTTTTGATTTAGTGATGCTTCATTTATATTCTGTTTCAGTGCTTACATAGTTGAGAAAAAACAGCTGCACATCAGATCCTTTTACCAAGTTGCAGTCTGTAAAGGGAAATCATTCAAATTTAAACAACGTTGTCGAACCGGTCTGTTTTGTATGTGGCTGAATGTGCTATTGTATCTTAAAGGCCAGTCAAAATCCGATCAGGATGAATATCTAGGGAGCAGTTCTTTTCTTTCTAGAAATATAATTAAAAATAAAAGACAGTATTTGAAATGTAACGTTTTCTTTATTATCAATGAAAAGCTTCAGAAAATATCATGCGTGGAAAGTGAATGAACGGTAATAACACAGACATTATTTTTAGTTTTGTTTAGAGATACAGCGCGGATACAGCGCGGAAACAGGCCCTTCGGCCCACCGAGCCTGCGCAGACCAGCGATCCCAGCATATAAACACTTCCCTACACACACTAGGGACAATTTTACATTTACATCAAACCAAGTAACCTAAAAAACCTGTACGTCTTTGGAGTATGGGAGGAAACCGAAGATCTCGTAGAAATCCCACACAGGTCACGGGGAGAACGTACAAACTCAGTACAGACAAGCACCTGTGGTCAGGATCGAACCCGGGTCTCTGGCGCTGTAAGGCAGTAGCTCTACCGCTGTTCCACCGTGCTGCCCTCCACTAGTTGGAGGGGAACACACAGCTTGTTGACAGAAGAGGCGTTGAAAAGACTTATAGGTGGACATATAGATTTGCAGGGACTGGAGGGCAATTGGTTATGTGCAGGTAGATAAGTGATGCTCTTGGCATCATGTTTAGCATATGGTGGGCCGAAGGGCCTGTTCTTGTGCTATGCTCTATTTCCTATGCAAGTATGCAGTCAAATTACTTGTCAAGTCACTTTTATTTATATAGCACATTTAAAAAACAACTCTCGTTGGCCAAAGTGCTTTACATTGGTGGAGGGACTAACGTTATACAACAAGTTGCAGTTCTTTGAAAAGTACCTGGAATTGTAGACATTGACCCTTAAAGAACAATCACTAGAGAGATTAAGTTTGCAGATGATACAGAAGTGGGTGGTTTTTTGCAGATAGTGAAGATGTTTGTGAGAAATTGCAGCAGGATCTTGATCAATTCAGGGGCCACAGTTTCAGAATAAGGGGTTGGCCATTTAGAACTGAGATGAGGGAAAACTTTTTCAATCAGAGAGTTGTGAATTTGTTGAATTCTTTGCCTCAGAAGGCAGTGGAGGCCAATTCACTGGATGCATTCAAAAGAGAATTAGTTCGAGCTCTTAGGGCGAGTGGAATCAAGGGATATGGGGAGAAGGCAGGAACGGGGTACTGATTGTGGACGATCAGCCATGATCACATTGAATGGCGGTGCTGGCTGGACGGGCCGAATGGCCTGCTCCTGCACTTAGTGTCTATGTATCTATGTATCTATGATTGGCCAGATGGGCTGAGGAATGGCTGATGGAATTTAATACAGAGAAATGTGAGGTGTTGTATTTTGGGAAGTCTAACATGGGCAGAACCTACACAGTGAATGGTAGGTCCCTGGGGAGTGTTGTAGAGCAGAGGGATCTAGGAGTGCAGGTGCATGGTTCCTTGAAAGTGGAGTCGCAGGTAGATAGGGTGGTCAAAAAGATCTTTGGCACATTGGCCTTCATCAGTCAGAGTATTGAATTTAGAAGTTGGGAGGTCACTTTGCGATTGTACTGTTTAAGATGTTGGTGAGTTCGCAGGCCAGTTCTGGGCATCATATTATATGAAAGATATTGTCAAATTACAAAGGGTACAAAAAAGATTTACGAGGATGTTGCCAGGATTAGAGGGTCTGAGCTATAGGGAGAGGTTGAGTAGGCTGGGACTATTCCTTGGGGTGCAGGAGGGTGAGGGGTGATCTTATACAGTGGAGGTGCATCATGAGGGGACAAGATTAGGTAGATGCACAAGATATCTTGCCCAGAGTAGGTGAATCGAGGACCAGAGGACATAGGTGAAATAATTTACTAGGAATCTAAGGGGTAACTTTTTCACACAACGGGTGGTGGGTGTATGGAATGAGCTGTCAGAGGAGGTAGTTGAGGCAGGGACTATCTCAACATTTAAGAAAGAGTTGGACAAGAAAAGGATAGGATAGGTTTGGAGGGATATGGACCAAGTGCAGGCAGGTGGGACTAGTGTAGCTGGGACATTGTTGGCTGGTGTGAGCAAGTTGGGCCGAAGGGCCTGTTTCCACATTGTATCACTCTATGACTATGACTCTATTAAGAATGATAGAATATTGATTACATTGCTGAAGAACATAATCATTTATTCATTTGATATGAACGTGAAAGTAATGAACACAGCAGTTCACTCTAAAATTTGAGATTTCGCAAATATACCTTGTAAAAGGGGAAATTGCACTTTGTGGCATGAAAGTTCATGTAGGCAGCATTTGAAAAACAGGCATTGCTTCCACAGCAGGCTATAAAAATAGCAAAGGCAATAATTCACACAAGCTCACGGTACATGTTGTACAGGTTAGAGTACCAAACTGAAGTCAAGTCTCCAATATCATTCAGGAACAGGTAACAGATATTGCTCAGTTGCAAACAAAAGCCCCATTGCACAAAGTTAAGAAGTGTGAATACAAAACTGACTGATTCTCTGACTTCTGTACTATGGAGTGCTATGATGAGCTGTTCAAATGTTCATAAGTTCATTGGAGCAGAATTAGGCCATTCGACCGATCAAGTCTACTCCGCCATTCAATCATGGCTGATCTATCTTTCCATCTCAACCCCATTCTCCTGTCTTCTCCCCATAACCCCTGACACCCGTACTAATCAAGAATCTAACTATCTCTGCCTTAAAAATATCCATTGACTTGGCCTCCGCAGCCTTCAGTGGCCATGAATTCCACAGATTCACCACCCTTTGACTAAAGAAATTCCTCCTCATCTCCTTTCTAATGGTACATCCTTTTATCCTGAGGCTCTGACCTCTGGTCCTAGACTCTCCCACGAGTGGAAACATCCTCTCCACATCCATTCTCTTTAGGCCTTTCACTGTTCGGTAAGTTTGAATGAGGTCCCCCCCAACCCCCATCCTTCTAAACTCTAACAGGCCCAGCACTGACAAGCGCTCATTCATGAGATCATTCTCGTAAGTCGAGCTGCAGTCAAGATGATCTATAATGTGGAAGCAATATGATCTGTTGTACCAAGTGCTCATGCTGTAAGTTAAACCAATGTCTAGGTTCAGCAACACTCAGCTAAATTGGAAATTTGAAGTGAATTCTAATAGAATTTCCAGCTCGTATAGACATGGCAGGTTCGTCTGCCTCCGTGTAAACTGCATGTAAAAATGTTCATATTTAATATTTGTGCATGTTTAAAAGTTAGAAGTGTTTTCAATATTTTAATGCTACAAATATTTTTATCATTAAGGCCTAAAAATGTAACGTTTTGCTTCGAGCAGTGTTTTCTCTTTTTCAAAGGGCACAGAGTTTACAACAAGAAAGATTTGCTGCCTTCAGATAAAGAAACAAATGTGCCAGATTGTGAAACATATTCTCAATAAAAATAATTTTTCCGAGGCAGATTTCAGAAGCAATGCCTTCTTGTTGTTATTTGTACTTCTCTTGTGCATCTTGTACAAGGGGCGGCACGGTGGTGCTGTGGTAGAGTTGCTGCCTTGCATCGCCAGAGACCTGGGTTCGATCATGACTACAGGTGCTGTCTGTGCGGAGTTTGTACGTTCTCCCCGTGACCGCGTGGGTTTTCTCCGGGTGCCACACTCGAAAGACTTACAGGTAATTGAAACATATAAGATTGTTAAGGGTTTGGACACGCTAGAGGCAGGAAACATGTTCCCGATGTTGGGGGAGTCCAGAACCAGGGGCCACAGTTTAAGAATAAGGGGTAAGCCATTTAGAACGGAAATGAGGAAACACTTTTTCTCACAGAGATTTGTGAGTGAGGAATTCTCTGCCTCAGAGGACGGTGGAGGCAGGTTCTCTGGATGCTTTCAAGAGAGAGCTGGATAGGGCTCTTAAAGATAGCAGAGTCAGGGGATATGGGAAAAAGGCAGGAACAGGGTACTGATTGGGGATGATCAGCCATGATCACATTGAATGGCGGTGCTGGCTCAAAGGGCCAAATGGCCTGCTCCTGCACCTATTGTCTATTGTCTATTGTTTGCAGGTTAATTGGCTTGGTATAATTGTAAATTGTCCCTTATCTGTGTCGGATAGCATTAGTGTGCGGGGATCGCTGGTGGGTGCGGACTCGGTGGGCCGAAGGGCCTGTGTCCGTGCTGTATCTCTGAAGTCTAAATTGCTCTTTCTCATTATCTTTAGCATTCTGTCTGTCTTTGTTTCTAATCTTCGGATTAAATGTTGGTGGATTGCACGAACTGTGTGGTGGAAAACAGGATATAATAATAATAATAATAAATTTTATTTATGGGCGCCTTTCAAGAGCCTCAAGGACACCTTACAAAAATTTAGCAAGTAGAGGAAAAACATGTATGCGGAATGAAATAAATAGTAGAGACATGACTAGTACACAAAGTAAATACAGAATTCAATACAAAACACAATATGAGGCAATTAATGCATAGATGAAAAGGGAGGAGGATGTGGGGCTAAGGATAGGCAGAGGTGAAGAGATGGGTCTTGAGACGGGACTGGAAGATGGTGAGGGACACGGAATTGCGGATCAGTTGGGGGAGGGAGTTCCTGAGCCTGGGAGCTGCCCTGGAGAAGGCTCTGTCCCCAAAACTGCGGAGGTTGGATTTGTGGATGGAGAGGAGACCGGCTGATGTGGATCTGAGGGACCATGAGGGTTGGTAGGGGGAGAAGAGGTCAGTGAGATATGGGGGGGGGGGCAGATGGTGGAGGGCTTTGTAGGTGAGGATCAGGATTTTGTAGGTGATCCGGTGGGAGATGGGAAGCCAGTGAAGTTGTGTGAGGACTGGAGTGATGTGATGCCAGGATTTGGTGTGGGTGATGAGTCGGGCGGCTGCGTTCTGGACCAGTTGGAGTCGGTTGATGTAGGTGGAGCTGATGCCAAGGAGAAGTGAGTTGCAATAGTCCAGTCGGGAGGAGATGAAGGCATGGATGAGTCGTTCAGCAGCGGGAGGTGTGAGAGAGGGTCTGATTTTGGCGATGTTGCGGAGATGGAAGAAGGAGGTTTTAATGACATGGCGGATGTGAGGATATGTGAAAGGCAGATGGATGTACAGGCGGGTAAGGTCACAGTCAGCCCTTCATGCATTCATTCCGTCTGTGGGCAGAGGTTTTGAAACAAAGAACTGGTTAATAAAAAAAACCAAAATCATGTACACAATTCTTCAGTTTAGTTTAGTTTAGAGATACAGTGTGGAAACAAGCCCTTCGACCCACCGAGTCCGCGCTGAACAGCGATCCCCACACATTTACACCATCCTACACACACTGGGGACAATTTTACATTTATACCAAGCCAATTCACCTGCAAGCCTGTACGTCTTTGGAGTGTGGGAGGAAACCAGAGGTCGAAGAGATGACCATGCGGGTCACGGGGAGAACGTACAAACTCCGTACAGACAGCACCCGTAGTCAGGATTGAATCCTGGTCTCTGGCGCTGTGAGGCAACAGCTCTACCGCTGCGCCACCGTGACACCCCCTTTTGTACACAAAAGGAGAACATTTTGTGCAAAGTCATGAAAGGAATAGATCAGGTAAACTTGTTTACATGGGACTACTATAGTATTACTTACTATTGAGTATTCAGTGGTAACATTTAACATGGGGTGACAAATTAATGTGCTTTCCTTGTGGAAATAACATACAAGAGTAACAAATCATTCTTTTGTGTCCATATAACAAATTATTATTTATTTGTGAAGATAGACACAAAAAGCTGGAGCAACTCAGCGGGTCAGGCAGCATCTCCTGAGAAAAGGAATAGGTGACTTTTCAGGTCGAGACCCTTCTTCAGACTGAGAGTCAGGGGAAAGGGAAATTAGAGATATTAGATGGTGATGCAGAGAGATGTAGAACAATTGAATGAAGGATATCCCTTTTGTGCGGTTTTCATAATAGAGCTTTTGTTTCTTTTTCTTTCTTTCTTTTCTATGGTCTATTTCTTAACTTTTTTTCCTAATTCTTTGTTTAATCGTTTTTTCTTTTTGATCACTCTTTCACACTAACTCGACTCTTTCTCACTTTCTTTTCTTTCTTTATGTCTATCTTTCCTTAAAGCTAAAAAAAATGAAGGGGTACAATAAATGTAATAAGATATATGTGGCTTGTACTACTGTAATTTACTGTACTAATAAATAAAAATAATAAAAATAAAATAAAAAAATGAATGAAGGAAATGCAAAAAAGTAACGATGATAAAGGAAACTTGCCATTGTTAAGGGCCTGTCCCACTGTACGAGGTAATTTAAGAGTTCTCCTGAGTTTCCCCTGATTCGAACTCAGAGAATTACTGTAATAACCGCTCGTAGGTACTAGGGGCTCTCGTGGACATTTTTCAACATGTTGAAAAAACTTCACGAGCTTACCGCATTTCCCGAGTACCTGCCGTTAGCGTTACGAGCCGCTAAGAGACGTCCCGAGCTCCGACATACCCGCTACGTACATTCTTCGTACTTACCACGAATTGATTTTTTTTTTTAACTCGGGAGAGCTCTTGGCTAAACTTGCATAGTGGGACAGGCCCTTAAGCTGAGCTAGGTGAAAACGAGTTACAAACAATGAGACTCAACAAGCCGACTTTGAAGCTGGTATGACTTGGGTGGGGCACTTGAATTTGGAGAAATCAATATTCAAACCGGCATCTGGAGTTTATTCCTACACATTCTATATTTGTGTCTATCTTTGGTATACACCAGCATCTCCTATTCTTTTTTTTTTTTTTTTTAATATTTTATTTTATTAGAAGTACAGTCATATGGCACCAAAGTGCCTAATATATATAACCATATAATAACCATATAACAATTACAGCACGGAAACAGGCCATCTCGACCCTTCTAGTCCGTGCCGAACACATAATCTCCCCTAGTCCCATATACCTGCGCTCAGACCATAACCCTCCATTCCCTTCCCATCCATATAACTATCCAATTTATTTTTAAATGATAAAAACGAATCTACCTCCACCACCTTCACTGGAAGCTCATTCCACACAGCTACCACTCTCTGAGTAAAGAAGTTCCCCCTCATGTTACCCCTAAACTTCAGTCCCTTAATTCTCATGTCATGTCCCCTTTTATATATTTTCATAATACATTTTATGTACAACTTCCTTTTTTTTTGTTACATTGAAAAAAGATGAGAATAAGAAAAAGAAGTTAGATAGTAAAGGATAGAAAGATGTGAAATATATAGTGTGTGAAGAAAGAAAACGAGTAAATGAAGAAAGTTGAGAGAGAAAATAGAGAAAAGAAAATAAAATAAAAAAGAAAAGGAGATCATTATTTATAATCTTGACCAACCCTCGTCCAGTCCTGAAACAGTTATTTTTTACAATTGTGTTGCACCATATGATTCCAAAAAAACGACGAATGGAGACCAACTCGTTATGAATTGGCCTGATTTATCCATTAGGAGGAATCGCATTTCCTCAAGATACTTGCAATCCACATTTTAAGCGTTGGTATTGATGTACCATTCTTTTTATTCTTTTTTATTAAATTATTCTTTATGTTTAGTGATGGAATGCTACCCAATAAAATAGCGGGTTGTAAACACAGGTTGCATTTTGACAAAATATATCAGTCCCTCACAGATTAGTTCTTCTGCTTTCATGATAATGAAAAGCATTTAGCTGCATTTTATGCAATAAACCTATGTTTTTCCACTTTAAATCACTGCTGCAATTTGGGTGATGAATATCAGTAAGGAAGAGATTAATTGCAAACAGATGTCCTAACCAAGTATTAACAATTTATTAAGGTATTTGTGCACAGTCCAGTTAGATGGGGTTAAATAGTTACTTTATGCCGGGGTCTAGTCACAGGGGTAGGGGAGAATCTGATAAACGTTCTCATTGCTGCATTTGGAATTGGTTTATTTTTAAGAATTCCCAATGAAAACACTGTTCATTGTCTTTAGAGTCATAGTGATACAGTGTGGAAACAAGCCCTTCAGGCAAACTTGCCCACACTGACCAACATGTCCCAGCTAGACTAATCCCACTTGCCCACATTTGGTCCATATTCCACCCAACCCGTCCTATCCATGTGCCCGTCTAACTGTTTCTTCCACGTTGGGATAGTCCCAGCCTCAACTACCTCCTCCGGCAGCTTGTTCCATTCACCTACCACCCTTTGTGTGAAAAAGTTACCCCTCATCTTTTCCCCTTCACCTTAAACCTATGTCCTCTGGTCCTCGATTCACCTACTCTGGGCAAGAGACTCTGTGCATCTACCCGGTCTATTCCTCTCATGATTTTATTCACCTCAATAAGATCACCCCTCATCCTCCTGCGCTCCAGGGAATGGAGTCCCAGCCTAAACCTCTCCCCACAGCTCAGATCCTCCAGCCCTGGCAACTTTGTAAATCATCTCTGTACGCATTCCAGCTTGGTGAGTCATTTTGCACAATTACTGAACCATCAAACACTGGTGGAGGTGCCTGTAGCACATGAAACTACATCAGATATATTGCATTAGAGTATCAACATTGTTATGTCGGCAATGTGCACCATACAATTGTTCAAAAGTTCATACGTCCTAGGAGCAGAATTCGCCATTCAGCCCATCAAGTCTATTCTGCCATTCAATCATGGCTGATCTACCTTTTCCCCTGTAGCCCATTCTCCTGCCTTCTCCCCGTAACCCCTGACTCTCCCACTAGTGGAACCATACTCTCCACATTCACTCTATGCAAGCCTTTCACTGTTTGCTAAGTTTCAATGGCCCCTGATCCTAAACTCCAGTGAGTACAGGCTCAGTGCCTTCAAAAGCTCATCATATGTTAACAGAATTGCGTTAGATACTGGTAGTTTGCAAATCTTTATATGGACCTTACAAGTTCACTGTTTATTTTTACTACAGTACTATCTTTTGTTTATTAATTGTACACATTAATTTAGTTTAGTTTAGTTTACTGTCACGTGTACCGAGATACAGTGAAAAGATTTTGTTGCGTGCTAACCAGTCAGCAGAAAGACAATATGTGATTACAATCGAGCCATCCACAGTGTACAGATACATGAAGAAGTTGGCTATATTTTTCTTAATTATTCTAAGGCAGAACAAATATAATTGGAAAGGATGAAATTTAGAGCTTAAGATATACGACTCTGTGGGATTAAACATTATTGATTATTAAACAAATTAACCAATTTAGTTTAGTTTAGAGATACAGTGCAGAAACTGGCCCTTCGGCCCACCGAGTCTACGCCAACCAGCGATCCCCATGTACTAGCACTATCCTACACACTATGGACAATTTACAATCTTCACCGAGGCCTGTCCGTCTTAGGAGTGTGAGAGGAAAGCGGGGAATGATCACGGGGAGAACGTACAAACTCCGTACAGACAGCACCCATAGTCAGGATTGAACCCGGGTCTCTGGTGCTGTCAGGCAGCAACTCCACCCCTGCTGCCACTAATGTGATATAACCATAATTTGAATAACATGGACCCAAAATTATTGAAGATAGACACAAAATGGCGGTACTGGCAGCATCTCTGGAGAAGGAATGGATAACTTCTCAGGTCGAGAAACATCACCTAGTCCTTCTCTACTGAGATGCTGCCTGTCCCGCTGAGTTATTCTGCCATATTGTGTCTATCTTTGGTGTAAAGCAGCATCTGCTGCTCCTTCCGACCCAAAACCATCGTCAGGTTTAAAACACGAGTCCAGATGCACAGAGTCTCTTGCCCAGAGTAGTTGAATCGTTGACCAGAGGACATAGGTTCAAGGTGAAGGGGAAAAGATTTAATAGGAATCTGAGGGGTAACTTTTTCACACAAGGAGTGGTGGGTGTATGGAACAAGCTGACAGAGGAGGTAGTTGAGGCAGGGACTATCGCTACATTTAAAAAACAGTTAGCAGGTACGTGAATAGGACAGGTTTGGAGGGATATGGACCAAACGCAGGCAGGTGGGACTGGTTTAGCTGGAACATATCGGCCGGTGCGGGCAAGTTGGGCTGAAGAGACTGTTTTCACACTGTATCACTCTGTGACTGTCACAGTAAGGGGTATATAAGAGAGGCATTAGCAACAGTAAAACATAAACTAGAGATTCCTCATGCCGTAATGATGTCAAGAAAATAACAACTCTATTCTGCACAAATAATGTGTGGCTCAGGAAAATTGATGATAGAAAGTCAATGTATAGTGAGGCAAGACTTAAACCCTCGCTGCAATCTTTTCAAACGCTTGTGGATCATAAAACACCCAGCTGTGATGAATCCATAAGAGGTTCGGCCTCACAAGTAAATGGTGCAGAAAAAGGTTGCAATTGGTCAGAATTCATAGCCCGCTGCAAGCTGTCTACACTCATCATTACCCGTGGTAAAAAATACAGACATAGCTAATGCAGTTTTCCCACTGGGAGAACGCTGGTCTGATCCTTCATGTCCTGTGCACCATTGCACATCACACCCAAATCTAGTCTCAAAATTACTCCCAGAGTCAGTGTCTGAGGTCCGAGTGCAAGTATAATATTGGGCAGTCGTCATTTTGGTCTTCATTTTCACTCTCTTCCTATGACCATGTGGGTTTCCTCCGGGTGCTCCGGCTTCCTCCCTCATCCCAAAGATGTGCGGGTTAGGACTTTAATTGGCCCTCTGTAAATTTCCCGCAGAGTGTAGGGAGTGGATGACAAATTGGGATACCATAGAACTAGCGCGAACGGGTGATCAAGTTCAAGTTCAAGGTCAAGTTACATTTATTATCACGTGCACCCATTGGTACAGTGAGATTTGAGTTACCGTACAGCCATACGAATGAAAAAGAACACAACACACGATAGCTTAACATAAACATCCCCACACAGCGGAATCAACGCTCCCACCGTGAGGGAAGGCAATAAAGTTCAGTCATCTTCCTCAGATGCGACTCGGAGAAAAGACGGACCCTCGGCCAGGAAATGGTTTCCCCTCTTCCATCTCCCCACCCCTCACGTAAAAAAGACTAAGAAACCTCCAAAAACATACATTTAGACAGACTAAAAATAGCAAACATGGTGAAAGGACGGACAAACTGCTGGCGAGGCTGCTGCATGGCGCCACCCGATGACGATCAGGTCGATGGTCGGCATGGACTTGGTGGGTGGAAGGGCCTGTTTCTGTGCTGTGTCTTTTGATCATTCAATCAATCAATCAATCAATCAATCAATCAATCAATCAATCAATCAATCAATCAATCAAGCTCATCTCCAGTTTGCAATATGGATCACGATTCTTCGCAACTTTCCTATTTAGTCAAAGAGTGTTTGAGAGTTTAGTTTTGTTTAGATGTACAACACGTCAACAGGCCCTTCGGCCCACCGAGTCCACACTGACCATCAATCCCTGCATATTAACACTATTCTACACATTTAAGGGACAATTTACAATTTGAACATTTTTACCAAGCAAATTAACTGACAAACCTGTACATCTTTGGAGTGCGGGAGGAAATCGGAGCACCCGGGGAATAACCCACGCAGGTCACGTGGAGAACGTACAAACTCCGTACAGACAGCACCCGTGGTCAGGATCGAACCCTGGTCTCTGGCGCTGTAAAAGGCAGTAGCTCTACCACTGCGCCACCGTGCTGCCAAGTATCATATTTAGTGGTATCTTCCTGTAGCCACTCCAGCATTTTGTGTCTATCAAGGGATAACGTGTGTTTTGCAACAGAGGTCCAAGGGGAAAAATAGCCACATGAGCTTACCGCATGCTTTTTCTCCAATTAAAATAGAATGATTATTATAGGCCAAAAGAGAATAACATGCAATTACGAGAGACATTTAAGATGGTGGGTAAATCTAGTTTATTATCTCAATGCATATGACAGTAAGATGCTGCAGATGTTCTAGCAATTGGTGGTAGCCAGTGCCATCTTCTTCGCTGCCGTGTGCTGGGGCAACAGGACGAAGGCCGTGGATGCCAACAGGATTAACAAACTCATCAGGAAGGCTGGCTCCGTCCTGGGGGCCAATCCGTCCATGTTGGATTCTTGGGAGGTGGTCTCGGAGGGGAGGATGCTCCTCAAACAGTGGAGCATCCTGGACAATGCAGCTCACCCCCTCCATGACACACTGGTCAACCTGAGGAGCACCTTCAGCAGCAGACTGGTTCCACCAAGATGCAGCACAGAATGCCACAGGAGATCCTTCTTCCCTGTTGCTATTAAACTGTACAACTCCTCCTCCTTCTGTCGTGGGGTAGACTGAGACTCCCCCCCCCCCCCCAATCTTTGCACATCCCCAATCCTTTCCACTCGTCACTTAAATTTCATGCTTCATTAATTTTGTGTTTTCATGACTGTTGGCAGATCAATTTCCCTCCTGGGATACATAACGTTCTATCGTACCGCTTCAACTCATATCGTAAATGCCTTTGAACCGAATGGCCTTGTTAGTAGCTTTGTTATAAGCAGGGGGTAATTCAGAGGATATCGAGTAAGCAGAACTAATCTTTTGATATTAATTTGGAATTCTGTCCTGGGTCAATATTAAAATTGAATCTTCTGTATCCAATTACTAGACAATGAGGCAGACAAGATGCACCTTTTTCTGATATACGCTGCTCAATGTATGAAACCAATAAAAATATGTCTTCTTGTCTCTGTAAATGTAGACACTAAGTGAAGATAACTTGAAAGGCTGCCGACAGTTCTCAGGAGTCAACAGCGTTTTTATGTCCCGAAACGGAATAATAAAATTCTTACCTGCAGCAGCACAACAGATATGTAAACACAAAATGCTGGAGTAACTCAGCGGGAGAGGCAGCATCTCTGGAGAGAAGGAATGGGTGATGTTCGGGTCGAGACCCTTCTTCAGTTTGAAGCCCTCATGCAGAAGTGGGGGTGCAACAGCGATCGACCAACCGAATGTGACTGTGGGGAGGCAACCCAAACTATGGAGCACTTAAGCCTCTGTCCCACTTGGGAGACCTAAACAGCAACCTCTGGTGACCTTCCCCGCCATCCAAAAAATAAATCAAGGTCGAGGTGACCTGCAACCTCCTACCACCTCCCACGCATATCTTGAAAACCTTCCTCGACTATGAAGAAAACCGGCTTCGACTAGACCTGCGACTAAAACATTATCATTATTAAAACAACAACCTATTTTTAGTCGAGGCCGGTTTGAATGATGATGAAAAAATAGCAGCAATCTAGATGAAGCCTCGACAACCCGCGGTAACCACTTTCGACCATTAGGGAGAGTGACCAAAACTTCCGGTGACCTCATGGAGACCTTGGGTGGCGGGCAAGGTCACCAGAAGTTGCTGTTTAGGTCTCCTAAGTGGGACAGGGGCTTTACTTACCTGCCCCCTTCTCCCAGAGCCCTGCAAACCAGAAGATCTCTAGGTCTTCAACCCATGTGCCAGAGCCTGCGTTATGCAGTGGCTTGGAAAAGTGTAGCAACATGACAAGAAGAAGTTTGAAGACTCATCTGTTTGAAGAAGGGTCTCGACCTGAAACGTCACCTATTCTTTCTCTCCAGAGATGCTGCCTGTCCCGTTGAGTTACCCTAGCATTTTGTGTCTACCTTCGATTTAAACCAGCTTCTGCAGTTCTTTCTCCCACAGATTTGTAAACAGAGTACTCTGTGAACACCGTCATAAATAACAAAAAAAGTCCAAAATATATATATATTTTTAAAACACAGTGGTGCAGCGGCAGTGTTGCTGCCTTACAGCACCAGAGACCTGGGTTCAATCCTGACTTTGGGTGCTGGCTGTATGGAGTTTGTACGTTCTCCCCGTGACCAGGAAGAATATGCTGAGAGAATGGAGCAGCTGGGCCTGTACACTCTGAAGTTTAGAAGGATCATTGAAACATATAAGACTGTTAAGAGTTTGGACACGCTAGAGGCAGGAAACATGTTCCCGATGTTGGGGGAGTCCAGAATCAGGGGCCACCGTTTAAGAATAAGGAGTAAGCCATTTAGAACGGAGACGAGGAAACACGTTTTCTCACAGAGAGTGGTGAGTATGGAATTCTCTGCCTCAGAGGGCGGTGGAGGCAGGTTCTCTGGATGCTTTCAAGAGAGTGCTAGATAGGGCTCTTAAAAATAGCGGAGTCAGGGGATATGGGGAGAAGGCAGGAACGGGGTACTGATTGTGGATGATCAGCCATGATCCAATTGAATGGCGGTGCTGGCTAAAAGGTCCGAATGGCCTACTGCACCTATTGTCTATTGTCTATTGTCTATTGTTTATTGTCTATTGTTTATTGTCTATTGTCTATTGTTTATTGTCTATTGTCTATTGTCTATTGTCTATTGTCTATTGTTTATTGTCCATTGTCTATTGTTTATTGTCTATTGTCTATTGTTTATTGTCTATTGTCTATTGTCTATTGTTTATTGTCTATTGTCTATTGTTTATTGTCTATTGTCTATTGTCTATTGTCTATTGTTTATTGTCTATTGTCCATTGTCTATTGTCTATTGTCTATTGTCTATTGTCTATTGTCTATTGTCTATTGTCTATTGTCTATTGTCTATTGTCTATTGTCTATTGTCTATTGTCCATTGTCTATTGTCTATTGTCTATTGTCTATTGTCTATTGTCTATTGTCTATTGTCCATTGTCTATTGTCTATTGTCTATTGTTTATTGTCTATTGTCTATTGTTTATTGTCTATTGTCTATTGTCTATTGTTTATTGTCTATTGTCTATTGTCTATTGTCTATTGTCTATTGTCTATTGTCTATTGTTTATTGTCTATTGTCTATTGTCTATTGTCTATTGTCTATTGTTTATTGTCTATTGTCTATTGTCTATTGACCGCGTGGGTTTTCTCCGGGTTCCCTTGTTTCCTCCTGCAATCCACAGACATCCAGGTATGTCGGTTAATTGACTTCTGTAAATTGTAAATTTCCCCTAAATTGTAGGATAGCGCTAATGTACAGGGTGATCGCTGATCAACGTGTAGTTGATGGGCTGAAGGGCCTCTTTCCATGCTCTGCCTCTTGTCTAAAAGTGTAAATTCAAACGGTAATAATGCAAAGGGAAAAACGATTCCCCCAAGTCTATGTAATTTGGAGGTTATTTGATGGTTATGGTGTTTAATAGCCTGATGGTTGTTGGGAAGAAGCTGCTCCTGAACCTGAACGTTAGATTTTTCAGGCTCCTGTACCTTCTTCCCAATGGCAGGAGTGAAATGAAAGCGTGGCCAGGATTGTGTGGGTTCTCGATGAAACTGGCTGAGGCTCCTGTAGATCCCTTCGATGGTGGGGAGGTCAGTACCTGTGACAGGCTGGATAGCGTTCACCACTTTTTTGCATTTTCCTGCGTTCCTGCTCCACAATTCGCTGCATTTTCTTGTGGTCTTGGATGGAGCTGTGGTCTTGGATTACTCCCTCCGTCTATACATTTCACTCCTTCTCTCCTCTCCTTATCTCACACCCTTTTATCTCTTGTTCAACTCTAGCCTTTTTCACTCCCTCCACCCATCTGCTTATCAATATCCCCATCACCTGTATCCACCCATCACATGGCAGGTTAGACACAAAATAACTCAACGGGTCAAGGCAACATCTTTGGAGAAAAGGAATAGCCTATACCTATACCTCCTCCCTCGACTCTGTCCAGGGACTACGACAGTCCTTTCAGGTCAGGCAGGTGTTCACTTGCACCTTCTCCAATGTCATCTACTGTATCCGTAGTTCAAGGTGTGGACTATTATACATTAGTAAGACCAATTGTAGACTGGGCGATTGTTTTGCTGAACACCTTTGCTCAGTCCGCCTGGACCTACCTGATCTTCTGGTTGCCAAACACTTTAACATTCTCACAGACCTCTCTGTCCTAGGCCTCTTCCATTGTCAGAGTGAGGCCAAATGCAAATTGGAGGAACAGCACCCCATATTTTGCTTGGGCAGCTTACAAGCCAGCATTATGAAAGTTGATTTCAAAGTTGTCTTGTTGAGTCTCATTGTCTGTAACTCATTTTCACCTAGCACACAGCTAACAATGGTTGGTTTCCTTTATCATTGTTACTTTTTTGCATATCTTTCATTCATTTGTTTTATATCTCTCTATATCACTGCCTATGCCCCTTTCCCCTAACTCTCAGCCTGAAGGGTCTCGACCCGAAACGTAACCTTTTCCTTTTCTCCAGTGAACAAAATTAACAAGTTAGTATTCAGCAGGAGAGAAGGTGGGGAGGGAAGAGTAGAACAAAATATTTATTTCTAATAGGATGAACCAAATAGATTAATGAGGCAGTTACTAATACATTTAGTTCCTTTTCTTTTTTTAACGTCTTGAACCATATTGTTTTTTTTAATTTATTGAACTTTTTTTTCGTCTTCATTCTGAAGAAGGGTTCAGACCCAAAATGTCACCTATTATTTTTCTTCAGAGATGCTGCCTGACCCGTTGAGTTAATACAGCTTTTTGTGTCTATCTCCAGTATAAACCAGCATCTGCAGTTCCTTCCTAAACATCAAATGTCAGGTTTTGTCCATCATCCATTTCCAGCTTTACATCCCCTTCTCCAATCAGCGTGAAGAAGGGTCCCAACCCGAAATGTTGCCTATCTATCGCCATGGTGGCGCAGCAGTAGAGTTGCTGCTTTACAGCGCCAGAGACCCAGGTTTGAACGTGACAGAGTGCTGTCTGTACGGAGTGTGTACATTCTCACCGTGACCTGCGTGGGTTTTCCCCGGGTGCTCCGGTCTCCTCCCACACTCCAAAGACGTACAGGTTTGTAGATTAATTGGCTTTTGTAAATGGTAAATTGTCCCTGGTGTGTATGAGATAGTGTTAATTTGCGGGGATCGCTGGGCGGTGCGGACTCGGTAGTCCGATAGGCTTGTTTCCGCACTGTATCTCTAAACTCTAAACTATTCCCTCCTAATATACTGCCTGACCCGCTGAGTTCCTCCAGCACTTTGTCCTTTAACCCAAAAAAATGCTTGTCCTCTTGACTTTAATAAAGATGTCTGACATAACATTTATTTTTCTAACAAATTTTGATTATACTTAACGTTAAAATAGAATCAACATATAGTAGCATTGGTGGGGGATGTGAATGATGCTGCGGTTCGATGGTCAGCTTGGAGCTGAAAGTGTTATTTAACAAGTTATTTAACAACTATGCCATGTGCATATTGGCTTCAGAAGTTCTGTCCCACCACTCAAAGTTCTGGAGAGATGCAATGGAAAGATTGCAGAACATTGGAGAATATTTCCGTTAGCGCGGCTCAAGTATGTTGTGGCAGTGGAGTTGAATCAGGAGATGCAACGTGTCCAGTTGGCAACACTTTCTACTGTGGAAGTTGCGCGACTTCACATTCTTTCCACTTGGACAGACTGGGAAGAGAAGGGGGAATGAAAGCTGGTAAGCTTGGGGCAGTTTATAACCCAGCGGCATGAATATGGATTTCTCTAACTTCAAGTAACCCTTGCGTCCCTTCTCTCTCCATCCACCACTCACCCTAGTCCTCGTACTAGTTTCAATATTGTCTTAGATAGACACAAAATGCTGGAGTAACTCAGCGGGACAGGCAGCACCTCTGGAGAGAAGGAATGGGTGACGTTTCGGGTCGAGACCCTTCTTCAGACTGAGGGTCAGGGGAGAGGGAGACACACAGAGATCAGGAAGTGTAAGGTGTGAAAAAGAGACATCAAAGGGGATGGAGATCCAGAAAAATGTAGAATAGATCGTTGTTAGCTAGAAGAAAGTGAAAACGAAGCATAGAAATAACATTTATTCGGGGGGCAGTCAGACAGAGAACTAGAAAGGGGGAGGAATGGAGAGAGAGAGAGGGAAAGCAATGGTTAATTGAAGTTCGAGTAATACTGCTGGGGTGTAAGCTGGCCTCGTAAAATATGGGGTGTTGTTCCTCCAACTTGTGCTGGGCCTCACTCTGACAGTGGAGGAGGCCCAGGACAGAAAGGTCATTGTGGGAATGGGAGGGAGAGTTAGCGATTAGTAACTGTCCTGTTCACCATCGTCCTGTTGAGTTTCACTATCTGTGTAACTCGTTATCACCTACCCCACAGCCAACAATGGAACATTGTGGGCTCCATCTTTCCCTGATCATCATTGCTTTTTGCATATCTTTCATTCATTTGTCCTATGTACCTATATCTCTCGTTTCCCTTTCTCCTGACTCTCAGTCTGACACGAAAAGTCACCCGTTCCTTTTCTCCAGAGATGCTGCCCGACCCATGGAGTTACTCCAGCTCTTTTGTGTCTTTCTACGGAATAAATAAAAGATGGTCTCTCTGCATTGGAGATTTCCTCTATGCTGCCAGCCCTAAAAATATATATATATATTCACTTTGAGATGTATAAATTTACAAGAAGGCAAGATACATGAACAGCTTTGCTGGAGGATGTGAATCCCACGCAATTACGCTGGAATGAGGTCAAGGAAAGAGCGTTCACGTCGCGGCCCTGTTTCCACCAATCGTTCCACCACCACGCACAAGAAGGCAAGGCAAGGCAAGGCAACTTTATTTATATAGCACATTTCATACACGAGGCAGGCTCAAAGTGCTTCACATAAAAACATGTCATACAATAAAATGAAATAATAAAATGAAATAAAATAGAACTAAAAGAAAAGAAAAGCAAAATTAAAAATGCATTATAAAAAGTGCAAAAGTTAAAAGTGCAATGTAGTTAAGATTTAGCTGAAAGCTAAAGTAAACATAAAAGTTTTCAGTCTTGTTTTAAAAGTGGTCAAAGTTGAGGCAAGTCTTAAATCTTCAGGAAGTTTATTCCAGCTATTTGTTGTATAGTAATTTGCTGCATAGTATAGAAGCACAAGAAGCAACAGGACAGACACCATTGTATGCAGAGGCCGAGAAGTGTGTTCAGCTCTGGCTGAACAACAACTAATCTTGTGTGTAGACTCGATAAGAAGAAGATGCTGGAATACTCAGCCTGTCTTTGATCGGACTTTACTGGCTTTATCTTGCATTAAACTTTATTCTCTGATCATGTATCTGTACACTGTGGACGGCTCGATGGTAATCATGTATTGTCTTTCCGCTGACTGGTCAACACGCAACAAAAGCTTTTCACTGTACCTCAGTACACATGACAATAAAATGCCATTGTACCATAACTAAATCCATGTCAAGTGTTCCTCTATTCATTGTGGACCTAGATGCCAATGTAATTTGCCAGCATAGAGTCATAGAGTAATATAACATAGAAACAGGCTCTTCGGCCCGACTTGTCCATGCCGACCAAGATACCCCATCTAGAATAGACATAAAATGCTGGAGTAACTCAGCGGGTCAGGAGGCATCTTGGAGATTGGAGAAATGAGATAGGTGACGTTTCGGGTTGAAGCCTTTCTTCAGACTGAGAATCAGGAGAGAGGGAAATTAGGGGTATGAAAAGGTACAGAATGAATCACAGCTGGCACCAATGGCCAAAGAGCCCACACAGGTCCATTGTTGGTTGTGGAGGATGTGATAATGAGGGGATACAAACAGTAAAGCTATCAGGACAACTAAAGTGGTGGAGGGACAGACCGAGAGGGATACTATACTTGTCCCATCTGCCCACATTAGGTCCACATCCCTCTAAACCTTTCCGATCCATGTACCTGTCCAAATGCCTTTTAAATGTTGTTATAGTGCCTGCCTCAAATACCTCCTCTGGCAGCTCGTGCCACCCTTTGTGTGAAAAAGTTACCCTTCAGGTTTCTATTAAATCTTTCCCCTTTAACCTTGAATCTATGTCCCCTGGTTCTTGATTCCCTTACTCTGGGGTAAAAGACTGTGCTTCACCCTATCTATTCCCCTTGTGATTTTGAACACCTCTACAAGATCACCCCTCATCCTACTGTGCTCCATGGAATAGCGTCCTGTGATTGAAGGACTAAGCGCATTAATAGTACTTATTGCAACTGTGTGCTTGTCTTGGTTAACACAGTGAAGATTTATTTTTTGGAAAACAATGTAAAGCGGGTCTGAAGAAGGGTCCTGACCCGAAACGTCACCCGGGCCTTTTCTCCACAGATGTTGCCTAACCCGCTGAGTTATTCCAGCACTTTGTGTCTATTTTTGAAATGTTATTGTCTTTTGGTCTGGGGTAGGGAAAGTCTATGACTTTACTCAGTAAATATTATTTCTGTGTTAAGTAAGGTCACACGAGCTAGTTTATTTATTTACATTGTTCCAGAGAGTTTTTGGCTCTCTCTGCAAAGCAAGCAAAGCAAAGCAAAGCAAAGCAAAACACTTTGTTTTACCGAGATTATTGCAGTTATTTTAAATGGATTTATTTTATAATAAAAAGCTTGACTTCGCTCATAATTAGAGGAATTGATGTTGTCAGTGAAACACCTCTCAAGCATCATTCATGTCTGTGTTGAGGCCTCACGATTAGATATAAAAACAGAAAATGCTTGGAAGCTCTCAGCTGGTTGGGCAGGATCGGTGGAAGGAGAAGCTGCCATTGTTTCAGGTCGAAGATATTTGATTGGAACTGGGGAAAGAAAAAGAAAAAGGTTCGTTTTCAATTGGAGAGAAGGTGGGGAGGGGTAGGTAGGCTTCTTCTTATCGAGTCCACACACAAGATTAGAAGTTTTTAAGAAGGAACTGCAGATGCTGGAAAATCGAAGGTACACAAAAATGCTGGAGAAACTCAGCGGGTGCAGCAGCATCGATGGAGCGAAGGAAATAGACAACAAAACGTTGCCTATTTCCTTCGCTCCATAGATGCTGCTGCACCTGCTGAGTTTCTCCAGCATTTTTGTGTACCCAAGATTAGATGTTGTTCAGCCAGAGCTGAACACACTTCTTGGCATCTGCATACAATGGTGTCTGTCTTGTTGCTTCATGTGCTTCTTGTGCGAGGTGGTGGTAAGATTGGTGGAAACAGGGCCGCGATGTGAACGCTCTTTCCTTGACCCCATAGGTAGGTCATAAGACTGATCTCTAATAGGATTAATCCTAATCCTCAATAAGATTAATGGGGCAGTTACTAATACATTAAGCTCCTTTTTTAAAATGTTTTTGTTAGCGGGAACTGCTCAGTACATCGAGTGCGCGGGCCGACCGGACTTTGGACGTTGAATAAAGGCGGCAATAATGGCGGCGCCCGCATGTTTAGTTTAGTTTTGGTTTAGTTTAGAGATACAGCGCGGAAACGGGCCCTTCGGCCCACCGAGTCCGTGCCGACCAGCGATCCCCGCTCATTAACTCTATCATGCACAAACACCTGGGTCAATTTACACACACACCAAGCCAATTAACCTACATTCCTGTACGTCTTTGGAGTGTGGGAAGAAACTGAAGACCTTGGAGAAAACCCACGCAGGTCACGGGGCGAACGTACAAACTCCGCACAGACAGCATCCGTAATCGGGATCGGACCCGGGTCTTTGGCGCTGCAAGCGCTGTGAGGCAGCAACTCTACCGCTGTGCCACCGTGACAAATAAAGCACCATTGATTATTGAACGGTACCCACCAATGCGTTGGCAATTTGTATTGTCCATCAGGCTGGTGCAAGCTTTCACCGGTATGCCATAGCAGATAACGCCAGGCTCTTGCTCGGTACTACACCGATGTTGTCCTGGGTGCTCCTCAGTCAGTGTTGGGTGTCTCAGTGTTGGTGGCTGAATTCCATCAGTGCCACCCTATTCACTAGGCTGTCCTCTGGTGGTGCCCAAGCAACTCCCTCTGAACAGTTGTTTAAGAAAGAACTGCAGATGCGGGAAAAATCGAAGGTAGACAAAAATGCTGGAGAAACTCAGCGGGAGAGGCAGCATCTATGGAGAGGAATAGGCGACGTTTCGGGTCGAGATATAATCTCCCTCTAAACCGGTCCTATCCAAATACCTGTCTGAAGAAGGGTCTCAACCCGAAATGTTGCCTATTTCTTCTGCCCACAGATGCTGCCTCACCCACTGAGTTTCTCCAGCATTTTTGTCCACCCTCTGAACAGTTGGTTATTTGCACTGTAGGACAATGGAGAAATAGAGTCAAAGGGTCATACAGCGAGGAAATGGGCCCTTCCAATTTTCCCACACTGACCAGCATGTCCCATCAACACTAGTCCCACCTACCTGCATTTGTCCCAAATCCCTCTAAACCGGTCCTATCCAATTACCTGTTTAAATGTTTCTTCAATGTTGCGACAGTCCCTGCTTCAATTACCTCTGCTGCCAGCTCGTTCAATACACCTACCACCCATTTGTGTGAAAAGGTCGCCCCTCAGATTCCTTTTAAGTCTTCCTCCCTCACCAAATCTATGTCCTCTGGTTCTTGATTCCTCTTGAAAGTCACTGGTAATAAAAAACTGGCATCAGTAAAACGAATTGGATTGTTCATAAGTTCATGAGTTTGTAAGGTTTAGGCCATTCAACCCATCAGGTCGACTCCATCATTCAGTCATGGCTGATCTATCTTTCCCTCTCAACCCCAATCTCTTGCCTTCTCCCCATAACCTTTGACACTCGGACTATATTTTCCAAATGGGGGGAGAATCCAGAAATCGGAGTTGCAAAGGGAATTGTGAGTGCTGGTGCAGGACTCCCAAAAAGTTAATTTGCAAGCTGAATCAGCAGTAAGGAAGGCAAATTCAATGCTAGCATTTATATCAAGAGGAATGGAATACAAAAACAGGGATGTAATGCTGAGGCTCTATAAAGCGCTGGTCTGGCTGTATTTGGAATATTGTGAGCGAATTTGGGCCCCATATCTGAGGAAGGATGTGCTGGCTCTAGAGAGGGTCCAGAGGAGGTTTACAAGAATGATCCCATAAATGAGCGAGTTGATTTGATTCATTTGATTGGATTCAATTTATTGTCATTGCACTTTTCAGTGCAACAAAATGGTTTAGCCTGCAGTCATCACATAGAATAAATAACAAACACTCAACACAGTTTAAGTCCCAAAGTCATTGTCTCTTCCCTCCTTGCTCTCCCTCTGCACTGAGGCAATCCAAGCCTCCGATGTTGTGACCCCGCCGGGTGATGGTAGGTAAGTCCAGCGGCTGAATCCGTGCTCCGCAAATGGGCCGGTTCAATCTCCGCTGCCCGGGGCGGTCGAAGCTGCCGAAGCTGCCGCCCTCCAGTCCAGTGGACGCAGCTGTAGTTGCGGGAGCTCTGGGAAACAGAACTCGAGCTCCAGTGGCTCGCGGCCGAGCCTCCGAAGCTCCAAAGTCGGGTCGGAAGTTGGGTCGCACCGCAACCACAGCCCCGAAGTCGGCCATCCTCGCGTTGGTAAGTCCTGGCTCTGCCCCCGCAGCCTCGAGGTCGGTCGCAATTGGAGGCCGCCAGCTCCGCGATAGGCCTCAGCGCAGACGGACACGGAGACGGGGGATACGGCAAGAAAGGTCGTATCCCCCCCGAAGGAAGAGTCAAAAAACATGTTACACCCACCCCCCCCCCCCACACATACACAACTAAATAAACCAAAATAAACTGTAAAAACGGGACAAGAGAAAACAAAAAACAGAAAAGACAAACGGACTGCAGGTGAGCCGCAGCTGCAAGGCAGCACCGCCACTTCCGGAATGCGTGTTAACACTTCCAGTTAGCATGTGATGTGCATTTGACAGAAATGGGCCTCTATTGGCTGGAATTAGAATGTGTTGTGCATTTGGGGAACTGGGGGGGGGGGGGGGGGGGGGGGGGGGGGGGGGGGGGGGGGGGGGGCCATAAAAAACTTACAGAATAATGAAATATATAGATAGAGTGGATGTGGAAAGAATATTTCCACTGGTGGGAGAATCTGGGACCAGTGGTCACAGCCTCAGAATTAAAGGGTGCTCTTTCAGAAAGGAGGTGAGGAGAAACTTCTTTAGTCAGAGGGTAGTTAATCTGTGGAACTCATTGCCACAGAAGGCTGTGGAGGCCAAGACAGTGGATATTTTTTAAGGCAGAGATTGACAAAATTCTTGATTAGAACGGGTGTCAAGGGTTACGGGGAGAAGGCAGGAAAACGGGATTAGGAGGCAGAGATCAGTCATTATTGAATGGCGGAGTCGACTCGATGGGCCGAATGGCCTAATTCTACTCCTTTCACGTGAACTTGTGATCAAGACCCGGTCAATCTCCACTTTAAAAATACCCAATGACTTGCATCCTTTAATTCTGAGACTGCGCCCTCTGGTCCCACACTCTCCCACTAGTGGACACATCCTCTCCACATCCACTCTATCCAGGCCTTTCACTATTCTGTAAGTTTCAATGAGGTCCCCCTCATCCTCCTGAACTCCAGTGAGGACAGGCCCAGTGCCATCAAACACTCATCACTCAATTTGTTTTGGAGAATGAAATCTGCCATTCTTACATAGAAAATAAAGAAAAAATAGGTGCAGGAGTAGGTCATTCGACCCACCGAGCAAGCACCACCATTCAATATGATCATGGCTGATCATCTAAAATCAGTGCCCCGTTCCTGCTTTTTCCCCATATCCCTTGATTCCATTAGCCCGAAGAGCTGCATCTAATTATCTCTTGAAAACATCCAGTGAATTGCCCTCCGCTGCCTTCTGTGGCAGAGAATTCCAAAGACTCACAACTCTCTGGGTGAAAAGACGTGATCCGACTGTCTTGTGAATTATGCCTGAGAAGTACAATAATATAAGAATAGATGTCTCTTGACTGCCCTTTAAAGTGGACTAACAAAACTTCCATTCATTTTAGTCAACAGAGGAAGGATGATAGATATTAGAGATACCAGTAACAATCATATCCCAACAATAAAAATTAAAAGAAATATCTTATCCTCGGTGCATTAAAAAAAAATACAATATCTGAACTAAGTAGATGCCATATTGGTTTCCCCATGGGACAAAGGAATTGTTAATAGTGCCACAAGCTGTTTGGAATTCTAAGTAGTGGTGACTACTGGGATGATCAACTAATTACACTTCAAATTATTATTCCGTGAGCCTAAAATAATTTATACCTTGAGGGAAATCAAAGAAGATAACCAGACTGGCTCGTCTTGTTGTTTTTTTCCATTAATAGAACTTTGTGTACAGTTTTGAGAGTTAACAGCTTATATGTAGTATAAAGTATTTCAAGGATGCGTGTAACTTTTATGTAAGTGTAACGTAAAACACAAAGACGTTTACTTGTAGAGATACGGCGCGGAAAACGGGCCCTTCGGCCCACTGACCCGTGCCGACCGGTGATCAACAAAGGGCCGCTGAGAACAAAGGGTGATGCGGCATTGGGGGGGGGAGGGGCGGGGTCACCGAGAATAAAGGGGGACCCGGCATTGGAGGGGCCGCCATGAACAACAAGGGATCAACGCGACTCTAATTTGTACTTTTTGTAACTTTGTCGGAACCAGAAACGTGGGACTGTCATATGCTGAGAGAATGGAGCAGCTGTGCTTGTACACTCTGGAGGTTAGAAGGATGAGAGGGTATCTTATTGAAACATATAAGATTGTTAAGGGCTTGGACATGCTAGAGGCAGGAAACATGTTCCCGATGTTGGGGGAGTCCAGAACCAGGGGCCACAGTTTAAGAATAAGGAGTAAGCCATTTAGAACGGAGACGAGGAAACACTTTTTCTCACAGAGAATGGCGAGTCTGTGGAATTCTCTGCCTCAGAGGGCGGTGGAGGCAGGTTCTCTGGATACTTCCAAGAGAGAGCTCAATAGGGCTCTTAAAAATAGCGGAGTCAGGGGATATGGGGAGAAGGCAGGAACTGATTGGGGATGATCAGCCATGATAACATTGAATGGCGGTGCAGGCTCGAAGGGCCAAAGGGCCAAATGTCCTACTCCTGCAACTATTGTCTATTGTCTATTGTCTATTGACTCTTTTGTGTACTTTGTGTATTGCACGCTAAAAAAAAGTTTTTCAATGTGCCCAGGTACATGTGACCATTAAGTATCTTGAATCACAACTAGTAGCAGTCAGTCGTCACCAGGGAGTAGAGTCTGAGGAAGGGTCTCGGCCCGAAACGTCACCTATTCCTTTTTTCCAGAGACGCTGTCTGACCCGCTGAGTTACTCCAGCTTTTTGTTTAGTGGCGTGCATCTGGAAACATTGTTGACAGCTGAACAAACTGGTTCACAGGGTGGAGAGGTATGGGCCAAATGCAGGTAGGTGGGACTAGTGTAGGTGGAACATGTTGGCCAGTGTGGGCAAGTTGGGCCGAAGGGCCTGTTTCCACGCTGTAAGACTCTGTGACTCTATCTATAACTCTATAAGATGTAGTTGAGGCGGGTACAGCATTTAGAAGATATTTGGACGGGTACATACATAGGAAATGTTAGAGGTATATGGGTCAAACACAGGCAGATGGGACAAGTGTAAATGGGGCATCTTGGTCAGCTTGGACAAATTGGACCGAAGGGCCTGTTTCCGTGCTGTAGCATGGGTCTATGAGTCCATGAGTCAATGGAAGGAAATCACGGAAACTTAAAGTCACAGATATAGGCCTTTTGGCCCAATATAATCCCAACATTCAAAAACTAGGTCCAAAGGTTGTAGCTCTTCAAGTTCATGTACATTTTAATGGTGGAAACAAGGAACCGCAGATGCTGGGTTTATTTTAAAAAAAAGACACCAAGTACTGGAGTAATTCAGCCGGTCAAGCAACATCTCTGGAGAACACGGATAGGTGACTTTCCGGAGAAACATCGGCAAATCAGTCTGAGGAAGGGTCCCGACCCGAAACATCACCTATACATGTTCTCCAGAGATGCTGCCCGATCTACTGAGTTACTCCTGCATTTTCTGTCCTTTTTATTACATTTTAAATGGAATGACAGTCTCTGCCCTCAGTCCCTTTCTGGGTTGATACCTGCTCCAACCTCTGTGTAAAAACAAAACTTTCCTCATCTCCCCTCCTAACATTTATTTTAAATCCATGCCCTCTGGATTTAGATCCTTCATCGAAGGGAAATAGATTCATGCTTATTATGCTACTTGGCTTGTCATAACTAATAGACTTCAATTCATTTTTTTCCCTCAGCTCCCTGTATTCCAAAGAAAACAACCTCAGTTAATCCAATCTTTCCACAAAGTTACACTTTTCCAGTTCTGGCAATTCCTTTTGCAAATCTCCATTGCAATTACATCTTTCCTGTATTGCAGTGACAAGAACTTGATTAGTTTAGTTTAAGGAACAGAGCCTTCGGCCTACCAAGTCCACACCGCCCAGCCATCACCTGTACAAAGGGCCTAGTGAAATTATTTTTCTCCAAACACTCCAGTAGATTCATCGTCCTGTCTATCCCTCGAGTCGAGGATGATGGTCTGCGTTCTGTTGTTTTTATGGACTCTCAGGTGGCTTATGAGTCCAATCCTGGCTTTGAAAGTTCTTCAGCATTCAGTACAGGTAATTCCAGATGGCAGATCGGGCTTTGGTTGTTGCTGCCTCTTTTGTTTCCGCTTTCTTCTCTTTTCGTCTAATTCTGCGCATCTCTTGGCTTCGAAGGTCACTGTTCCTTCTTCGATGATGGTTCGCCAGAGTTTCCTGTCCTTGGCATTGGTCTCCCAATTTTCGATGTCGATTTCACATTTCTTCCAGTAGAGTATTGCTATACCCCCCTAAGCACATCCCCGATTAGCAAGTGAACGGAAATAGTCCACTGATCCCCCCTTGCAGGAGGCGCCGTGTTTCGGCACTATTTTCCAAGTCCAGTTCGCGCTCTAGTTGTTATGAGCAGTGTCCGATCCAGACGAGCATTGTCACGTGTACTGAGGTACAGTGGACAGCTTTTGTTGCGTGCTATCCAGTCAGCAGTAAGACAACACGTGATTACAATCGAGCAATTTACAGTGTATGAGGGAATACGTTTAGTGTAAGGTAAAGCCAGCGAAGTCCGATCAAAGATAGTCCGAGGGTCACCAACGAAGTAATTAGTAGTTTAGGACTGCTCTCTGGTTGTGGTGGGATGATTCAGTTGCCGGTTAACAGCTGGGAAGAAACTGACCATGCCAAGTATGGACACATCTGAGAAGAATTTAAGAAAATCATAGTTAAAGTAGGAAATTTTGCCGTAAAGGGCCTGTCCCATGATACGAGTTTACCCAAGAGCTCTCCCGAGTTCAAAAAAAAAAATCAAACTTGTGGTAATTATGTAAAATGTACGTAGCGGGTACGTCGGAGCTCGTGGATGTCTCGTAGCGGCTCGTAATGCTAACGGCAGGTACTCGGGAAACGCGGAAACTCGTGACATTTTTACAACAGTGTGAAACATTTCCAAGAGTAAAAAAAATACTCATGATGAGGTACCACGAGTTTGATTTTTGTTTCAACTCGGGAGAGCTCTTGGGTGAACTCGCATCGTGGGACAGGCCCTTTAGGGTAGAGATTTAAGAGTGTGGAGCGATTGTAATATGTGATTGCTTCTGTGGCTGGCACACAAATGGGTTGGGAGAGGATATGGGAAATCTGCCCGAGGAGGTAGTTGAGGCAGGTACTACAACAACATTTCAAAGGCATTCATGGCCAGCAGCATAATCAAGGACATGTCGCACCCTGGCCACTCCCTCTCCCTGCTCCTCTCTCCCATCCAACAAAAGGTATAGAAGTGTGAAAACGCACACCTCCAGGCTCAGGGACAGTTTCTTCCCAGCTGTTATCAGACAACTGAACCATCCTACCAACAACTAGAGTGTGGTCCTGAGCTACTATCTACCTCATTGGAGAATCTTCGGACTATCTTTGCTCTGACTTTACCTTGCACTAAACGGTATTCACATTGTACTCTTTATCATGTATCTGTACACTATGGATATCTTGGTTGTAATCATGTATTGTCTTTCCGCTGACTGGTTAGCACGCAACAAAAGCTTTTCACTGTACCTCGGTACATGTGACACTAAACTAAACTAAACTAAACGCAATGCAAACTCAACATTTGGACGTACATGGATAGGAAAGTTTTAATGAGATATGGGCCAAACGCGGGCAGGTAGGACTAGTGTAGATGGAGCATCTTGGTCAGCAAGGTAAGTTGGCCAAAGTGCTTTTATTTGGTGTTGTACGACAACATGACGCTATTTCACTAACTCGGCATATTTTTGTTTAGTTTAGTTTAGAGATACAGCGTGGAAACAGGCCCTTCGGCCGCCGAGCCCATTCCAACCAAACATCCCCGCACATTAACACCACCCTGGGGACAATTTACACTTATACCAAGCCAATCAACCTACAAACCTGTACGCCTTTGGAGTGTGGGAGGAAACCGGAGATCTCGGAAAAAAAATCCACGCGGTCACAGGGAGAACGTACAAGCTCCGTACAGACAGCGGCCGGAGTCGGGTTCCAACCCGGGTGTCTGGCGCTGTGAGGCAGCAACTCTACCGCTGTGCAACCGTCCCGCCCTGTGTCTTGTGTTTAACTTTCATTAGGGTTTATTTTGTTTGCATTGGACCTTCAAGCTGGGAAACCAAGCATCATTTGAATTTCCAGTTCATTTCTTTGCAAACATAGATGCCATTTGCCATCGTAATGAAGCCACCTGTCAAGCTACATTACCCCGGGACCAGACCGAGCCTCGAGCTGATCACGTACACCTTTTGTTATTATCCAGCCAGACGGATGGCCTTGAAACTGTCTTTCTGCAGTTTCTGCACTCGTACCCTTTTAACATCGTGGACTCCGAAACAGCCCCCCCTCACCGGCCTCGTTGGTACAGTGCCACCAAGAGCCAGACAGGCTGGCGAGAGCAAGGGGGGTTCCGGCATTGGGGGGCCATGGAGAATAAAGGGGGACCTTGTGTGGGGATGGTGAACTAAGAATAGTGGGAGACCAGCGTTGGGGGAAGGGGCCACTTAGCATAGTGGGGGACCCAGCGTGGGGGGGGGGGGGCTAAATAATAATGGGGGACCCAGCGTTGACGGGGGGCTACTGAGAATAATGGGGGTCCCAGTGTGGGGGGGTGGAGGGAGGCCACTGAGAGCTGGAGGGGACACGGCATGGTGATGGGAGGTTGCTGAGAACAAAGGGGGAAATGGCGGGGGGGGGGGGGGGGGGGGCAGCAGGATAGGTCTGTTCGATACTTTCGTACGTGGCGACACCTATGTACTGCCTAGGTTGTGCTCAAAACAATGCTTTTCACCCTAACTAGGAACCCTGGGAACATGTGAGAATAAGGTATCATTCATTCAAACATTCATTCATTCATCATTCATTCATCATTCATTCATTCATACATTCATCCATACATTCATTCATTCATTCATTCATTCATTCAATCATTCAATCATTCAATCATTCAATCATTCATACATTCATCATTCATTCATTCATTCATTCATTCATTCATTCATTCATTCATTCATTCATTCATTCACTCATTCAATCATTCAATCATTCAATCACTCAATCAATCATTCATTCATTCATTCATTCATCATTCAATCATTCAATCATTCATCATTCGTTCATTCATCATTCATTCATTCATTCATTCATTAACAGAGGTACCACCACATATTTTTGCAAAGTCCAGGAGGTGTGCTAGCTAAAGGAATAAAAGTTTAGTTCAAGGATACAGCATCGGGACAGGCCCTTTGGCCCATCGGGTCCATGCCGACCAACGTTCACACTAGTTCTATGCTTTCACACTTTCTCATCCACTACGAGCAATTTACTGAGGCCAATTTACCTACAAGCCTGCACGTCTTTGGGATGTGGGAGGAAACCAGCGCACCTGGAGGAAACCCACGTGGTCACAGGGAGAACGTGCATACTCCACAAACACAGCACCCGAGGTCAGGTCAAAATCTGAAGAAGGGTTCCGACCGGAAATGTTACCTATTCCTTTGCTCCGGAGATGCTGCCTGACCCGCTGAGTTCCTCCAGCATTTTGTGCCTCTCCAGGGTGCCGAAGTTTACAGGGAGAAGGCATGAGAATGGGGTTGAGAGGGAAAAACAGATCAGTTGGGCTGAAGGGCCTGTGTCCACGGTGTATGACTCTAGAACTCTATGCCTCTATAATTCTATGACTCTATGACATTCCTCGTATGTTGCAAAACATACTTGGCTAATAAAGTATTATTGTATTGTATTGTAGATGGTTCAATTGA
Source organism: Leucoraja erinaceus (assembly GCF_028641065.1). Taxonomy (NCBI): domain Eukaryota; kingdom Metazoa; phylum Chordata; class Chondrichthyes; order Rajiformes; family Rajidae; genus Leucoraja; species Leucoraja erinaceus. The sequence goes on along the minus strand of NC_073380.1, from coordinate 7,467,936 downwards.
TGCTGACTACACGGCAATGACGTGTTATTACAAATTCATCGCTTCGTAATTCCAAGACACCTTTTGCAACACGATCCAATTTTTGACATCTTTGGATAAAAGATAATAAATATGCTGCTTCCATTCAATGCTTAAGACATGAATCTTAATGTTGCAAAATATAAATAAAACATAAAAGATCTGGTATCTGTGATATAAAGTGCTATCTTCTGTCGTTATATAAGTGTCATTATTCTGTCATTATATAATTTTGCATCCTGAAGCAAACAATTGTCAAACACTATTTAGGTATTGAAACCATTATTAAAAATATTATAAATCATATGTTGCAAACTACTTGGAAGTGTATTTATGCATTGGTGCTTGTATTTTGCAGATTACAATAACTTATGTTTGCCTTCTTTCAAACTTACGTTATTTATAAAGAATTTATATAGGTTAGGTACCTAAAATTGGATAAATGGAATTAGGTGCAAAATTTATAATCAATCTAAAAGTAAAATAAAACTGGCAAGATAGGGAGAAACATAGAAAATAGATGCAGGAGTAGGCTATTCGGCCCTTCGAGCCAGCACCACCATTCAATATGATCACGGCTGATCAACCAAAATCAGTGCCCAGTTCTTGCTGTCTCCCCATATCCCTTGATTCCTTTACCCATAAGAGCTAAATCTAACTCTCTCTTGAATATTTCCAGTGGATTGGCCTCCACTGCCTTCTGTGGCAGAGAGTTCCACAGATTCACAACTCTCTGGGTGAATTTTTTTTTTCTAATCTCAGTCCTAATTGTCCTACCCCTTATTCTTACCCCTTAAATGCCTTACAAGTTGTTATTAACTGACAAACAAAAATATTTTGGATTGGTTCTCTATGCAGCTACATAACCAAGAGCTTAACAGATATATTGTATATAACAGATGGATATTTTAGTGCAGGTGAGGGAGCCCCCTCCCTTCTCTCTCACCTTAAACCTATGAAATGCATTAGCAAAAAAAAGGCCTGTTCATTGCAATCTTGTCTATGCACTGCATTTAAAAAGTTGCACATACATATATATTTTGACATACCGACTAATTCGACAAACAGATCAAACATTTGAATGTGCATCAGTGCATCCACTGCATGTCTTTTACGACATAAGGAGAAGGAGGCTATGACGGTGGCACAGCTGGTAGAGCCGCTGCCTCACAAGCGCCAGAGACCCGGGTTCGATCCTGACCTCGGGTGCTGTCTGTGTGGAGTTTGCACGTTCTCCCTGTGATTACGCGGGTTTCCTCCGGCTGCTCCAGTTTCCTCCCATATCACAAAGAATTGCAAGTTTGTAGGTTAATTGGCCTCGTAAATTGGCTTGGCGTTGACTCGATGGGCCAAAGGGCCAGTTTCCATGCCATCTCACTAAACTTTAAACTTCAAACAAATAACAATTTGACTACTGCTAATATAGCGGGGATCATTATTGACCAGGGAGTGGATGGGAAAATGGGATATCAGAACTAGTGTGAATGGGTGATCAGAGGCTGGCGTGGATTCGGTGGGCTTAAGATCCTGTTTCCATGCTGTATCTCTAAACTAAACTAAAATAATTTCATAAAAGATTTGTTTAGTTTAGGGGCACAGCGTGGAAACAGGCCCTTCGGCCCACCGAGTCCGCACTGACCAGCGATCCCCGCACACACACTAGGGACAATTTTACATTTTCTTAAACCAAACCAATTAACCTACAACCTTTGGAGTGGGGAGGAAACTGAAGATTTTGGAGAAAGCCCATGCAGGTCATAGGGAGAAGTACCGCCAAGCACCCATAGCCAGGGTGTCTGACGCGGGTCTCCGACGCTGTAAAGGGCCTGTCCCAATTTCACGAGGTAATTCACGAATTCTCCCGAGTTTTCCCCATGATTCAAACTCGCAGAATGTTTGTAACGAGTCAGTAGGAGGTCGCAGGAGTTCGTAGATATATCGTAGCGGCTCGTTATGCCAGCCGTAGGTACTCGTGGCATCAGGTAAGTCGGGACGTTTTTTCCAGCCCGATGAAAAATGTCCACGAGTAAAAAAAAATGGTCAGGATGAAAGAATTAAATCGTGAAAGTGGGACAGACCCTTGGCAGCAACTGTACCCGCTGCATCACCGTGTCCTTGTTTAATAAACCAGATCCCAGGGAGAGAATAATGAAAGGTCGCTATCGAATCAAACAGTTTATGTGTGACCTTCTGCGCCCATCAATAAGTCCTGGCATGTAGCCCTGAAGCAGATTTGTACAATTATAAAGTACAATTGCCAAACGGTCATCTTAAGGATATAACGACAGAAAATGGCACACGCACTCGGAAGGTCAAGCATGCATCTGTGGATAGAGAAACGGAATCAAAATGCTTCAGGTCGAGGCCCCTTGATCAGAACTGAATGAGAAAGTGAGCTTGTTTGACGTTGGAGAGGGGATGGGGGAGAGTGCAGAGGGAATGTATTTTTTTCAGGCTGCAGACCAAGTTCTCAAGGTCACGAGGGTCAACAAATTGCCAAAGTTACAACTATATGAAAAAAATAATTGACATTTACAGAAGGAAGAGAAGGAAACATTTTGAACCTGAGTACAGTCACATCTGAGGAGAGAAAACAGCTGGACATTAGAAATTGTTAACCTCAATATTAAGTCCAAAGGGCTACACGTGCCCCAGGGAACTAGCTTTAGACTTTAGACTTTAGAGATACAGCGCAGAAACAGGCCCTTCAGCCCACCGAGTTTGTGCCGACCAGTGATCACCCCGTACACTAGCTCTATCCTACACACTAGGGACACTTTACAGTTTACAGAAGCCAATAAACCTGCAGACCTGCACGTCTTTGGAGTGTGGGAGGAAACCGGAGCACCCGGAGGAAAACTCACGCGGTCACGGGGAGAACGTGCAAACTCCGTACAGTCAGCACCCGTGGTGAGGATCGAACACGGGTCTCTGGCGCTGTAAGGCAGCAACTCTACCGCTGCGACACCGTGTCACCTGTCTGCTGAACTAACAATTGTTGGAGAGATGTAGGTGGCTGGAGGTGGAGAGGGAATGAGAGAGTGAATTAAAGTGGCAGGCCACCAGAGAGTCATTGTGAATCTGAAATGGAAATGATCTGAACATGGGTGGCACGGTGGCGCAGCGGTTGAGTTGCTGCCTTACAGCCCTTGCAGCGCCAGAGACCCGGGTTCGATCCTGACTACGGGTGCTGTCTGTATGGAGTTTGTACGTTCTCCCCCCGTGACCAAGTGGGTCTTTTCCGATATCTCCGGTTTCCTCCCACACTCTAAAGAAGTACAGGTTTGTAGGTTAATTGGCTTGGTATAAGTGTAAATTGTCCCTAGTGTGTGTAGGATAGTGTCAATGTGCGGGGATCGCTAGTCGGTGTGGATTCGGTGGGCCGAAGGGCCTGTTTCCTCGCTGTATCTCCAAACTAAACTAAACTAAACGGACACTCAATGGTCATATGGTTTGTACAATGTCGAGGAGACCAGATTGTGAACATGAATTGTTTAAGACGGAACTGCAGATGCTGGTTTAAACAGAAGATAGACACAAAAAGCTGGAGTAACTCAGTGGGACAGGCAGCATCTCTGGAGAGAAGGAATGGGTGACATTTCGGGTCTGAAGAAGGGTCTCGACCCGAAACGTCACCCTTTCCTTCTCTTCAGAGATGCTGCCTGTCCCGCTGTGTACTCCAGCTTTTTGTGTCTATCTTCTGTGAGCATGAATTATATACAATAGACAATAGACAATAGGTGCAGGAGTAGGTCATTTTGCCCTTGGAGCCAGCACCGCCATTCAATGTTTATTTATTTATTTATCTAATTAATTAATTAATTATTATTTGTCAACAGAATAAAAGAAAAAAAAGCAAGTGTGAAACAGCATTCAAAAAACAAAACAAAAATATTTATAAAGCGTCATAAACAATATCTATAAATAAATGAAATCGTATGTGTCCGAAAAGGAGCAGGAAGATCATCCCCAACCAGTACCCCGTTCCTGCCTTCTCCCCATATCCCCTGACTCCACTATCTTTAAGAGCCCTATCTAGCTCTCTCATGAAAGTATCCAGAGAACCTGCCTCCACCGTCCTCTGAGGCAGAGAATTCCACAGACTCACCACTCTCTGTGTGAAAAAGTATTTCCTCATCTCCGTTCTAAATGGCTTAACCCCTTATTCTAAAACTGTGGCCGCTGGTTCTGGACTCCCCCAACATCGGGAAAATGTTTCCTGCCGCTAGTGTGTCCAAACCCTTAATAATCTTATATGTTTCAATAAGATATCCTCTCATCCTTCTAGATTCCAGAGTATACAAGCCCAGCTGCTCCATTCTCTCAGCATATGACAGTCCAGCCATCTCAGGAATTAACCTTGTGAACCTACGCTGCACTCCCTCAATAGCAAGAATGTCCTTCCTCAAATTTGGAGACCAAAACTGTACACAATACTCCAGGAGTGGTGTCACCAGGGCCCAGTACAACTGCAGAAGGACCTCTTTGCTCCTATACTCAATTGCCTTAAGTTCATAAGTTATAGGAGCAGAATTAAGGGCCTGTCCCACTTTCATCAGGCTAGAAAAACGCGCTGACCTACTTGATGCCACAAGTACCTACTAGCATCTATTATTACTATTCTACTATTACTATTACTATTACTATTACTATTACTATTACTATTACTATTACTATTACTATTAACCTACTATTCACGACTAGCATCATGACCTACCTTCGACCTCCTATGACCTCCTACGACCTCCTACGACCTCGTGACGACCATGCTGCGAGTATGAGTCAAGGGCAGTCTCGGCAGGTCGTGAAAGTGGGACAGGCCCTTTAGGCCATTCAGCCTATCATGTGTATTCCGCCATTCAATCATGGCTGATGGATATGGAGGCCAAGTCAATGGATATTTTTAAGGTGGAAATTGATAGATTTTTCAGTTCAGTTTTGTTTATTGTCACTTGTACCGAGGCAGAGTGAAACACTTTTGTTGCGTGCTAACCAGTCAGCGGAAAGACAATACATGATTACCATCGAGCCATTCACAGTGTGATAAGGGAATAACGTTGGGTACAAGGTAAGGCCAGTAAAGATAGTCCGAGGGTCACCAATGAGGTAGATAGTAGTTTAGGACTGGTCTCTAGTTGTCGTAGGATGATTCAGCTGCCTGATAACAACACATTCATGATTAGTACTGGTGTCAGGGGTTATGGGGAGAAGGCAGGAGAATGGGATTGAGAGGGAAAGATAGATCAACCATGATTGAATGGTGGTGTAGATTTGATGGGCTGAATGTCTTAATTCTGTTCCTCGGACTTATTAACTTATGAACGTCCATCAGTGCATCGTATCAATATTCTTCCTGCGGTGAATTCTGTGTCTCATTAAAAGAGCCTTAAATGCCCCCGTCCCACTTGGGAAACCTGAACGGAAAGCTCTGGAGGCTTTGCGCCCCACCCAAGGTTTCCGTGCGGTTCCTGGAGGTTCCCGGAGGTTTTTGTCAGTCTCCCTACCTGCTTCCACTACCTGCAACCTCCGGCAACCACCTGCAACGTCCAGGAACCGCACGGAAACCTTGGGTGGGGCACAAAGTCTCCTGGGGTTTCCGTTCAGGTTTCCTAAGTGGGACAGGGGCATTATTTTATTCTAAACTTTATTTTTCTTCAGATGCACAAGTAGTTATTTTATTAATGAGCCTGCCACTGTAAACTACCACTGGGCCAACCCATTAAATCTGGTGATTTGTGATTATAAATGAATTCAGAAACCTCTGATGAGAATATCTTCACTTGATCACGCATCCTGTTTCTTTTGTTGCATTTTCCTCATTATTTTTGCCATTCATTCTTTTCATAACTCTCGCCTTCTTCACGGTTTCATTCATTCCAAGAGGTCATAAAGGTCACCAGTCATAATTGATAGAAGTAGAATTAGGCCATTCGGCCCATCGTTTACTCTGCCATTCAATCGTGACTGATCTATCCCTCCCTCCCTCCTAACCCCATTCTCCTGCCTTCTTGCCATAAACTCTGACACCTGTACTAATCAAGAATCTATTTATCTCTGCCTTAAATTAATCCACTGATTTAAGGGCCTGTCCCGCGATGCGAGTTGACCCAAGAGCTCCCCTGAGTTAAAAAAAAAAATCAAACTCGTGGTAAGTACGTAGAATGCACGTAGGACCTCGTGGATGTCCCGTAGCGGCTCGTAATGTGAACGGCAGGTATTCGGGAAACGCGGCAACTCTCGGGAAACTCTTGGACATTTTTCACATTTTATCGCGTTTCCCGAGTACCTGCCGTTAGCATTACGAGCCGTTACAGGACATCCACGAGGTCCAACGTACCCGCTATGTACATACCACAAGTTCCATATAACCATATAACCATATAACAATTACAGCACGGAAACAGGCCATCTTGGCCCTACAAGTCCGTGCCGAACAAATTTTTTTTCCCCTTAGTCCCACCTGCCTGCACTCATACCATAACCCTCCAGTCCCTTCTCATCCATATGCCTATCCAATTTATTTTTAAATGATACCAATGAACCTGCCTCCACCACTTCCACTGGAAGCTCATTCCACACCGCTACCACTCTCTGAGTAAAGAAGATCCCCCTCATATTACCCCTAAACTTCTGTCCCTTAATTCTGAAGTCATGTCCTCTTGTTTGAATCCTCCCTATTCTCAAAGGGAAAAGCTTGTCCACATCAACTCTGTCTATCCCTCTCATCATTTTAAAGACCTCTATCAAGTCCCCCCTCAACCTTCTGCGCTCCAGAGAATAAAGACCTAACTTATTCAACCTTTCTCTGTAACTTAGTTGTTGAAACCCAGGCAACATTCTAGTAAATCTCCTCTATACTCTCTCTATTTTGTTGACATCCTTCCTATAATTTGGCGACCAAAATTGTACACCATACTCCAGATTTGGTCTCACCAATGCCTTGTACAATTTTAATATTACAACCCAGCTTCTATACTCACGAGTTCGATTTTTTTAAAACTCGGGAGAGCTTTTGGGTGAACTTGTATCGTGGGACAGGGGCTTAAGCTTCCACAGCCTTCTGTGGCAAAGAATTCCACAGAATCACTACCCTCTGAATAAAGACATTTCTCCTCATCTCCTTCCTCAAGGAACATCCTCTGATTCTGATGCTATGGCCTCTAGCCCTAGACTCTCACACACATGGAAACATCCTCTCCACATCCACTCCATCCAGGCCTTTCACTATTCGGTAAGTTTCAACAAAGTTTCCCCTCATCCTTCTAAACTCCAGTGCCATCAAACGCTCATCATACGTTAACCCACTCAAAACCTTTTTATCAAGGGATATGGTGAGAAAAGCAGGAGGCGAGGTATTGATTAAGGATGATCAAGCCATGATCACATTGAATGGCGGTGCTGGCTCGAAGGACCGAATGGCCTACTCCTGCACCAATTTTCCACTTTTCTATGTTTGTTATGAATTAAAATGGAAACAAGGTGGATGGTGAGTAGCGGCATTTAGTGGCATGCTGGTAACGGACTTAGTCTCCATGAGAAGTCAAAATTACAAGCGATATTTCACCAAGCCCATCCAGGGCCATCACATCTGGTATGATATTTAATTCAGTCCCTTGTCAAACTAAACTATATTTTAGTGCCCCATTGGGGGAAAGTCACGACTAATTAGTTTTCACTATTGCCTGCTAACTGTCTTGCAGCAGGCTATACATTTACGTCAGTGACATCAAATAGCAATTTTCTTTTTTATTTAGTATATGGGCTACGTGCCACAGAGTGGAGACGATTGCTTATTGATGTTTTCACAGCACTGGCTGACTGCATTATCTTACCCATTCTCAGTGAGCAGCCACTTCCACGATGGTATCATACAGCTAATAGTAACTCTATAATTCAAAGAAAGAGCATTAAGACATTTGCCCATGGGGACAAAGATGTCCTTCAGGATCCATTTTATTTTACTACTGTCAGCCTGAGCAGAAGTCATTTTTTTCTTTATTAACCCGTCGGGCATTAAAATTCCCTCTGCAGCTTCGGAAGCAGACACATTGGTTGGCCCCAAAACATTTGGTGAAAAATGATCAATACATCTGGATTTAATTATTCTGAGCTAACATGCGAGTATTTTATAACTGAGCCTTGGAGCACTCGCAGCACATTTATAAACCCTACGGAAGAGTTTCCAGTGTTTGAAGATACACAACAACTTCGCCGACTTCCTGCGCTACTGTGACTATGTTGGATTGCGTCTCGCAAACTTGAGAACAGTTTGTCGGGAGATATTTCTCCCCCTGGCTTCCCCTCGCTTTCTCTGGAGCTCACATTAACTGCCGATAATATTCCTCTGACCACCTGGAACGAGGTCTGTAGGAGCGATCCAGAATGGGGGGGGTTTTCCTCCTCCCCTTTGATGGGGTACTTGGCTTCAACATTGAACCCCTTCAGAGTAGATACGCCAACTTGAACAAGGGCACAAACTGTGGGTCGGATTGCATCTCTGGAGGACGTGGACAGGTGACGTTTGCAGTCGGAACCCTTCATCCAGAGGAGACATCACTCATCCAAGTTCTCCAGAGATGCTGTCTGACCCGTTGAATGACTCCAGCGCTCTTTATCTTTTTTTTCTAAACCAGCATCTGCAGTTCCTTTTTTCCCACACTATCTTGAATTTTGCAGAAGGAGATTCTCATGGAAACACTGAACCATCCTATCACCCACTAGAGAGCAGTCCAGAGCTACCATATATCTCATTGGAGACACTCAGACTATCTTTAATCGGACATTATCTTGCACTAAACATTATTCCTTCTCTCCTGCATCTGTGCACTGAGGACGGCATGTGGGTGGTCCACCGAGTCCACACCGACCAGCGATCCCCACACACTGACACTATCCTCTATACACTTAGGACAATTTACACTTACACCAAGCCAATTGACCTACAAACCTGTACGTCTTTGGAGTGTGGGAGGAAACTGAAGATCTTGGAGAAAACCCACGCAGGTCCCGGGGAGAACGTACAAACTCCGTACAGACAGCGCCCGTAGTCAGGATCGAACCCGGGTCTCTGGCGTTGTGAGGCAGCAACTCTACCGCTGTGCCACCGTGCAATGCAAACCTAATGATTCGGGCTTCATTTTGAGAAAGGTATTTTATTTATTAGAAGTACAATACAGTGGTACCTTTTTACAGGTTCCCAAAATTATGTTAACATAATACATTCTCTGTACAACTTCCTTTTTTTTTCTTTTTTTTAGAGAGAGAAGGTAGACACAAATGCTAGAGAAACTCAGCGGGTGAGGCAGCATCTGTGGAGCGAAGGAATAGGTGACGTTTCAGGTTGAGACCCTTCTTCCTTCTTATGAGGAAGAGCAGCTACAGTTCATTATGAGGATGAGGTCCCTGCAAATCATTCCTGTCAGAAGGCAGCACCTTCTTAGAACCCTGCCCAGCAAGATAAAACTTAAGCAAAATATTATATGAATTATTCCTTGTTAAAGATGCAACAAAAAATAATTTTGGAACAGTTTGCATGATGGTACTTATATACGATTGCAACATGATCCTTATTTGTTAACTAATAGCATATGTTTTAATCAGTGGTTCAAAGCTGATGCGTTAGCACCGAATGGTGTGTGTTAGAAGAGGGAGTGCATGGATAGGACACTGTTATCAAGCACTTTATGAAGATAATAGAGAGGATTACCTCTTCAGCATAATTTCTTCAGCCCAATGGTTCTCATGATGGGGAAAATTTTGCAGTCATTTTCAATTCTAAACTCAAGCTGCCAAGAATATTCCCTTCTATGCTGGTAAATCCAGATACACATATTGTTGGCATCATCATTGAGTGGCACAGTGGCGCAGCGGGTAGAGTTTTTGTCTTGCAGCACCAGAGACCTGGGTTCGATCCTGACTACGGGCGCTGTCTGTTCGGAGTTTGTACGTTCACCCCGTGACCTGCGTGGGTTTTCTCCGAGTTCTTCGGTTTCCTCCCACACTCCAAAAACGTGCAGGTTTGGTGTAAATGTAAAATTGTCCCGAGTGTGTTTTGGGTAGTGTTACTGTGTGGGGATCGCTGGTGGGTGCGGACTCAGTGGGCCCAAGGGCCTGTTTTTGCGCTGTATCTCTGCATCTGTAACCTGTTTCGTGTGGATATTAATGTTGAGATGCTTCTGCATTCATTGGTCAGGAAATTAACTAAATGAAGGGACTCGGCCCAAAACATCACCCAATTCTTCTCTCCAGCGATGCTGGCTGACCCGCTGAGGTCCTCCAGCATTTTGTGTCTATCTTTAAGTAAACCGTAGTTGGATGTTACATGAGACTTTAGTGTCATGATGTCATAGAATTATATAACACAGAAATAGATCCTTCAGCCCACCCTACCCATACAATCCATTTTAGGATGCCTCATCTAACCATATCCCATTTGCCTCTGAAAAACACAAAATGGTGAATCTGTGGACTTCATTGCCACAGAAGGCTGTGGAGGCCAAGTCAGTGGATATTTTTAAGGCAGAGATAGATCGATTCTTGATTAGTACGGGTGCCAGAAGTCATGGGGAGAAGGCAGGAGAATGAGGATAGGAGAGAGAGATGGATCTGCCATGTTTGATTGGTGGAGTGGATTTGATGGGCCGAATGGCCTAATTCAGCTCCTATCACTTATTAACTTACGAACTTATGGAAATGTTAGAGTAACTCACCATGTTCGATTAACTCACCATTAACTCCAGAGTAACAAGAACTCCATTGTCTACTGTATTGTTACTTGTGAGCAAAGCACCAAGGCAGATTCCTTGTATGTATACATACTTGGTTGGTTCGTTCATTCATTCAATCATTCATTCATTCATTCATTCAATCATTCATTCATTCAATCATTCATTCATTCATTCAAATCATTCATTCATTCAATCATTCCTTCATTCATCATTCATTCAATCATGCATACATTCATGCATTCATTCATTCATTCATTCATTCAATCATTCATTCATTCATTCAATCATTCATTCATTCAATCAATCATTCATTCATTCAACAGAGGGACTGCCTGACCCACTAGGTTACTCCAACAATTTGTGTATTTCTTTAGTAAACCAGCATCTGTGTTTCCTTGTTATCCCATTTGCCTGCATTTGTTTCATATCCCTCTAAACATTTCTTATCCATGTATCTGTCCAAGTACCTTTTCAATGCTGTTGTGTTATCTGCCTCAACTGCCTCTTTTGGCAGGTTGTTCCATACATCCTCCACCCTTTGGGTGAAAAAGTTGCCCCTTGGGCTCCTGTTAAATCTTTTCCCTCTCACCTTAAACCTCTGTCCTCTGGTTTTTGATACACAGGGTAAAAGGGTACCTCTGTGCATCCACCCCATTTTACTTTAGACTCTAGACCAGAGATACAGCAGGGAAACAGGCCCTTCTCTCACCGAGTCTGGGAAAACTAGCGATCATCCCATACACTAGCACAATCCGACAGACTAGTGCCAATTTACAATTTCCAGGAGTCAATTAGGCTACAAACCTGTACTTCTTTGGAGTGTGGGAGGAAATCGGAGCACTCAGTAAAAAAACCCACGCGGCCACGGGGAGAACGTGCAAACTCCGTGCAGACAGCACCCGTAGTCAGGATCGAAACCGCCTCGCTTGCGTTGTAAGGCAGTAACTCTAAAGCTGCATCACCATGCCGCCCTTTCACTTATTTCTCTCGTGATTTTATACACCTCTTCAACATCGCCCGTCAGCTTCCTGTTTTCTAAGGAATAAAGCCTTCTTGATGAAATGCAACATGCCAACTGACTCCTGGAATCTTTGGCCCTCATGGCAGCTCACAGTGGAGAAGGGACATATGGTACAGTATTGAGAGCCTTGAGGTCATGTATTTGGAGCATGCAGAAGTCCTGTGTAACTCATGGATGGTGCAAAGCACATCACAGCTATACCAATGCCTCGCCCATTGAATTGGTGTTGACATCATGTTCTGCACAGACATTGTGCGCCGAAGGACCGGTTCTTGTGCTGTACTCTTCCATGTTCTATGTTCTAATTAAAATAGCTCAATTAATTATTTTTTATCATGTCATCCCACCCAAAATCTGGTTCATAATTTCAGAAAAGGTGAAAAATGTGGAAATAGACAATAGACAATAGGTGCAGGAGTAGGCCATTCGGCCCTTCGAGCCTGCACCGCCATTCAATATGATCATGGCTGATCATCCCCGATCAGTACCCCGTTCCAGCCTTCTCCCCATATCGTTCATGTGTCGTTCATGTCGGCGCTAGAGACCCGGGTTCGATCCGACTGTGGGTGCTGTCTGTACGGAGTTTGTACGTTCTCCCCGTGACCTGCGTGGGCTTTCTCCGAGATCTTCAGTTTCCTCCCACACTCCAAAGGCGCACACGTTTGTAGGCAAATTGAATTGGTATAAATGTAAAATAGTCCCTAGTGTGTGTAGGATTGTGGTGCAGGTGGGCCCTGGAGGTTAGGCCACTCCTTGGGTCATCTCCCTCGACAAGAGGGACAGGGACGATTGTCTGCCCACAGGGTTTCCCCGGCACCTCCTCAAGGGCGTTCTGTGCGTTTTGCCATGATTCATTAAACGACTTCTGAACCCGCCTGGCGTGGCCTTTTCCTGACCTCATCTAGGCAACTACAGGATAGTGTTAATATGCGGTGATCGCTGGTCGGTGCGGACCCGGTGGGCTGAAGGTCCTGTTTCCGCGCTGTATCTCAAAACAAAAGATCTCTAAACTAAACTAAACTAAATGAGTTGGCAAAGGCAATTATATGCCTCAATTTATCTTGTGAAAAATGGATAAATCTTCATCTACTCTCGCTTCTGCCAAATTTGTCTGAAACATTGCTTTACCATTGAAGGGAAGCAAGAGCGAGGTTTATAAAATTCTGAGTAGACTCACCCAATTCTTGACTTTAATTTTACTGAAACTTGAACATTCTAACAATCTTGACAAGCACAGAATTATGAACTGGGCTGCGGGAAACAAATAAATCATTTGATTTTTTTCAAAGGAGGAATAAAAAAAGCATTCACCGTATTCACTGTAAACTTTGATAAGAAACATAGAAAATAGGTGCAGGAGTAGGCCATTCGGCCCTTCGAGCCTGCACCGCCATTCAATATGATCATGGCTGATCATCCAACTCAGTATCCTGTACCTGCCTTCTCTCCATACCCCCTGATTCCTTTAGCCACAAGGGCCACATCCAACTCCCTCTTAAATATAGCCAATGAACTGCCCTCAACTACCTTCTGTGGCAGAGAATTCCAGAGATTCTGTAAAAAATGTTTTTCTCATCTCAGTCCTAAAAGATTTCCCCCTTATCCTTAAACTGTGACCCCTTGTTCTGGACTTCCCCAACATCGGGAACAATCTTCCTGCATCTAGCCTGCGCAACCCCTTAAGAATTTTGTAAGTTTCTATAAGATGCCCCCCCTCAATCTTCTAAATTCTAGTGAGTACAAGCCAATAAGGAAAGTACCCGTGCAACAATTTCTCAAGTCACTTATATTTGATCCAGCATCAACATCCATGCAAGGAATAGATCGGGTACAGGTACAAAGTCTCTTGTCCAGAGTAGGGGAATCGAGCAAGAACCAGAAGCCCAGCCCATCACACAAACCAACCTCCCTTCCATTGAAGATAGACACAAAATGCTGGAGTAACTCAGCGGGACAGGCAGCATCTCTGGAGAGAAGGAATGGGTGATGTTTCGGGTTGAGACCCTTCTTCAGACTTCTCCAGACATAGGTTTAAGGTGTGGGGGGGGGGGGGGGGGGGGGGGGGGTGGGGTGTGGTGTTGAGGGAAAGATTTATATGAATCTGATGGTCTCCAAATCTGAGGAAGGACATTTTTGCCATAGAGGGAGTGCAGAGACGGTTCACCAGACTGATTCCTGGGATGTCAGGACTGTCTTATGAAGAAAGACTGGATAGACTTGGTTTATACTCTCTAGAATTTAGAAGATTGAGAGGGGATCTTATAGAAACTTACAAAATTCTTAAGGGGTTGGACAGGCTAGATGCAGGAAGAGTGTTCCCGATGTTAGGGAAGTCCAGGTCAAGGGGTCACAGCTTAAGGATAAGGGGGAAATCTTGAAAACCGAGATGAGAAGAACTTTTTTGACACAGAGAGTGGTGAATCTCTGGAACTCTCTGCCACAGAGGGTAGTTGAGGCCAGTTCATTGGCTATATTTAAGAGGGAGTTAGATGTGGCCCTTGTGGCTAAGGGGATCAGGGGGTATGGAGAGAAGGCAGGTACGGGGTACTGAGTTGGATGATCAGCCATGATCATATTGAATGGCGGTGCAGGCTCGAAGGGCCGAATGGCCTACTCCTGCACCTAATTTCTATGTTTCTATGTTTCTATGATGAGTATCTTTTTCACGTAAATGGTGGTGGGTGTATGGAACGAGTTGCCGGAGGAGGCAGTGGAGGCAAATAGTATTGCAATATTTATGAAACAGTTAGACTGGTACATGGATAGGACATGTTTGGAGGGATATGGAGGCAGGTGGAACTAGTGTAGCTGGGACATGTTGGTCGGTGTGGGCAAGTTGGGCTTGAGGGTCTGTATGATTCTATGACTATGAGTCTATTGCTCTTCTCTGTGGATTGTCACCTTGTCGTGGTGGAGAAGCTTGTGTGGTCCTGAGATCCTGAGAGCGATGCCGTCTGGAGCTACGCTCCTGGTAGGGCCACCCATGGTGGTAAGGTCGAGGGGGAGGTCTCTGACAAAGAGCAATACAACCAAGACTTCAACGGTGGAACAGGCGGAGGACGATGGCTGACCTTAGTGGAGCGTCACAACGGCTGGGAAGGTGGATGAAGGCTGCAGCAGAAACCGGTCGTCTTGGACTCTATGCCACTGGATCCTGACCCAGATCTGTCAAGGACCGTGTGGTGGCTGTCTGTGCACCAGTCTCCCCACGTTAAACACAGGCGTGTGTCCTCCATATAGGGAATAGCACCCAGCTTAGAGTACAGCGGGGGAATAGGCCCTTTGGCTCACCGAGTCCGTACCGACCAGCGATCCTCACACATTAACATTAACCTACATACACTCATGACAATTTTTTTAAATTAATAACATTACAATTAACGTACGTCTTTGGAGTATGGAAGGAAACCAAAGATCTCTGAGAAAACCCACGCAGGTCACGGGGAGAAAAAACCCAAAGTGTTTTCCAGTGCGCACTGTTAAGGCCTTCCATACAATGTCTTGTTAAATAGACTCAACACTGATCTACGAGCCATTTAATTTTATATCTGTGATTATCTGTGCAAAGCCAGATACAGGGTACAGGTATAGCGCACAATTCCCTCCTACAGTTTTACATATGAATGATATCCTGGACAAGATTGAGGTTAAAAATGCCTTTGTATGTTACAGAAGATGTTTCTAGTTCATTCAGGATTCATTAATGGAAAGTAACTTTTTTATAAACCTAACATTTTTTTTCACATAGCTCTAATCTTTATAAACAAGGACCATTAGACTTAACTAAAGTTACAATTAACTCTTTGAATACTGAATTCTCCCATAGTTTTCTAAATGGCCATATGTTTTCTATTAAATAACATCTGGCAATAAGTATCTGTAAATTGTTGCCATTTCTGTGAACATTTTATTTTGATAGAGACTTTACTATTATAAGGGTTGAATTTGAAGAATGCTATTTTGTTTATTATGGATATTGTGCAATATCTTCACCAATTAGATTCAAACAAACTTAAGAGAGACACAAAATGCTGGAGTAACTCAGCGGGACAGGCAGCATCTCTGGAGAGAAGGAATGGGTGACGTTTTGGGTCGAGACACTTCTTCAGACCCCTTGAGTCAGGGGAGAGGGAGACAAGAGGAGACTGGATAGACTCGGCTTATACTCGCTAGAATTTAGAAGATTGAGGGTGGATCTTATAGAAACTTACAAAATTCTTAAGGGGTTGGACAGGCTAGATGCAGGAAGATTGTTCCTGATGTTGGGGAAGTCCAGGACAAGGGGTCACAGCTTAAGGATAAGGGGGAAATCCTTTAAAATCGAGATGAGAAAAACATTTTTCACACAGGGAGTGGGGAATCTGTGCGGGCTCAAAGGGCCGAATGGCCCACTCCTGCACCTAATTTCTATGTTTCTATGTTTCTATGTAAGAGGTATGGAGGGTAAAGGTGTGAAAACAACAAAGCAGAGGATGATAAGGAAATGTAGAATGGTTTATTGTTAGCTGAGGGGAGGGTGACAAGGAGGCAAACAATCAGTAAAATGTATCAGGACAGAAGGTGTGTTCACACCTTACACCTCCATATCTCTAGACCCCCCTCTCCCCTGTCTCTCATTCTTGCAGTCAACGTTATTCCCTTTATCCTGTAACTGAACACTGTTGGTGGCTTAATGTGATTGTAATCATGTATAGTTTGCAACAAAAAGCTTTTTACTATACCTTGGTACACGTGACAAAACTAAACTAAGCTAAACTAGCTGAGTTTTCCTTAGAGGTCTTAAGGGCCTATCCCACTTGGCGATCTTTTTCGGCGACTGTTGGCATCACTGACTGACGTATATGGTCACTGAAAAAGTTGCGACGTGATGCGGCGTGACGCGGCATGACTCCTCAAGTGTCGCTGCATTTTCTTTGTCGCCACTGGATTTTGAAAAGATCAAAATCGTTCGGTGACCTGATACGTCAGTCAGTGCTACCGACAGTCGTCAAACAAATCGGCAAGAGGGACAGGCCCTTTAGGAAGTTCGGCATGTACCCCTCCAACTCTCCGCAACTTCTACAGATACGCAATAGAAAGCATTTTATCAGGAGCTTGATTTGGGAACAGCTCCATCCAAGACCGCAAGGAATTGCAGCGAATTGTGGACGCAGCCCAGACTGTCCCATCCCTCAGCCTTCGGGCTTCTCCTCCTCCTTTTTCCTTTCTTCTCCCCCCCCCCCCCCCCCCCTCCATCAGTCAGAAGAAAGGGTTTTGGCCCGAAACGTTGCCTATTTCCTTCGCTCCATAGATGCTGCTGCACCCGCTGAGTTTCTCCAGCATTTTTGTGTACCTTCGATTTTCCAGCATCTGCAGTTCCTTCTTAAACACAAACCAACCTCTCTCTTCCTTTGACTCCATTTACACCTCACGCTGCCTCGGCAAGGCCAGCAGCATAATCAAGGACAAGTCACACCCTGGCCACTCCCTCTTCTCCCCTCCCCCATCAGGCAAAAGGTGCAGATGTGTGAAAACGCACACCTCCAGATTCAAGGACATTTTCTTCCCAGTTGTTACCAGGCAACTGAACCATCGTCCCATCAACCAGAGATCAGTCTTGAACTACTATCTAACTCTTTGGTGATCCTCAGATTATATTTGATCAGACTTTACTGGCTTTACCTTGCACTAAACATATTCCCTTATCATATATGTATGCATTGTAAATGCAGCGATTGTAATCTCATGTATTGTCTGCTGACTAGATAGCATGCAACTGAAGATTTTCACTGTACCTCGGCACACGTGACATTTAACTAAACTGAACTGAACAGAGTTGGCCCCTAACAAGCAAGCATTGTTGGAAGTTTCTATTTTTAGTTGCTTGTTCCCGTGCTGTCCTGTGTCCTTCTTAAAGCACGCTATAAGCAACGCCACTCTTTTCTCCTCAATACCCGACTCAAAACACATTGAACTGAGGCCAAGCTTTTGACTGACCTCAGTTCCGTCTTTGGCTCAGCATCCATCCTCTATGATCGCGTTTCTGCTGTGCTCCATTGCGTGGTATTTGCCAAAAAGCATAATTCATAAGTTGCCGCTGCTGTTTCTCCTCTTCCCCACTGAAGTTATAACGGCTCAAGAGATCCCTGCCTTAAATCTCAGGCCTTAATTCTTTCAACACATGGTTTTTGTTCAAATGTTCTAAGCTGAAGATTCAGCAAAAGTATTCCACTCCCAGTTTCAACCGCAATTGAAATATTGTACAAGCACAGCATTAAACTTTACTGCCATGTATAAATCAATGGGGTTTAATTTGATATATACTGTAGGCTACGTACAGCTAAAGTAATGGCCCTGTCCCACTTTACAAGTTCATTCAAGAGTTCTCCCAAGTTTCCCCTGATTCGAACTCAGAGAATTACGGTAATACCCACTCGGGGCTCTCGTGGACATTTTTTCAACATGTTGAAAAATCTTCACCAGTCTTCCCGAGCTTACCGCGTTTCCCGAGTACCTGCCGTTTGCGTTACAAGCCGCTAAGAGACGTCCCCGAGCTCCGACGTACCCGCTACGTACATTCTACGTGCTTACCACGAGTTTGATTTTTTTTTAAACTCGGGAGAGCTCTTGAATGAACTTGTACAGTGGGACAGGGCTTACTCTTTCCAGCAGCAAAATAGCCCTGAGTGTTTTGAAACTCTGGCCTGATATAAAGTTACCAGGGAAAGTAAAACAGCAAATGGATCGGGTAAAGGGTTGGGTTTGAGTTGGTTGTGTTTATGTATAGTATTATCTGATTTGACCGCATAGCACGCAAAACAAAGCTCTTCACTGTACCTTGGTACACGTGACAGTAATAGACCTAAACCTAGCCCTGCGGCTGGACTTAAACCCACTATGGTCGAGACAATAAGACTTTTAGACTTTAGAGATACAGCGCAGAAACAAGTCAGTGCCGACCAGCGATTGCATCAGACAATAGCATTATCATAAAGTCCTAGAGTGATATAGCATGGAAGCGGGCCCTTCAGTCCAACTTGCCCACACCAACCAATATGCCCCATCTACACTAGTCCCACCTGCCTGCGTTTGGCCCATAACCATCTAAACTTGTCCAATCCATGTACCTGTCCAAATGTTTCTCAAACGTTGTTCAACGACCTCTTCTGGCAGCTCGTTCCATGCACCCACCACCCTCTGTGTGAAAAGGTTACCCTCAGGTTCCTATTAAATCTTTCCCCCTCCACCTTAAACATGCCCCTGGTTCTTAATTTTCCTACCCACACTAGGGCCAATTAACAATGTTTTTAACCAATGCTAATTAACTTACTTTGGAGTGTGGGAGGAAACTGGAACACCTGGAGAAAACTCACGCAGTCACGGGGAGAACCTACAATCTTCATGCAGACAGTGCCCGTAGTCAGGATCGAACCCGGGTCTCTGGTCATAAGGTCGTAAGGGATAGGAGCAGAATTAGGCCATTCAGCCTATTAAGTCTATTCTGCCATTCAATCATTGCTGATCTACCTCTCCCTCCTAACCCCATTCTCCAGCCTTCTCCCCATAACCTCTGACACCCGTACTAATCAACAATCTATCTATCTCTCCCTTAAATATATATGCACTGACGGCCTCCACAGCCTTCTGTGGCTAGAAGGCAGCAACTCTAGTGCTGTGCCACTATGCCACCCTTTCAAGACACTCAGGACTTTACTGAAGCCAATTAACCTACAAACTTGTACGTCTTTGGTGTGCGGGAGGAAACCGGAGATCCCGGAAAAAAAACCTCCACGTAGGTCACCGTACAAACTCCGTACAGGCAGCACCCAGTGGTCAGGATCGAACCCTGGTCTCTGCCGCTGTAAGGCAGCAACTCTACCGCTGCGCCACCGTGCCACCTTTTCAACTGCTCTACACCCAACTGATTCTGGCCTAAAACTAGAATTGCGATTCTATTGACGTCCATTCTATTGATTTCCAAATTAGTCAAGTCATGTTAAGTCAAGAGAGTTTATTGTCATGTGTCCCAGATAGGACAATGAAATCCTTGCTTTGCTGCAGCACAACATAATATTGTAGGTATAAATACAGATCAGATCAAAGTGTCCTTGTACCATACAAAATACATATACACACACATAAATAAACAGATAACGTACAATAGGCTGTTTGTTTGAAGTTGTGTTTAATAGTCTGATGGCTGTGGGGAAGTAGCTGTTCCTGAACGTGGATATTGCAGATTTCAGGCTCCTGTACCTTCTACCTGATGGCAGCAGAGAGATTAATGTGTGGCCATGATGGTGTGGGTCCTTGATGATACTGCCAGCCTTTTTGAGGCAGCGACTGCGATAGATCCCCTTGATGGTAGGGAGATCTGAGCCGATGATGGACTGGGCAGTGTTTACAACTTTTTGTAGTCTTTTCCGCTCCTGGACGCTCAGGTTGCCAAACCAAGCCACGATGCAACCGGTCAGCATGCTCTCTACTGTGCACCTATAGATGTTCGAGAGAGTCTTCCTTGACATACCACCTCTCCTTAATCTTCTCAGGAAGTAGAGGTGCTGATGTGCTTTCTTTATGATTGCATCAGTGTTCTGGGACCAAGAAAGATCTTTGGAAATATGCACGCCCAGGAATTTTCTTGACCCTTTCCACCATCGACCCGTTGATATAAAAGGGATTGTAGGTCCCCATCCTACCCCTTCGGAAGTCCACATTCAGCTCCTTGGTTTTGCTAGTATTGAGAGCCAGGCTATTGTGCTGGCACCATTTGGTCTATCGGTCGATCTCACTTCTATACTCTGACTCCTCCCCATCAGTGATACGTCCCACAACAGTGGTGTCGTCAGCGAACTTGATGATGCAGTTCGCACTATGACCGGCTACGCAGTCATGATTATAGAGTGAGTACAGCAGGGGGCTGAGCACGCAGCCTTGAGGTGCTCCCGTGCTGATTGTTATCGAGGCTGACACATTTCCATCAATACGGACAGACTGTGGTCTGTGAATGAGGAAGTCGAGGATCCAATTGCAGAGCGATGCGCAGAGACCCAGATCTGAGAGCTTGGTAACCAGTTTGGAGGAGATGATTGTATTAAATGCCGAGTTTAGTCAATGAATAACAGCCTGACATAAGATTTTTTGTTGTCCAAGTGGTCCAGAGCGGAGTGGAGAGTCAGTGAGATCGCATCCACTGTTGATCTGTTGTGGTGGTAAGCGAACCGCAGTGGGTCCAGGTTTTTGTCGAGGTATGAGTTGATTTGCGCTATGATCAGCCTCTCAAAGCACTTAATCACCACAGACGTTAGTGCCACTGGTCGATAGTCATTGAGGCACATCACCTTGCTCTTCATGGGCACCAGTATTATTGATGCCCTTTTAAAGCAGGTGGGGACCTCAGACCTCAGAAGTGAGAGGTTGAAAATGTCCGTAAAAACTTAAAGATGAGTGTGGCATCAGAAGCAGGTGGAGTCACAAGAGACTGCAGATGCTGGAACCTGTAGCAACAAGGAAGTCTGCTGGAGGAACTCAGTGGGTTGAGCAGCATCCGTGGTAGGGGGGAAGAGATGCTTGCTGTGGCTGTTGAGTAAGCCAAAGTGTGGCCTCGTTCAAGTTGGTTCCTGCTACATTGTCAGGTAGAACCACAGAACCATGCAGCACAGAAACAGGCCGTTCTGCCCAACTCGCCCATGCCGACCAAGATGCCCCATCTAAGCTCGTCCCATTTGCGTGCATTTGGCCCCATATTCCTCCAAACCATTCCTAACCCACGTACCTGCCTTTTAAGTGTCTTGTTTCCATGCTGTATCTCTAAGTTAAACTGAACTAAACTATATGGTAGGTACACATAAAAGCTGGAGAAACTCAGCGGGTGCAGCAGCATTTATGGAGCGAAGGAAATAGGCAACGTTTTGGGCTGAAACCCTACTGAAGAAGGGTTTTGGCCCGAAATGTTGCCTATTTCCTTCGCTCCATAGATGCTGCTGAACCCGCTGAGTTTCTCCAGCTTTTTTGTGTACCTTCGATTTTCCAGCATCTGCAGTTCCTTCTTGAACACTAAACTATATGGTAAATAGGTGAGCATTCTGACTCCATTTTAAGGTGATCACAACCATGTTTGGTCCTTATACCTCCAAATTGTTCCTATCCATGAACCTGTCCAAGTGTTTCCATATGGTAAGTCGGTGAGGATTCTGACTCCATTTTAAGGTCATCTCGACCCTGTTAACATTAAATGACAGCTGTGAAAACTGGCCTCATTGTTTTTCATCAAATTTTGTCGATTCATTCTTGTAATAATTTAAACAATTAATTGAACAAGGGGCTCAATTTTCAGGACTTGCGTCTTTTTTTTTAATCTTATGCCAACAGAAATGTAGAAGGCCTGCAGGAACAGTTTCTAATTTAAACATTTTTTAATCACTTTTACTGCTTTGAACGCAGAATTGCTGAGGGCCAAATTGTACACTAATACTACCACCTCTAAGAATGCTGGAAGAACCTAGCTGCTTTAAAGCGGAACTATTACAAAAGTCAAGATCACCACAGTCGTGAAACAATGCCGAAATAGTGAAATTAGCAATTGACCATAAGGTATGTTCATAACTTAATGCACCTTCTCCAAAGACACAAGTACAAAACTGACACAATCTATAAAGCATTGGGAAAAATGATGTCAGAGTTCTATTCATCCTTATGCCAGTGAAGGGAAAATCTCTTTGGTCTCATGGCTGCAAGGTTTTTGTGTGGAATGAGATTTAGAAATCTAAATCCTGTTTATTCTCAGCAATAATTCACAACTCAATATAGACTTTCGACTTTACTTTCGACTTTAGAGATATCGCTCAGCAACAGACCCTTCGGCCCACCGAGTCTGTACCGACCAGCGATCACCCCTTACACGAGCACTAGGGAAAATTTACAATTTCAACAAAACGAATTAACCTACAAACCTGCACATTGTTGGAGTGTGGGAGGAAACCGGAGCTCCCGCGCGATCACGGGGAGAACGTACAAACTCCGTGCAGACAGCACCCGTAGTCAGGATCGAACCTGGCTCGAACCCGAGCCCTAACTCAATATTATTGATACCACATCACTTTCTAATTGTGAGAGAGCAGTTTATGTGTGCAATGGGAAGGAGACTGTAACTATACACTGGGCTGCTGATAGATATTCGCGTCATTACAAATTCTGCTTAAATCTGTACTTATTTCTAAATGTAGTTGACCCTAGAATGCATTAACATCATAAGAACAGGTTATTAGCTCATCAAGTACATGCCAGTATTCTGCACACAGGCCTCCTCTTACTGCTCCTTAGATTGCCCTTCAAGATATCCTTCCAGCCCCTTTGCATTTGTGTGTAGAAAGATGCCTGTTTACACTGAAAGTAAACACTAAATGCTGGAGTAACTCAGCGGGTCAGGCAGCACCTCTGGAGAAAACGAAAAGGTGACGTTTCAGGTCAGGTGCCTTCTTCAGACTATCCATCTCTTTGAATTAACACAGAGAGTTGTTAGTCTTTGGAATTCTCTGCCTCAGAGGGCGGTGGAGGCAGTTTCTCTGGAAACATTCAAGCGAGAACTAGATAGGGATCTTAAAGATAGCGGGGTCAGGGGATATGGGGAGAAGGCAGGAACGGGGTACTGATTGGGGATGATCAGCCATGATCACATTGAATGGCGGTGCTGGCTCAAAGGGCCGAATGGCCTACTCCTGCACTTATTGTCTATTGTCTATTGTCTATTGAACTCATGTTGCTTAGATCACATCCGCTTGAAAGCAACTTTAATCAGTTCAAACAGCTTTACAATCTAACCATTCCTTTGGAAATGAAATTTGACTCGCCTATAGTGTGGACCCAAAGTGTATTCATAATTCGTCAAGAATGTTTTATTGTCATATGTCCTAGATAGAATGATGAAATTCTTCCTCGCAGTAGCACAACACAATATGCAATACATAAAGCACTATAATCAAGAGAAAAATAAATTCAATGTGTGTATATATACATATACATACACACACATATACATATATACACAAACACACACATACATACCTAAACACACACTCACACACACACATACACACACACGCACACACACACACACACACATACAACACAGTGTGTGGAGACTCACACACACAGACCAGTTTCACACACACACCACACACACACTGACACACTCCTGGACGGACAATACACACGCTCAGCACAAGGCTCAGCATATGCACTTCCTGACACACTCAAACAACACACAACACACACACACACACCTGCACTGACCACTCACACCGCTCGACAGGCGAGAGCACTGCTGACATACTGCATTACACACACACTCACACCCACACCATGGCACACACACACAGGCACACACACACACACACAGGACACACACACACACACACACACACACAGCCCTCACCCACCCTGATGGACACACACACCACCCGCTGCCTTAGCAGGGCACACACAACACTCATCAAAGACAGCACCCACACACTCACACACACACTGTTCGACCCACACACCTCTGGAACACACATAGGTGCATCAAACACACAGGACACACACACTCACAATACACACACACACACAATTATACACCATAAACACAAATCCACACATGCACACACACACCGCCCACACACACACACACATCTGTATACACACACACACACACACACACACAAACACACACCCACCCACATCTCCCTATATTTTTTTTTTTTTTTCATACACTTGTTTTTCACACACAATTGTATCACACACACTGACACACACAGCTTTCACACACACACACATATACACATGTCACATACACACACATAAATGGCATATCTATCTATCTATCTATCTATCTATCTATCTATCTATCTATCTATCTATCTATCTATCTATCTATCTATCTATCTATCTATCTATCTATCTATCTCTTTAAAATCACATACACACACTCACACATACATACACATAAAAAAGCAATCAAATACTACAAGCTCATGTAATTCACCCAAGCTCGTCACCAAACTCGTGGAACTTGGAGTCAGCACTCATCCCTGTAACTGAATCCTCGACTTTGTGACCAACAAATAATAATCAGTGAGGATAGGGGACAAATCATCATGTAGGATAATCCTCAACACTGGGACTCCACAAGGATGCATTCTCAGCCCCCGTCTCTACTCCTTAAACACCCACGACTGTGGGGCCAAGTACAACTCCAATTCCAATGACAAATTCACAGATGTCACCACTGTAGTGGGCCGGATGTCAAATAATGATCGGATGGAGTACAGCAAGGAGATTAAGAACCTTGCGACCTGGTGTCGAGACAACAACCTTTCTCTCAGTGTAAGAGTATGGGTGCTGTCTGTGCAGAGTTTGCACGTTCTCTCTGTGACCGCATGTGTTTTCTCCGGGAGCTACGGTTTCCTCTCACATCCCAAAGGCGTGCAGGTTTGTAGGTTAATTGGCTTCTGTAAATTGTCTCTAGTGTGTAGGATATGTATGAGTGATTGTTAGTCTGTGTGTCTTCGGGCCTGTTTCCATGCTGTATTTCTAAACTAAACTAAACTGTTCTCCTTCAAATGTTGTCCCTCTTACCATAAAACTGTGCTCTCTAGTCTTTTACTTTTCCACCATGAGAAGATGGTTCTGACTATCTACCCTAACTTTGCCCCTCATGATTTTATATACCTTCAGCAGGTATATACTTCTATCAGGTGGTTTAACTCAGGGCGGCATGGTGGTGCAGTGGTAGAGTTGCTGCCTTACAGTGCTAGAGAACTGGGTTCGAACCTCACTGCGGCCGCGGTCTTTACGGAGTTTGTACGATCTCCCCATGACTGTGTGGGTTTTCCCCGGGTGCTCCAGTTTTCTCTTAAGTATACTTCACAGCCGAATGGGTTTGTAAGTTAATTTGGCTTTGGTAAAGATTGTAAATCTAGTGCGTACAGGATAATGCTAGTGTACGGGACATGTTGGTCTGCGCGGGTTCGGTGGGCTGAAGAACCCATTTCTGCACTGCATGTCTAAAGTTACTAAACTAAACTCATGTTGCTTTTTCATTTATTTCATAAGCAGTGTATGTACTGCCCTGACCTCCCCTCTCCACCAACTTCCCCAATATGATGCAGTTTGCATGCGCTATGCGCTGACTGGGGACTTGACACTGAGGTTTTGTGTTGGTTTCTCCCCTTAAACCCTCACTGAAGAACAAAAATGAAGCAAATTACATTTTAGGCTGGAGATTAAAAATGGGGGTAAGAGATTGATGGTCATTGCAAAATATTTCCTTCCCAGCAGTTATCAGGCAATTGAATCATCCAATCGTAACCAGAGAGCAGTCCTGAACTACTATCTACCTCATCGGTGAAGCTTGGACTATCTTTGATCGGACTTTGCTGGCTTTACCTTGCACGAAATGTTATTCCCTTATCATGCATCTGTGCACTGCAAACGGCCCAATTGTAATCATGTATTGTCTTTCCGCTGACTGGTCAGCAAGCAACAAAAGTTTTCCACCGTATCTCGGTACAAGTGACAATAAACTAAACTGAAACGGAAAAATTGAAGCCATTCTGAAATTAGACCATGAGCAGCAGGTTATTAAAGTTGGGGTAAAATGAGATGTATTACCATCACCTACACCACCGGGACAATTTACATTATTATACCATCTTTAATCTAATAAAATATCTGAAGGCACTTCATCAAGGATAATTTGACACAGAGATATTAGGAGAGAGATATTCACTAAAAATTACAGCACTAAAACACCACTATTATATTTATTGCCAAAATTATAATTTCAAGATACAAAATGCGTTAATTGCTTTAGGCTCAAAAGATCAGATAGAAATCCATTTAAAGTAATTAGTTTTTCTCCACCTGTTGAGAAGATAGTTCTTTAGCATTGTCAACTTAATGGGAGCATCTGAAATATGCAATAATCCCCTGTACGTGTGAGGTTAGAAAAATAGAAACATAGAAATTAGGTGCAGGAGTAGGCCATTAGGCCCTTCGAGCCTGCACCGCCATTCAATATGATCATGGCTGATCATCCAACTCAGTATCCCGTACCTGCCTTCTCTCCATACCCCCTGATCCCCTTAGCCACAAGGGCCACATCTAACTCCCTCTTAAATATAGCCAATGAACTGGCCTCAACTACCCTCTGTGGCAGAGAGTTTCCAGAGATTCACCACTCTCTGTGTGAAAAAAGTTCTTCTCATCTCGGTTTTAAAGGATTTTTATCCTTAAGCTGTGACCCCTTGTCCTGGACTTCCCCAACATCGGGAACAATCTTCCTGCATCTAGCCTGTCCAACCCCTTAAGAATTTTGTAAGTTTCTATAAGATCCCCTCTCAATCTCCTAAATTCTAGAGAGTATAAACCAAGTCTATCCAGTCTTTCTTCATAAGACAGTCCTGACATCCCAGGAATCAGTCTGGTGAACCGTCTCTGCACTCCCTCTATGGCAATAATGTCTTCCTCAGATTTGGAGACCAAAACTGTACGCAATACTCCAGGTGTGGTCTCACCAAGACCCTGTACAACTGCAGTAGAACTTCCCTGCTCCTATACTCAAATCCTTTTGCAATGAAAGCTAACATACCATCTGTTAATGGATAAGAAATGGCTTTACTTTTTTGGCTGAAGTGAATTTTTATGATGCATGACTTGGAGAACCCGGCTACAAGTTCACCTTAATGACTAATTAGGCATCTATATTGACAGACCTTTGTGGAATTAAGAACATCAGATTGTAGCACCTTAAAAATGTGTTGTCACTTCAGATGTGCAGAGACAGACCGTGACACATGATCAAATTCCATGGCATGGTGGACATTTAATCTAAAGAAGTCATGAAAAATGTGTGGAGATAAACACAAAGAGCTGGAGTAACTCTGCGAGTCAGGCAGCATCTCTGGATAAATGGAATCGGTGACGTTTCAGGTCGAGACCCTTCTTCAGACAGAGAGTCGGGGGGAAGGAAAACGATTGCTCTAGACGGTGATGTAGACAGGTATGGAACAAATAAATGTAAGATGATAAAGGACATTTTAAGCTGTTTACAGATAATAAGAATCAACGATGACATGGAAGCTTTTCCAATGACTTGGATGGGAGAAGGATGGAGAGAGATGGGATGCAAAGGTTGCTTGAAGTGAGGGAAATCAATCATCATACTGCTATGTTGTAAGCTGCCCAAGCGAAATATGAGGTGCTGTTCCTCCAATTTGTGTTTGGCCTCACTCTGACAATGGAGGAGACCCAGGACAGAATGGTCAGTGTGCGAATGGGAAGGGGAATTGAAGTGTTTGGCAACTGGGAGATCAGGTAGGTCCAGGCGGACTGAGTGAAGGCGGTCAGTGAAACGATCGCCCAGTCTATGTTTGGCCCTGTCGCTGTAGAAGAGTCCACACTTTGAACATCAGATGCAATAGAAGAGGTTGGTTATCAGGGAGGAGGTAAAGGGACAGGTGTTGCATCTCCTGCGGTTGTAGGGGAAGGTACCTGGGGAGGGGGTGGTTTGGGTGGGAAGGGATGAGTTGACCAGGGAGTTGCGGAGGGAACGGTCTCTGCGGAAGGCGGAAACGGGAGGAGAAGGGAAGATGTGACAAGTGGTGGGATCCCATTGGAGTTGACGAAAATGTCAGAGGATTAGGTGTAACTAGACCATGTGCAGACCCGTTGGGTCTGCTCCTCCAACGCAGCCATTCCCTACCCGTAGCCCCCACGGGAGACGTGGTCCTCCAACTCACGCGGCTCAGGAATCAGCAAAGCGGCTGTTTTTAAATGGCGTCTTTGAGGCGAGATGCGGGCGCCAGCAGCCGTTATGGTCGCTGGCCAGCAGGAGGCGACAGAATCGGTGAGTGGGAGGGGGGGGGAGGGTGGGAAGGGTTTTATTTAAAATGTGTACATAAACATGACCAAATCTCTACCGAAATGGAAAAAAACTCGGCGTTTCTGGGTCTGACGTAGGCGTAGCAACGAATCAAAGGCTGGCAGCCACAAGTCAGAAACACAAACAGCCAGCCACAGAGTTATAATATTATATAGATATGCAACGGCTGATGGGGTGATATGCATTTGGAAAGGTCCACAGCGTTTCACTGTGGGCATACAGCAAAACCTGAGGAATATTTCCTGCAACTTGTAAATGTAAGGACCTATATGTGGCGATTAAGGAATTTCTTTAGCAAACAGTGGGGGTTACGTTTTAGCTGGAGACACGAGAAACTCCCAGTGGCGGAAACTCTCTGGGAAGTCACGGTGGCGCAGCGGTAGAGTTGCTGCCGCACAGCGAATGCAGCGCCGGAGACCCGGGTTTGATCCCGATTAAGGGTGCTGTCTGTACAGAGTTTGTACGTTCTCCCCGTGACCTGCGTGGGTTTTCACCGAGATCTTTGGTTTCCTCCCACATTCCAAAGACGTAGAGGTTTGTAGGTTAATTGGCTTCAGTAAATGTAAAAATTGCCCCTAGTGGGTGTTGGATCGTGTTAAAGTGCGGGGATCGCTGGTCGGAGCGGACCCGGTGGACCGAAGGGCCTGTTTCCGTGCTCTATCTCTAAACTAAAATAAACTAAACTCCAGATGCTGGCTTACAAAAAAAGACCCAAAGTGCTGGTGTAACTCAGTGGGTCAGGCAGCATCTCTGGGGAACGTGGATAGGTCTCCAGATCCCGATCCATGTTTATTCACCCAGCCACGTTTTCCACAGATGCCGTCTGGCCTGCTGAGTTATTACAGCATTTTGTGTCATTTTGTTTTGCCTTTTAGCTGGCTTGGCAACAGTGGAAATAGATGGTCGCATCCCAAAATTCAGAAAGGAAATCTTGTTCTGCCAATCCCATTCCCATTCCAAACAAAAAATAAATATCTAATTATATTAAATTCTGAAATAAATCAAAACTCAATACCCCCATTCCATGTCATAAAATGAAATGAAAAGGAACTGCTCATGCTGGTTTATAGCAAAGAAAGACACAAAGTGCTGGAGTAATTCAGCGGGTCTTTGGAGAACATGGATAGATAGATGACATTTGGGGTCAGAACCTTTCTTCAGACGAACAAGTATTCGAACCCGAAACGTCGCCTACCCATGTTTAGTTTAGAGATGGGGCAGCACAGTGGTGCAGCGGTAGAGTTGCTGCCTCACAGCACCAGAGACCCGGGTTCGATCCTGACCACGGGTGCTGCCTGTACAGAGTTTTTACGTTCTCCCCGTGAACGCGTGGGTTTTCTCCGGGTGCTCCGGTTTCCTCCCACATTCCAAAGCCGTGCAGGTTTGTAGATTAATTGGCTTTGGTACAGGTTGTAAATTATACCCAGTGAGTAGGATAGCACTCGTTTGATAGCATGCAAACACAAGCTTCACTGTACTTTGGATATTTTTACGGCAGCGATAGATAGATTATTGATTAGTACAGGTATCAGGGGTTATGGGGAGAAGGCAGGAGAATGGGGTTAGGAGGGAGAGATAGAGGAGTTATGATTGAGTGGCGGAGTAGACTTGATGGGCTGAATGGCCTAATGCTGCTATCACTTATGACCTTATGACTTTCTTAGTGACATGACAATAATAAACCTAAACCTAAAGCTAAAAATAGATGCACACGAATATAAGAATGTTTGAAACATCAAGACAGGTACATGGATAGTGTTCAAGAAGGAACTGCAGATACTGGAAAATCGAAGGTACACAAAAATGCTGGAGAAACTCAGCGGGTGCAGCATCATCTATGGAGCGAAGGAAATAGGTGGCGTTTCGGGCCGAAACTGTGTGGTCTGAAGAAGGGTTTCGGCCTATTTCTTTCGCTCCATAGATGCTGCAGCACCTGCTGAGTTTCTCCAGCATTTTTTTGTACCTTTTAGGTACATGGATAGGACAGGTTTGGAGGTATATGGGCCAAATGCAGGCAGGTGGGACTAGTGTAGATGGGACATGTTGACTGGTGTGATATGGGTTGGGCCAAAGGGACTGTTTCCATGCTGTAAGACTAAATGACTCTAATTGAGGTTTATACTGATGACCTCTCAGGCTAAACAGAAATTGTACATCACCCGATAATAAGTAGCGAACATACAGATTCAAGATTCAAGATTCAAGATTCAAGATTCAAGATAGATTTAATTGTCACATGTGCCAGAAGGCACAGTGAAATGAATTCCCATACAGCCATACAATAAAAATAAACAGGACTCAACACACCATAGAATTTAACACAAAACATCCACACACAGCAGAATCAAAGTTTCCCACTGTGTGGGAAGGCACCAAAGTCAGTCTCTTCCTCCACTGTTCCCCGTGGTCAGGGCCTCCCCGTGCCCTCCGCAGTTGCCGCTTCGGGCGGCCCGATGTTCAGGACCGCTCGCCGGGGTGATACAAGTCCGACGTTGGGGCTGCGGGACGTCCTCAGCGGCGTGGACACCAGAGTCGGCCCCCTCATACCGGAGTCGGCGGCTTCCAAAGTCCGCAGGCCGCGCCGGGTGGAGACTGCTGCTGTAGACCCTCTGCAAGGCACCCCAGGACTCCACGATGATGGTCAGCGCCGCCCGCGTTGGAAGCTCTCTGCACCAGAGCTCCACGATGTTGGAGCAACGGCCCAACGCTCCGGAGCTCCAACGGCGACCCAGGTAGGCATCGCCCGCTCCGTGGTGACTCCAGCGCTGCGCCGCCGCTGTAGCAGCCCTGGTCCGGTTCCCGGTCCCCGGCAGGAAAGGCCGCTCCGATCCAGCTGGTAGGCCGCGAGGTGGGGGGCGAGGACGCGACTCGGAGAAATAGTCGCGTCCCCGCCAGGAAGAGACTGGGAAACGATTTCCCCCCTTACCCTGCCCCCCTGCCCCACATAGAAAAGTTAAAGTTTCCCCCTAAAACAGACTTTGGGCTAACTGAAAATAAAAAAAAGATAGAAATGACACACAGGCTGTAGGTAGAGGCTGCTGCCAGTACAGCGCCCCTAGTATGTTGTTTCAAGTCAGTTGCTGCATTCGTATGCAGTTGTGAAGAATTGTTTGTTGCAAGTTGCAAGTATTGTGTATGAAGCGCTTCATGTCCTTGGGTGAAACTCAGTTCTTGATGATTGGTGGTTGAGTACTGTGCACCAGTCAAGCCTTTCACATGCTAATTGATATCAGGACACTGGCCATTCAAGGTGCCTGGTCTATAAGCCAGGGCGCAGCTGGGAGTTTTTCTATGTGCGGTTTGCTACACATGTGGCTGCAAGGGAGGGTCATAAGGTGATATGAGACCACCAGGGGCGCCAGAGAGATGGCCGCACTGCCGGCAGTCTGTTAGTTTATTCTTTTGATTTGTTATTTTTTAGTTTGTTAAAGTTGGTTTTAATGTTCTTCAGTTTGTTTTATGTGGGGAGGGGGGTGGGGATGGGGGGGAAACTTTTTTCAAGTTCTTGCCTTTTCGGAGATGTGATCAATTTGCGGATCACAAGTTCCAGGCTCTGCGGCCTACCATCGATGGAGCTGGAAGCCTCCTCGGACTGTGGTGAGCCACACCGCGGGGCGCGGACTTAACATCAGAGCTGATCCCTTGCCTGGGATCGATCCCACCGAGGAATCACCACCAAGGCCTTGCAGTCTCGGGTGAGGCTAGTTGGGAGCTCCAACGCCGCAGAAGGTTCGACCAGCCCCGACGCGAGGAGCTGACATCCCCTCGATGCAGGAGTAGATCGCATCGACGCGGATGGCCAGAACGCCGCCGGTTACGGGAGTCAAGACCGTCCCGTCAACGGAGGGCTCGAGGCCCACGACCAAGGAAGAACAAAAGGAATAGACGAACTTTATTTCGCCTTCCATCACAGTGAGGAATGTGTAGGAGTCACTGTGGTGGATGCTCATGTTAAAATGTGTTTTTGGGTGATCTGTTGCTTTTAATTGTATGACTGACCTGGCCAATGAAATTCCTCGTATGTTGCAAAACATACTTGGCGAATAAAGTGTGATTCTGATTCTGATTCTGAATCTGATACGTGATAGGGGCAAATTAGGCCATTCGGCCCATCAAGTCTGCTCCGCCATTCAATCATGGTTGATCTATCTCTCCTTCCTTACAGGAAGCAGGGTGGGAAGACGTGTAGTCAGTGGGTTTATAGTGGATGTCGGCCAGAAGTCTATCACCTGCGATGGAGATAGTGAGGTCAAGAAATGGTAGGGAAATGTCGGAAATGGTCCAGGTGTACTTGAGTGCTGGATGGACGTTAGTGGTGAAGTTGATGAAGTCAGCGAGTTGTGTGTGGGTGCAGGAGGTGGCACCAATGCAGTCGTCGATGTAGCGGAGATAGAGTTTGGGGATAGGGCCACGGTACATCCCGAACAAGGATTGTTCGACGTACCCTACAAAGAGGCAGGCATAGCTTGGGACCATGCGCGTGCCCATAGCTACGCCTTGTATTTGGAGGAAATGGGAGGAGTCAACCGAAAAGTTATAAAGGGTAAGGACCAACTCCGGACTAGGCGGAGGAGAGTATCACTAGATGGGGATTGGTTGGTTATGTATAAAATATATATAGTTTTTTTTTAAAATATATTTTATTTTATTAGAAGTAAGTATAGTCATATGGCACCAAAGTGCCTAATATATATTTTCATAATACATTTTATGTACAACTTCTTTTTTTTTGTTACATTGAAAAAAGATGAGAATAAGAAAAATAAGTTAGATAGTAAAGGATAGAAAGATGTGAAATATATAGTGTGTGAAGAAAGAAAACGAGTAAATGAAGAAAGTTGAGAGAGAAAATAGAGAAAATAAAATAAAATAAAAAAGAAAAGGAGATCATTATT
Source organism: Leucoraja erinaceus (assembly GCF_028641065.1). Lineage (NCBI taxonomy): Eukaryota > Metazoa > Chordata > Chondrichthyes > Rajiformes > Rajidae > Leucoraja > Leucoraja erinaceus. The sequence continues at coordinate 7,434,375 of NC_073380.1, read as the reverse complement.
TATAATCTTGACCAACCCTCGTCCAGTCCTGAAACAGTTATTTTTTACAATTGTGTTGCACCATATGATTAAAAAAAAACGACGAATGGAGACCAACTCGTTATGAATTGGTCTGATTTATCCATTAGGAGGAATCGCATTTCCTCAAGATGAGCGGTGTCCAACATACTTGCAATCCACATTTTAAGCGTTGGTATTGATGTACCCTTCCAAAATTTAAGTATTAATTTTTTTGCTATTATTAAACCATAGTTAAGGAATAGATTTTGAGATGTGTTCAATTTATTCCCATCTTCCATTACACCAAATATAATCATTTCAGTATTAGGTTCCATTCTTGTCTTGAATAATTTTGTAAATATTTCAAAAATATCATTCCAAAATCTATAAAGTTTTATGCAGGAAACTAAGGAGTGTGTTATAGTTGCCTTTTGGGCTAGACATTTGTCACAAGTGGCGGATATATTTGGATAATATTTGTTCAATCTTGTTTTGGAATAATATAATCTATGTATAATTTTAAATTGAATTAGATTATGTCTTACATTAATTGAACATTTGGGAATATATATCAGGTATTTTTCCCATTTAACCTTCGTAATTTTTATCATTAATTCCCGTTCCCACTCTTCTCTAAGTACCTCTGTCGATGGTAGGTCTATATTTAGAATACTATTATATAAATAGAGTATTAATTTTTGTGAGTCAGCTTCAATATTCATTGCTTCTTCCAATAAGTCAGGAGTTACTTTTTGATATCCTTGTATATATTTTTTTCGCAAAGTCGCAAATCTGAAGATATTTAAAATATTGGTTGTTTTTCAATTTAAATTTTAATTGTAGTTGTTGGAATGATACCCCGATCCTTCTAATTCCGAGACTTTCCCATTGGTTATATGTCTTATCAATAAGAGATGGTTTAAATAAAGGGTTATTCGCTATTGGCATTAACAGTGATAGATTTCTTAATTTTAAAGATAATTGTATTTGTTTCCAAATTCTTATTGTACCATATATAATTGGGTTCTTCTTATATATTGTGTTATTCAGTTTTTTGGGGGGAAAGAGGATTGTTCCTATATTACAAGGATAGCAATCCTCCTTCTCCATTTTTATCCATTCTGTCTGTTGGGTAGAACTATCCAACCAATAAATCATATTCTTAATATGCACTGCCCAGTAATAATACATAAAATTCGGAAGTGAAAGTCCCCCGACCTCTTTTGGTTTACATAAGTGTTTTTTTTGTGATTCTATGTGATTTATAGTCCCAAATATAATTTGTAATGTTAGAGTCTAATTTTTTTTTTATATATTTTGGTATATATACCGGTATAGACTGAAATAGGTATAGTAATTGTGGTAGGAAGATCATTTTTATTGCATTTATTCTACCTAATAATGATAAGGGAAGTGTTTTCCAAAATTTAATCAGCGTATTAAGTTTATTTAATAAAGGTATGAAATTAGCGTTGAATAATGCTTTATATTTTCTAGTAATCTGAATACCCAAATATTTAAATTTTTCTGTTGCGATTTTAAAGGGGAACTTCAATAAGTGTGTAGGTTCTTGAGGTTTTAATGTCATGATTTCACTTTTGTTCCAGTTTATTCTATATCCAGAAAAAGACCCAAATTCCTCTATTAAGTTTAATAAATTTGGTATGCTCGTTTGTGACTTTGTAATATATAAAAGTATATCGTCTGCATATAATGAGATTTTATTCTTTGAGTCCCTGGTATTATAGCCCTGAATATTCGGATGAATTATTATACTTTCAGCCAGGGGTTCTATCATAAGGGCAAATAGCAGGGGTGATAGTGCACATCCCTGCCTATTACCCCTTGATAGTTGAAATTTTTGAGATAACATGTTATTAGTTAAAATTCTTGCCATCGGTTTATCATATAATAATTTTACCCATGTTATAAAATTCTCTCCCATATTAAATTTTTGTAGTACTTTATATAAGTATTGCCACTCTACCTGATCAAATGCTTTCTCTGCATCCAAAGAAATAATTGATATATCTTCTTCCTCTACTTTATGCGAGTACATTATATTAAACAGGCGTCTCAGATTATTAAATGAGTATCTTTTAGGTATAAACCCCGTTTGATCAGGGTTTATCAATTTACTAATATATTTGCTTAATCTTCTTGCTAAAATCTTTGCTAAAATTTTCTGATCTGTATTTAAAAGTGATATAGCTCTGTACGAGCCCGGATCTTCTAAATCTTTATCTTTTTTTGGAATAAGCGTAATAGTTGATTCTGTTAGTGTTTCAGGTAGTTTGTTTTCTTTAAAAGCATGGGAGTATAAATTAAATAAATAAGGGGTCGTTATCTCCTGAAATTTTTTATAAAATTCATTATTAAAACCATCTGGTCCCGGTGTCTTACCATTTTTCAGCGATTTTATTGTTTCACCTATTTCTTTGATTGTAATTTGATCTCCTAGTTCCTCTTGTTCCAAATTATAATTCCTCTCATAAATGCCTTAAAAGTTTCCCATAATAAAGAAGGCAAAGTACCTGGTATATCATTTGTATCGAAAAAAAGTTTCATTTGTTGTTTTAAATATTGATAGCCTTGCACGTCATTTAAAATATGTGTATTAAACCTCCAAAATTTTTTTTTACCCGGCATTCCCTCAAATTTTACTGAAAATGTCAACGGAGAGTGATCTGAGATACTACTAATGTGGTATGTTGGGTTGTTTGTATATGGCATTAATTTCATATCCACTAAAAAATAATCAATTCTTGAATAAGTTTTATGCACCGGAGAGTAAAACGAGTATTCCCTTTCAACTGGATTAGCAGATCTCCATACATCTATTATATTAGTATTTTTTATATATGTATTTAGAAGTTCGCTAGTTTTAGATTTTAAATTACTCTTCTTTTGTTTTGATAATTTATCTAGATATGAATCTAAAACACAGTTAAAGTCCCCCCCTATTATCACATTTTGGTAATTAAACTCTGATATTATGTCAATAATTTTATCAAAAAATTGGGAGTTATCAAAATTCGGAGCATAAATATTTATCAAAGTTAGTGGGGTTGCATAAATTTCACCCAAAACTATAATATACCTTCCCTCTTTATCTGATATAGTATTCTTTAATTTAAAAGGAATACCTTTCCTAATAAGAATAGCTGTACCCCTAGATTTAGAAGTAAATGAGGAGTAGTATGTTTGTCCTATCCAATTCGCCTTTAATCTTATTTGTGTTTGTTGTTTCATGTGGGTCTCCTGCAAAAACATTATGTCGCTTTTCAACGATTTTAGTTGGGCAAAAATTTTACCCCTCTTAATTGGTTCGTTGGCACCCCTTATATTCCAACTACAAAATGTAATTCCTCCATTCTTTATTTGTCTATCGTCTTGCATTGTAATCAGGGTAATATTCCTGAATCATATGGTGCAACCAAATACCTCCGAATTTTAGAACTTGGGTGGTCATCCCGGTTTATTAGATTTATATTGTATCTCCTTCTTTTAAAGTGCCTTAGAAAAAGAAAAAAAGAATGTGATATACAATTACTTTCAAAAAAATTAAACAGATAAAAATCTTGGGTACACCAAAAATCTTGATTGTGCTTTAAAAAAAAAGGTGCTATTAAGGTATCTAAGGGAAGATACCTTAAGGACGAATAGCCATCAATGATGGCAAAAAATGTATTGACCTCCGTGATGTTGTTATACATTGAGCTCCTCCCCCTTGGCGAATCCTCATAAAAAGTTACATACCGTTTCATATTTTGTCTTTTCTTATATGAGTTTATCAAACCAGCGCCAGTGACAGCCGAGAGAAAAAATTAAAAAAAAAAACTAAATTATCAGGAAGAGACATAAGGAGTAAAAAAAACCCAAAACAAATATAGAACACAACATATACACGATTATATAAGTATATATGTCCTTCCAATTTATCCAATCTTAATCTAATCTAAACTTTCCAATATATATCCCCCCAGGATTCTTACGTAATAGGGAAATAGTAGGGAAATGTCGGAAATGGTCCAGGTGTACTTGAGTGCTGGATGGACGTTAGTGGTGAAGTTGATGAAGTCAGCGAGTTGTGTGTGGGTGCAGGAGGTGGCACCAATGCAGTCGTCGATGTAGCGGAGGTAGGGTTTGGGGATAGGGCCACGATACATCCCGAACAAGGATTGTTCGACGTACCCTACAAAGAGGCAGGCATAGCTTGGGCCCATGCGCGTGCCCATAGCTATGCCTTGTATTTGGAGGAAATGGGAGGAGTCAACCGAAAAGTTATTAAGGACCAACTCCGGACTAGGCAGAGGAGAATATCACTAGATGGGGATTGGTTGGTTATGTATAAAATATATATAGTTTTAAGATAAGTTTTATAGTTTTATAGTTTTACGGTAAGAGGGACAAACTTTAAAGGAGATTTGCGGATCAATTTTTTTCATACAATGGTAGTTTTTAAAAGTCTTTTGGATGGGAGCATGGACATGCAGGGAATGGAGGAACATGGAACTTGTGCAGGCAGATGAGATTAGTTTATCTTGGCATCATGTTCAGTACAGACATTGTGGGCCGAAGGGCCTGTCCTCGTGCTGCATTTTGCTATGTTCTGTGTTCTTTAAAACATTTTCACGACATACAAAAATATCTAAATAGCAATTATTTAGCCCACAAAAAAAATCATTACTGGGAGAGAGATTACAGATGCAATAAAATGCAATGGAAACATGCAGTATCTGTGTGATAAACTGTGTCATTAGGGCTGTTCAGTGGCTCAGTGGCAGATTTGCTGTCTTACAGCGCAGAGACCCGGGTTCGATCCTGACTACGGGTGATGCCTGTATTCAGTCCGTACATTCTCCCCGTGACTTGCGTGGGCTTTCTTGAGATGCTCCGGTTTCCTCCCACATTCCAAAAACGCACAGGTTCATTGGTTAACAAGCTTTGGTAAATTACCCCTAATGTCTGTAGGATGGCGCCAGTGAATGGGGATCACTGGTCTGTATAGACTCGGGCCTGTTTCCATGATGTATCTCTAAAACTAAAAACTAAAAACGAAATAAATGTACTCCGGCAACATTAGATTATTACTTTTACAATAAAATGAGGTCATACTTATTTTTAATTTAGATTGAAGTTCACTATAACATTAGAAGTTATAAAGGATATGAAAGCCTAGAATAATCTCGAGTCTGCAAACCAGTTGCATGTTGCAGGAAATCAAGGTCTGGTTTGCATTAATCGGCTCCAGCAGTCATTTCCTGAATAAAATAGAAATATTGCGACTGAGGAACGCTGATTTTGAGAATAATGCACAACGCCATTAACGTGTGGTTTGAAAGTACTGCGCCGTTTTTGCAAACATTCTGATTGCACAATGTTGACATATTTTTGGGAAATAATATCCAACGAAAATAAAAAACTTTGTTACAGTTTCTTGGAGAGTCACGCTGTGGCGAGAATTAATGAAGACACGGAAAGCATTACATGACAGGAGTAGCACACTGTGCCAAAAAATGTTCATGCACTTAGCCACGAAGTTGTGATTAACATTCTTCCTGCAACCCATTTTGGATCACAAAGCACTATGTTTTCCAGCACATTGCAATTGGACATTGATATATTCAGGCACATATCACGAAAATGGGACCATTTTGTGTAAAAATGTGCATGTTTAGAGTTTAGTTTATGATCACGTGTTCCGGGGTACAGTGAAAAGTTTTTGTTGCGTGCTAACCAGCCACGGGTTCTCCAATGAGGTAGATAGTAGCTCAGGACTGCTCTCTAATTGCAGTAGGATGGTTCAGTTGCCTGATGACAATTCCTCCAGTTTGATGATCTCGAAAAGAACATCCACAAATTTATCTCCTCCCGCCTAGATTACTGCAACTCCCTCTACACTGGCATCAGCCAATCTTCCCTGTCCCGCCTGCAACTGGTCCAAAACGCTGCAGCGAGACTCCTGACGAGCACCCGAAAAAGGGAGCACATCACGCCGATCCTGGCCTCTCTCCACTGGCTCCCAAATAATTCCTCCTTCATGTCTACAAAGCCCTTAACGGGCTTGCCCCCACCTACATCAAAAGTCTGCTTACCCACCAAACCACCTCCAGGTCCCTCAGATCGGCCGACTTGGGGTTACTGAACATCCCGCGGTCTAGGCATAAGCTCAGGGGCGACCGTGCCTTTGCGGTTGCAGCTCCTAGACTGTGGAACAGTATCCCTCCTCCCATCAGAACTGCCCCCTCCATCGACTCCTTTAAGTCGAGACTAAAAACTCATCTTTACTCTCAAGCCTTTCTTGACGTCCTCTGAGTGAGGGCTATATGTATGTATTTATGTATGTACTTAATCTATGAACCAATGTTGTATAACGTTAGTACCTCCACCAATGTAAAGCACTTTGGCCAACGAGAGTTGTTTTGTAAATGTGCTATAGAAATAAAAGTGACTTGACTTGACTTGACGACAGCTGGGATGAAACTATCCCTGACTCTGGAGGTGTGCATTTTTTTGAGTTTAAGTTTCAGTTTCATTTGCGTTTAGTTTATTGCCACATGTACTGAGGTACAGTGTACAGCTTTTGCTCCGTGCTAACCAGTCAGCGGAAAGACAATATTTGATTACAATCGAGTCATTCACAGTGTACAGATTCATGATAAAGGGAATAGCGTGAATAACATTTAGTGCACGAATGACTCTATGACTGCATTGCTTGGGGTGGAACATTTAAGTTAAGTTGGCGATTTTTTTGGTGACTGTCGGCATCATTGACTGACGTATCAGGTCACTGAAAAAGTCGCGGCGTGGTGCGGCGTGACGTGGCGTGATGACGTATTGATGCGCGGTGTCTCCTCAAGTGCCGCAACATTTTTTTGTCGCAGCTGGATTTTGAAATGTTCAAAATCTTTTGGCGACCCTGATACATCAGTCAATGACGCTGGCAGTCGCCGAAAAAATCGGCAGGTGGGACAAGCCCTTCATGTAGAGAGACTGGTTGAAATGAGTTTGTGTTCCTTGAGGGGAGAGCATAGATGGGTAGATTGTGAGAAACGGCTCCTCGTAGCAGGAGCAGATGACACAGGTTTAAGCTGGAGAGGAGGAATTTGAGGGGAGATCAAATTTTACTCGGAGGTTGTTTGGAATTTGGACACACAACGTAAAGTGTGAGGCCACACCTGGAGTATTGTAGGTATGTTACAAAACCTACCTGAATCGTCATTAGGAATCTGCCCTCAGCCATGTCGGCGATTTTGGCGCTGTTTGGAGGGGGCGGGTTTTAAACGCGATTTTTACTTGGCTGTACTAATCGCACATGTTCAGCCTAGTAAATCATTAACGAAAAATCGCTGCAAGACCCGGTCGCAAAAGGTATTATTAGTTTTATAGGCCTTGATAATATAGTTCTAATAGTTTTAAAATTACTGTTTCATTCCGCAACATCTCGCAGCCCCAGGGTTTTATAAAGCAAACAATTAAAGGTATGTACCTTATTTTTACATTAAATGGGGCATATATATAATCCTGTAATTAAAGTTATCTATAGCGAGTGGTTCATTTTGGGCTTTTTTATATCCCGCAGTATTTTTCTCGGCATTTGAGGGCACTAATCCAGCGCTATGTCAACGTTCTAAACCAGCGCGTTCACAGGAACCCACTAGAAAGCCGATTTAAATGGGCATTTATTTACAGCAATTGAACACTAAATTCCTTCCATTTGGCCTATAAATTAATGTAAATTAGATATAAAAATCATGTTATATTGTGAATTATTTGTGAATAATCTTTGGACACTTAGGCTATTTAAAAATGTTAATCTTTCCTTAAGAAATGGGCGTTTGACTATACAAGATCACAGCTTTTTTGTAATGTCCATTGAAAATCAATAGGGAACAAGATGCTAATTTCCGAGTATGAAAATGGTCATAACTTTTTTAATACTTGAGATATGAAAGTGAATTTGGTGTCAAATTAAACTTATTGTTATGCTTTATCTGATGGGATAAATTGCAGACTTAATTTTTTTAATCTCAAAATTTTGTAACATTGCTAAGTATTGTGTGCAGTTTTGGTCCCCGAATTTGAGGAAGGACCAAACAGTTTAATTTATTGTCACGTGCACTGAGGTACAGTAAAAAAAAGCTTTTGGTGCGTGCTAACCAGTCGGCACTTGCACTTTAAGCTTTTATCTTTTTGCCTTAGAAACATAAATACATTTAAAATAGGTGCAGGAGTAGGCCCTCGAACCAGCACCACCATTCAATGGTCCCCATACCCCTTGATTCAGCTAGCCCCAAGAGCTCTAACTCTCTTTTGAATGCATCCTGTGAATTGGCCACCACTGTCTTCTGAGGCAGAGAATTCCACAAATTCACAACTCTCTGGGTGAAAAAGTTTTTCTTCATCTCAGTTCTAAATGGCCGACCCCTTATTCTTAAACTGTTGTCCCTGGTTCTGGACTCCCCCCCCCCCCCCCCCCCCCCCCCCAACACTGGGAACATGTTTCCTGCATCTAGCTTGTTTTGTACTAGTTTAGTTTAGTTTAAAGATGCAGTGCGAAAACAGGCCCTTCGGCCCACCGAGTCCACGCCGACCAGCAAACCCCACACACTATCACAATCCTACATACACTATGGGCACTTTGCCCAAAACTTTTACCACGACAATTGGCCGACAAACGTTTACGTCTTTGCATTGTGGGAGGAAACCGGAGCTCCTGGAGAAAACCCACACAGGTCACAGGGAGAACGTACAAACTCCTCAGGCACTGTAAGGCGGCAACTCTAATGCTGCTCCCCTGTGTCGCCCATAAAAATGTGTTTTTTCTTTATCTATAAAACTTTTCTTTTCATGTTTTATTATGTTATCTATTAATTACTGTGTTTACAGACTTGTTTCGCTGCCACAGGTAAGAATTTCATTGTACACGTATGGCAATGTGAGACTCTTGACTCCTGACATGTTCTGTCTACGTCAGCAGATTATACAGACTTCATGAAATGTGAAAGTCTGGCAAAGTATCTGAAGACAGTTCCTTTCGCATCCACTGCTTTTCCAAATCAATAGGAGCACTGAAATGTACAGCATCATCAGAGAGACAAGAATGCTTGTTTAGAACTATTCATGGGCACATATGCTGACCAGCTGCATCTAAGTGGAAGCTGTGGCTAAATCTGCACCAGCAGCCTGGATTTTCACTGGAACTACTCATAGACACCAATGCCAAAAATAAGTTTCCAGAGTCACAATGCTTTACCTTCTAAAATACTCTTTACATTTTTTGTGAGCTCATCGAATGCCTTGGAGTCAAGCTCAGAATTAAAAGAGACATTCTGTTCTGTCGGATGGAAGTATTTACAGACGTGTAAAAAGCAATCCCTGCGTTGATAGAGTTGACGTTCAGTGGCTTCAGTATATCTTAGTTCAGTTTAGTTTAGTTTAGTTCAGAGATACAACGCGGAAACAGGCCCTTCGGCCCACCGAGTCTGCACCGACCAGCGATCCCCGCACATTAACATCACCCTACACAGACTAGGGACAATTTTATACTTTATACCAAGACAATGAACCTACAAACCTGTACATCTTTGGAGTGTGGGAGGAAATCGAAAATCTCGGTGAAAACCTACGCAGGTTACAGGGTCCAGACAGCACCCGTGGTCAGGATTGAGCTCGCGTCTCGGGCGCTGTAAGGCAGTGCCAATACCACTACGCTACCTGCCTTTACAAGTTGTAAAATTGACTTCAAAGCTGACGGAAGGAAAATACAAACACATTTAGCGGCGGCACGGTGGTGCAGCGGTAGAGTTGCTGCCTTACTGCGCCAAAGACACGGGTTCGATCCTGAGCACGTGTTCTTGCTGTCTGTTCTCCCCGTGACTTGCATTGGTTTTCTCCGGGTGCATTGGTTTTCCTCCCACACTTCAAATACGTACAGGTTTGTAGGTTAATTGGCCTAGAAAAAATGGTAAATTGTCCCTAGTGTGTGTAGGATAGTGTTAATCATGAGAGGATTACATCGGGTAGATGCATAGCGTCTCTTGCCCAGAGTAGGGGAATTGAGGACCAGAGAACATAGGTTCAAGGTGAAGGGGAAAAGATTTAATAGGAATCTGAGGGGTAACCTTTTCACACAAAGGGTGGTGGGTGCATGGAACAAGCTGCCCCAGGAGATAGTAGAGGCAGGGATTATCCCAACATTTAAGAAACAGTTCGACAGGTACATGGACAGGACAGGTTTGGAGGGATATGGACCAAGCGCAGGCAGGTGGGACTAGTGTAGCTGGGACAAGTTGGGCCGAAGGGCCTGTTTCCACACTGTATCACTCTATGTCTCTATGACTCTATGACTCTCTATGACCGCTGGTCGGCACGGACTCGTTGGGCCAAAGGGCCTGTTTCCGTGCTGTATCTCTAAACTAAGCTGAACTAAACATTGCAGTGCAGTTACACTGCAGCCGACATCTGCAATTCAAACTCATCCTGGTGGCCAAATTGGCAAAGTTTCGGCTCATTCCTGGTTGATTTTTCAAGAGTTTATTCCTGGTCGTTGCTTGATTGAGCATAAACCATAGCAATATGTAAATAGTTCCCTGAAAATCAGCATCTGGTTCTTTAATGGAAACTGTGAGATGATTTCCAAAAGCATGAGTTTAATTATCTTATAGTGATGGCGCCTGTTTTACTTGTAGCGATATTACGGAGTGGTATATTGTTTGGAGCCTTTGTTAATGTTTCTCCAGATTTTATTCCACGAGCAAGGTTTTAGATATTTTTCCTGATCGAAACAATTCAGTTGTGTAGACACAAAATGCTGGAGTAACTCAGTGGGACAGGCAGCATCTCTGGAGAGAAGGAATGGGTGACGTTTTGGGCCGAGACCCTTCTTCAGTCTGAAGAAAAGCCTCGACCTGAAATATCACCCATTCCTTCTCTCCAGAGATGCTGCCTGTCCCACTGAGTTACTCCAGCATTTTGTGCCTAATTCTTTCTTCAGTTCCTCCACAGATCAATGGATGAATTATTAAATTCAGAGTATAATTGAATTTCAAGTTGTGTTTAATCATAAGACATGGGAACTGAATTAGGCAATTCGGCCCATCGGGTCATGGCTGATCCATTTTTCTCTCTCAACCCCATTCTCTTGCCTTCTCCCTGCATCCTTTGCCAACCTTAAGGGCCTGTCCCTCTTGGGCGTCATTGGCAGGTCGCGCAGGTGGTGGACAAAGATTTTGTGAATCCCAAAATCCTGGGGCTCCGCGCGCGACCGCACGTCACTGCCTACGCCACCACACCTCACCACGTGCCATGCGCACGTATAGCATGCGATGTGCGCGTCACGGCACGCGTGTCGTGCGTCATGACGCATAAATGATGTCGCGTAAATGACACGCAAATGACGCCCAAGTGGGTTAAGCCCTTTACTAATCCGTGCACGATCGGTGTAAATCAGCGTCTGCAGTCCATCTGTCTCCTCAGATCCTGGTGAACTTCTACCGCCGCTGCACCATCGAGAGCATCCTTACCAACTGCATCACAGTATGGTATGGCAACTGCTCTGTCTCCGACCGGAAGGCATTGCAGAGGGTGGTGAAAATTGCCCAACGCATCACCGGTTCCACGCTCCCCTCCATTGAGTCTGTCCAAAGCAAGCGCTGTCTGCGGAGGGCGCTCAGCATCGCCAAGGACTGCTCTCACCCCAACCATGGACTGTTTACCCTCCTACCATCCGGGAGGCGCTACAGGTCTCTCCGTTGCCGAACCAGCAGGTCGAGGAACAGCTTCTTTCCGGCGGCTGTCACTCTACTCAACAACATACCTCGGTCACTGCCAATCACCACCCAACCCCCCCGGACACTTATTATTATTTATTCAAATCGTTTGCTATGTCGCTCTTCTAGGGAGATGCTAAATGCATTTCGCTGTCTCTGTTCTGTACACTGACAATGACAATTAAAATTGAATCTGAATCTGAATCTGAATCTGAGTTAATTCTTACACAATTCATGTTTTGTAAGTCATGCGGCATCTCTGGAGAAAATGGAATAGGTGACATTTCAGGTCAGAACCCTTCTTCAGTCCGCGCCACCGAGCTGCCCCAAAGGCTTACTGAATTTCCTGTATCGCCCGAGGAGGTAGATACAATGGCGTGTCTTGTGTAGGAGGGAACTGCAGATGCTGGTTTAAACTGAAGATAGACACAAAAAATGCTGGAGTAACTCAGCGGGTCAGACAGCATCGCCGGAGAAAAGGAACAGGTGACGTTTCGGGTCGAGAACCTTCTTCGGACCGAAGAGTCGGAATATCTCTCATTTCCCTTTCCCCTGACTCTCCAGTCTGAAGATGGGTCTCGACCCGAAACCTCACCTACTCCGCCTCTCCAAAGATGCTGCCTGACCAGCTGAGTTACTCCAGCTTTTTGTGTCGAACAATGGTGTGTCTTCTTGGCTGCCAGTTCAATGTGGTTTGCTATAGCCCAGGCTAACTCAAGACATTGAAACATAGAAACATAGAAAATAAATGCAGGAGTAGGCCATTCGGCCCTTCGAGCCAGCACCGCCATTCAATATGATCATGGCTGATCATCCAAATTCAGTGCCCCGTTCTGGCTTTTCCCCCATATCCCTTGACTGTCATGGCAGACTATACATTGCATCTACACCAAGGTTTTCAAAACATAGCCTGAAAATGTTGTAACAATGACCTTGTTCCTTTTTAGGATTAGGTTAGGCAAGGGGGAGGTGCAGCGAGACCTGGGCATCCTTGTACACCAGTCACTGAAAGCTGGCGTGCAGGTACAGCAGGCAGTGAAGAAAACTAATGGAATGTTGGCCTTCATAACAAGAGGATTTCAGTATAGGTTCTTCTGCAGTTGTATAGGGCTCTGGTGAGACCACATCTGGAGTATTGTGTACAGTTTTGGTCTCCTAATTTGAGGAAGGACATCCTTGTGATTGAGGCAGTGCAGCGTAGGTTCACGAGATTGGTCCCTGGGATGGCGGGACTGTCATATGAGGAAAGATTGAAAAGACTAGGCTTGTATTCACTGGAGTTTAGAAGGATGAGGGGGAATCTTATAGAAACATATAAAATTATAAAAGGACTGGACAAGCTAGATGCAGGAAAAATGTTCCCATTGTTGGGAGAGTCCAGAACCAGGGGCCACAGTCTTAGAATAAAGGGTAGGCCATTTAAGACTGAGGTGAGAAAAAACTTGTTCACCCAGAGAGTTGTGAATTTGTGGAATTCCCTGCCACAGAGGGCAGTGGAAGCCAAGTCACTGGATGAATTTAAGAGAGAGTTAGATAGAGCTCTAGGGGCTAGTGGAATCAAGAGATATGGGGAGAAGGCAGGCATGGGTTATTGATTGGGGACGATCAGCCATGATCACAATGAAAGGCGGTGCTGGCTCGAAGGGCCGAATGGCCTCCTCCTGAACCTATTTTCTATGTTTCTATGTGTTTAATGTGGATGGCGGAACATGCTGGTCATACAGGTCCTTTCCAAATAGGAGTGGCACGGTGACGCAGCGGTAGAGTTGCTGCCTTACAGCGCCAGAGGCCCGGGTTCAATCCTGACTACGGGTGCTGCCTGCGTGGGTTTGTACCTGTGACCATATTCCCCAGTTTCCTTCGACAACTACAGGTTTGCAGGTTAATTGGGCTCTGAAAATGCCCCTAGTGAATAGGAAACAACTAATATGTATGGATGATCATTGGTCAGCATGGACTTGGTGGGCCGAAGGGCCTGTTCCCACACTGTATAGAGCGGATGTGGAGAGGGTGTTCCCACTAGTGGCAGAGTGTAGGACCAGAGCCTCATAGCCTCAGAATTAAAGGATGTTCCTTTAAGAAGGAGACGAGGAGCAATTTCTCTAGTCAGAAGGTGGTGAATCTGTGGAATTCATTGCCACAGAAGGCTGTGGAGGCAAAGTCAGTGGATATATTTAAGGCAGAGATAGATAGATTCTTAATTAGTACTGGTGCCTGGGGTTATGGGGAGAAGGCAGGAGAATGGGGTTGGGATTCAACAATATATCAGCCATGATTGAATCACAAGATCATACGATCAAGTGATAGGAGCAGAACTAGGCCATTCGGCCCATCAAGTCTACTCTGCCAATCAATCATGGCTGATCTATCTCTTCCTTCTAACCTCTTCATTCTCCTGCCTTCTCCCCATAACCCCTGACACCCGTACTAATCTTGAATAGTGGAGTAGACTTAATGGGTTGAATGGCCTAATTCTGCTCCTATCACTTATGAACTTATGAACTAACGTTGACTAAACTGAATCATGTGCAGTCACATGATTCTGTCCTTGTTCATGAACCACAACTGTCAGAATCAGTCTTTAAGTGTAGACCACCATAACTTCTGGCACAAGTCCATTACATTTATGCCCAAGTCAGATTGGATCCCCAGTGTTCTCAGCTGTCATCACCAGAGAAATCATCATCCTAAATGGCAAATATACATAAGGCTTTTAATGCCGAACAGCTTCAACTGGATCCTTGCATCCCTTAAATGAACCCACACTTGGAAACCATGATCCAAAAGCTCTGGACAATGACAGTGCCTTGATGGGTGGAGACACGAGGCACTGCAGATGTCGGTTTACAAAAAAATACACTGCTGGAGGGACTTGGCAGGTCAAGCAGCACATTCTCCAGAGACGCTGCCTGATCTGCTGAGTTACTCCAGCACTTCATGCCTTGATAGATTTTTGATTACTGCATCGGTAGAGACCCGGGTAGAAGAACTGTAACGATATATATATTTTGAAGACTGCTTCACCAGGTGCAGTAGGTTAGGTTGAATGGTTCAATGGAACCTTATTGTCACATGTACCTAGGTACTGTAATTTATTTTGCGTACTGTTCAATAAAGAATTTACTATACATAGGTACAATCACACTTAAAGGGCCTGTCCCACTGTACGAGGTAATTCAAGACTTCTCCCGAGATTTCCCCTGATTCGAACTCGGAGAATGTCCGTAGCGGGTCCGTAGGAGTTCGTGACTCTAATTGAGACAATGACAATAAATTTGAACAGAGGGATCTGGGTATAACCGTGCATAGTTCCTTGAAGGTGGAATCTCATATAGATAGGGTGGTAAAGAAAGCTTTTGGTATGCTAGCCTTTATAAATCAGAGCATTGAGTATAGAAGCTGGGATGTAATGTTAAAATTGTACAAGGCATTGGTGAGACCAAATCTGGAGTATGGTGTACAATTTTGGTTGCCCAATTATAGGAAGGATGTCAACAAAATAGAGAGAGTACAGAGGAGATTTACTAGAATGTTGCCTGGGTTTCAACAACTAAGTTACAGAGATAGGTTGAATAAGTTAGGTCTTTATTCTCTGGAGCGCAGAAGGTTAAGGGGGGACTTGATAGAGGTCTTTAAAATGATGAGAGGGATAGACAGAGTTGATGTGGACAAGCTTTTCCCTTTGAGAATAGGGAAGATTCAAACGAGAGGACATGACTTCAGAATTAAGGGACAGAAGTTTAGGGGTAATATGAGGGGGAACTTCTTTACTCAGAGAGTGATGGCGGTGTGGAATGAGCTTCCAATGGAAGTGGTGGAGGCAGGTTCATTGGTATAATTTAAAAATGAATTGGATAGGCATATGGATGAGAAGGGAATGGAGGGTTATGGTATGAGTGCAGGCAGGTGGGACTAAGGGAAAAAAAGTTGTTCGGCACGGACTTGTAGGGCCGAGATGGCCTGTTTCCTTGCTGTAATTGTTATATGGTTATATGGTTATATGTCGGCAATTAGGTCGTACAAGTGGGACAGGCCCTTAAGGCAGCAACTCTACCGATACAGTGCTCAAAGGTCTATCAAGGCATGAAGTGCTGGAGTAACTCAGCAGATCAGGCAGCATCTCTGGAGAATGTGTTGCTTGACCTGCCAAGTTACTCCAGCAGTGTATTTTTTTGTAAACCAACGTCTGCAGTGCCTCGTGTCTCCATCCATTAAGGCACCATCATTGTCCAGAGCTTTTGGATCATGATTTCCAAGTGTGGGTTCATTTAAGGGATGCGAGGATCCAGTTGAAGCTGTTCGGCATTAAAAGCCTTATGTATATTTGCCATTTAGGATGATGATTTCTCTGGTGATGACAGCTGAGAACACTGGGGATCCAATCTGTCTTGAGCATAAATGTAATGGACTTGTGCCAGAAGTTATGGTGGTCTACACTTAAAGACTGATTCTGACAGTTGTGGTTCATGAACAAGGACAGAACCATGTGACTGCACATGATTCAGTTTAGTCAACGTTAGTTCATAAGTTCATAAGTGATAGGAGAAGAATTAGGCCATTCAACCCATTAAGTCTAGTCCGCCATTCAAGATTAGTATGGGTGTCAGCGGTTATGGGGAGAATGCAGGAGAATGGGGTTAGGAGGGAGAGATAGATCAGCCATGATTGAATGAATGGTGGAGTAAACATTAGACATTAGACAATAGACAATACGTGCAGGAGTAGGCCATTCGGCCCTTCGAGCCAGCACCGCCATTCACTGTGATCTTGGCTGATCATCCACAATCAGTACCCCGATCCTGCCTTCTCTGCATATCCCTTCATTCCTCTATCTTTAAGAGATCTATCTAACACTCTCTTGAAAGCCTACAGAGAATTGGCCTCCACTGCCTTCTGAGGCAAAGAATTCCACAAATTCACAACTATCAGTGTGAAAAAGTTTTTCCTCATTTCCATTCTAAATAGCTTACCCCATATTTTTAAACTGTGGCCCCTGGTTCTGGACTCCCCCAACATCGGGAACATGTTTCCTGCCTCGAGTTTGTCCAAACCCTTAATAATCTTATATGTCTCAATAAAATTCCCTCTCATCCTTCTAAATTCCAGATTATACAAGCCCAGCCGCTCCATTCAATCAACATATTGAACAGTCCTAATCAACAGTCCTACCATCCCAGGAATTAACCTCGTGTACTTACGCTGCATTCCCTCAATAGCAAGAATGTCCTTCCTCACATTTGGATACCAAAACTGAACACAATACTCCATGTGTGATCTCACTAGGGCGCTGTACAACTGCAGAAGGACCTCTTTGCTCCTATACTCAACACTCTTGTTATGAACATGCCATTCGCTTTCTTCACTGCCTGCTGTACCTGCATGCTTACTTTCATTAACTGATGAACAAGGACCCCCCAGATCCCGTTGTACTTCCCCTTTTCCCAACTTGACTCTGATAAATTTTTGGCATATGGGGTTCCACAGGGCTCAATTTTAGGGCCCCTGCTTTTCTCCCTTTATCTACTTCCACTGGGCTCAATTTTAAGAAGGCATGGCATCTCCTTTCACTTTTACGCGGATGATAGCCAGTTGTACATGCCACTCAGGAAAGAAGATAATTATTCCCTAAAATCACTTCTGTCTTGTCTTGAGGACATTAAGTCCTGGATGGCCTTAAACTTTCTGGGACTTAACGAAAAAAAGACAGAAGTGATTTTGTTCGGCCCTAATGGCTGCCGTGAACCTCCCTCTGTTGACTTGGGTCCACTTGCAGTGTTCGTAAAGCCAACAGTTTTAAACCTGGGTTTTATGATGGACGGTGATTTTAAATTAGATAAACTAATAGGCGCAGTGGTTAAGTCCAGCTTCTTTCACCTAAGGAAGCTGGCAAAGGTGAAGCCCATTCTCGAGCGGCAGCATTTTGAAACAGTAATTCACGACTTTATTTCATCTCGGCTGGATTACTGTAACGCGCTCTACACTGGAGTCTCACGAGCTTCGTTGGCTCGTCTCCAGTTGGTCCAAAATGCTGCCGCTCGCCTTTTAACCGGAACTCGAAAGAGGGAGCACATTACGCCAATTTTGGCCTCCCTTCACTGGCTCCCAGTGCACTTTCGAGTTCATTTTAAAATTCTTTTATTTGTTTTTAAATCATTGAATGGCCTCGCCCCGCCTTACCTCTCTGAGCTGCTCCACCTATATGCGCCTACCCGGTGCCTCAGGTCAGCGGATCAGCTGCTCCTTGAGGTACCAAGGTCTAAGCGGAAGCTCAGAGGGGATAGAGCCTTTTCTGTTGCTGCCCCGGCACTCTGGAACACCTTGCCGCTGCAGATCAGACAGGCCCCTTCACTGTCCATCTTTAAATCCTCCCTAAAAACTCACTTTTATTCACTGGCTTTCGACACTGGCTGAGACATTGTTCCTGTTTTAGTGCTTTTAATGTATTTTAATTTTTTACTGTTTTTATAGTCCTGTAGTCTTAATGGTTTTAGTAGTTTGTAATAACTTTTTGTTGATTGCCCATGTACAGCACTTTGTGGTAACTGATGTTGTCTAAAAGCGCTTTATAAATAAAGTTATTATTATTATTATTATTATTATCATTTAAAAATAAATTGGATAGTTATATGGATGGGAAGGGAATGGAGGGTTATGGTCTGAGCGCAGGTATATGGGACTAGGGGAGATTATGTGTTCGGCACGGACTAGAAGGGTCGAGATGGCCTGTTTCCGTGCTGTAATTGTTATATGGTTATATGGTTATTGACTCCATTTAGATAATAATCTGCCTTTGTGTTTTTGCTGCCAAAGTGGATAACCTCACATTTATCCACATTAAACTGCATCTTCCATGCATCTGCCCACTTACCCAACCTGTCCAAGTCACCCTGCATCCTCATAGCATCCTCCTCACAGTTGACCCTGCCACCCAGCTTTGTGTCATATTCACCCTGCCACCCAGCTTTGTGTCAGACTAGATGGGCCAATTGGCCTAATTCTATTCCTAACACTTATGAACATGATTCAATCATGGCTGATCTATTGTTGCCTCCCAACCCCATTCTCCTGCCTTCTCCTCATAACCCCTGACACTTGTACTAATCAAGAATCCATCTATCTCTGCCGTAAAAATATCTACCGGCTTGGCCTCCACAGCCTTCTGTGGCAAAGAATTCCACAGATTCACCATCCTCAGACTAAAGTAAGTTCTCCTCATCTCCTTGCTAAGAGAAGATCTTTTAATTCTGAGGCTGTGTCTCGATGGATCATGATCTATGATCATGTAGCTACACACTGTAAATGGCTCGATTGTTATTATGTATTGTCTTTCTGCTAGCACGCAACAAAAGCTTTTCATTGAAACTGAAAATGAAACTGGTCAAGGGGAAAATACATTGGTTCAGGGTAAAACATTATGTTACTGAACAGTAAAACAGGCCCCAAGGTCCATAAGCCACCGATTCACATACTGCACGAACAGGTCCTTTATTTATTCTGACCAGAATGCACCATGATTCCAAGATGGCGCCCAACCCAGGCGACTATTTGTGCGCTAGTCACAGAAGCTGATCTGCAGCCACACGTTGCAATCAATCCACTCTGTTAAATCTCTACACCCACAGCAACATTTCTTACTTTAAGTATGACTCCTCATTGGTGACACCTAAACTACCTTTGGTAGACAAATATGCTGGAGAAACTCAGCAGGTGAGGCAACATCTATGGAGCTAAGGAATAGGTGATGTTTCGGGTCGAGACCCTTCTTCAGACTGGGTCTCGACCATTGTCTACACCAGTACTGTCTTTGATCGGACTTTACTGGCTTTACCCTGCATTAAACGCTATCCCCTTATCGTGTATCTGTATACTGCGAATGGCTCGATTGTAATGGTATATTGTCTTTCCGCTGGCTGGTTAGCACACAACAAAAGCTTTTCACTGTACCTCGGTACACGTGACAATAAACTAAACTGAACTGAACTGAAATGAACATCTAAGCTAATCCCAGTTGTTCATAGATTCATGGAGCCATAAGACTTTTACTGTTGATTCTTACCTGTCTGCTGCAGAAGAATATGGGTTTAATGCCTCTTAAAAGACTGTACATATTTTACCAGTTAGTTTAGCTGCTGAAATAATTCTGGGTCTTACAGTTCTTACACCGGGTGGAGTTAGCATCTCATTTCAGATGAGCCAGATGCAGTTTTTACTCTCAGGCGCCACTGTTCCACAGCAATCTTATAACTTCCAGCTGTTGCAAAGGGAGAATTAATTTTTAGAGCTTTTTACCCTAGAACAGTATTCTAGAATATAAACGAGAGATTAGAGATACAGGATGGAAACAGGCCCTTCGGCCCACCCACCGATCATCCATTCACACTAATTCTGCACTTTCCCACTTTCTCATCCACTCCCTACACTCGAGGGGCGATTTGTAGAGGCCAAATAACCGCCTGCAAACCCGCACATCTTTGGGATGTGGGTGAAAACTGGACCATCCGTCACGTTGTGGGTGCTGTCTGTGCGGAGTTTGTACGTTCTCCGCTTGACCTGCGTGGGTTTTCTCCAAGATCTTCAGTTTCCTCCCACACTCTGAAGACGTACTGGTTTGTAGATTAATTGGTTTGGTAAATGTAAAAATTGTCTGGTGGGTGTAGGATAGTGTTAATGTGCAGGGATCGCTGGTCGGTGCCGACCCGGTGGGCCGAAGGACATGTTTCTTTAAAACTAAAACTAAAAAAAAAATAAGGAGGTCTTCTGGCTTGAGTCTTCTTATGTAGAGTCAGATTTTCTACAGACAATAGACAATAGGTGCAGGAGTAGGCCATTTGGCCCTTTGAGCCAGCACCGCCATTCAATGTGATCATGGCTGATCATCCCCAATCAGTATCCCGTTCCTGCCTTCTCCCCATATCCCCTGACTCCGCTATTTTTAAGAGCCCTATCTAGCTCTCTCTTGAAAGCAGATTTCAGGCATGCTGAATTCACACACCTCCAGATTTAGACACAGTTTCTTCTGAGCTTATCAGGCAACTGAATCACCCTACCACCAACTAGAGAGCAGTCCTGACCTACCATCTACCTCATTGGAGACACTCGGACTATCTTTAATCAGATTTTACCGAATTTCACGGTGGCTCACCAATTGTGCAGCAGCCTCACAGCGCCAGAGACCCGGGTTCAATCCTGACATCGGCTGCTGTCTGTGCGGAGTTTGTACGTTCTCCCTGTGACCGCATGGATTTTCTACAGGTGCTCCGGTTTCCTCCCACATTCCAAAGATGTGCAGGTTTGTAGGTTAATTGGCCTCTGTAAATTAGTATATGGGTGAACGATGATCGGTGTGGACTCGGTAGGCTGAAGGACCAGTTTCCATGCTGTATCTCGATGATAAGCTATGGTAAAGAAGGAAAATGGTATGCTTTCCATCATTGACTATAAGAGTCAGGAAGCCATGATGCAGCTCCAGAGAACTTTGAAGATAGACACAAAAAGCTGGAGTATAGTTTAGTTTTGTTTAGTTTAAGATGATACTCAGCGGGACAGGCAGCATCTCTGGAGAGAAGGAATGGGTGACGTTTCGGGTCGAGACACTTCTTCAGACCTAAAACTTTGGTTCGGCTGCCATTTGGAGTATTACATGCAGTTCTGGTTGTCCCATTACTCGAAGATTATGGAGGCTTTAGAGAGGGTACAGAAGAGGTTTAGCAGAATGCACTGACAATAACCTACACACACTTGGGTCAATTTACAATTTTACTGAAACTAATTAACCTACAAACCTCAATGTCTTTGGAGTGTGGGAGGAAACTAGGGCACCCATAGAAAACCCACGCGGTCACAGGGGAAACATACAAACGTCGTACAGCCAGCACCCGTAGTCAGGATCGAATCAGGATCTCTGGCGCTGTAAGGCAACAACTCTACTGCTGCGCCACTGTGCCGCCCTCTCTGAAATGCCAAAGATTGAGAGGAGACTTGATTGTAGCATAAAATTGGAAGAGGCACAGATATGGTAGACAGTCAGAATCTTTTTCCCCCAGAGGCGGAAATGTCAAAGACTAGAAGGAATCCTTTTAAGGTGAGAGAAGCAAAGTTTAAAGAAGATAGAAGTATAGAAGTTGGGAGGTCATGATGCAGTTGTATAAGATGTTGGTGAGACAATATTTGGAATATTGTGTTCAGTTCTGGGCACCATGTTATACGAAAGATATTGTCAAGCTTGAAAGGGTTCAGAGAAGATTTACGAGGATGTTGCCAGGACTAGAGGGTGTGAGCTACAGGGAGAGGTTGAGCAGGCTGGGTCTCTATTCCTTGGAACTCAGGAGGGTGAGGGGTGATCTGATAGAGGTGTATAAAATCATGAGAGGAATAGATCGGATAGATGCACAGAATCTCTTGCCCAAAGTAGGGGAATCGAGGACCAGAGGACATAGGAACAATGTGAAGGAGAAAAGATTTAATAGGAATCTGAGGAGTAACTTTTTCACATGAAGGGTGGTGGGGGTATTGTAAATTGTCCCTAGTGTGCAGAATCAGTCATAGAGTGATACAGTGTGGAAACAGGCCCTTTGGCCCAACTTGCCCACACCGGCCAACATGTACCAGCCATACTAGTCCCTCCTGCCTGCATTTGTCTCCCATATCCCTTCAAACATATTGGGAAAGTCCCTGCCTCAACTACCTCCTCTAGCAGCTCGTTCCATACACACAGCGTAGTGCTAGTGTACAGGGATCACTGGTCAGCACTGACTGGGTGGGCCGAAGGGCCTGTTTCCACGCTGTATCGCTAGACTAAACTAAACTACATAGTAGATTACACTAAGACGGTACACAAAAATCACCACATTTCCAGCCCCAACTTGTCCCCTTTCAGTTCAAAGTTGTTCAATAAAGAATGGCTATCCCTGCTATAATTATTTTCCCACCTCTCTCTTAGTCCCCAAAGTAAATCTTCCAGCATCTGGGTCATTAAATCTGCATACTCCACACCTTTGGTACAGAGTAAACAGCTGCTCTCCTCTCTCCCACACTGTTGCAGGGGTGTAAAGAGCCACTTAGTGTTGTTAGCAGATGCTTGCAGTGATTACTGATCTACAGCTCCGTGGGATGTAGTGCTACACAGGTTTAGTTTAGTTTAGAGGCACAGGGCGAAACAGGCCCTTCAGTCCACCGAGTCCACGCTGGCCAGCGATCCCTGCACACTAGCACTATCCTACACATACTTGGGACAATTTACATTCATACCAAGCCAATTCATGTACAAACCTCAACGCCTTTGGCATGTGGAGGAAACCAAAGATCTCGGAGGAAACCCAGGCTGTCACGGGGAAAACGTAAAAGTCCGTACAGACATCACCCATAGTCGGGATCGAACCCGGGTTTCCGGCGCTACAAGCGTTGTAAGGCAGAAACTCTACCGCTGCGCCACCGTGCCGCTCCTGCACCTCCTATTTCCCTCCTGGTAAACAATGACATTCCTAGTTATACATCATTGTGTATAAGATCATGACGGGAATAGATCGGGTAGATGCTGTAAGTTATTGGGGCAAATCCTCCAAAATTATGGAAGAACTCGGATAAGGACATGGATATTTTAAAAAGACAGATTTGCTGGCTGCAACGGAAAAAACCCCAATCCACACAAACCTGTCTGGCCTGTGGACTTGGGCATCACACAACTTTGCGAATGATGTGGACAGGAAAGGCTGAGACGGAGATAACGAGATTATCTTGGATACCCAAAGGAAGGAACCAAGCCTCAGCAGACGATGGTAAACAGGCCAGCACAAGCACAATCACCATCTTGGATGACCCATCCATCGAGACAATAGGAGCCCATCCAGGCGATGGGATAACGATCAGGCTGAGGGATCATGACATCAGCAAACCCCTTATCATCGGAAGCCTATTGTTCATGCCAGATCGAAACTGGGAATCATCAAAAGAACCCTTTTATCCAGAGGGCCACCTGGGGGTTTCAAAGGAAGCTCAGGTATAAAACAGGAGTCAAGCCAGAACTCTTGCTCTCTTTCTGCCCTGCTGGACGGCTCGTGAGCCCAACTGTAAGTACCCCAGTGACCTGGTGAAATTCCTGAAATAAAGGGAAAGGGGGGGGGGTAAAATTGTGTAAAGTAAGTTTTACGACGTGCCCGATAGTTTTCCGTCCATAGTCTCAGTTTAAAGCATAAGTTTAGCCACGTATTATGTAGTGTTGGTGAGATTCGATTTCTCATTGTTTAATAAAGCCTGTAAATTTTAGACTTGCTTTGAGTCCATCTTGGTTTCTGTTTTCCCTCATCAGCACACTCTGGTCAATTCAACCTTTTATCATATCCCACCATAATTCCGAGGTCTAGAACTTAGGGGAATCCCTTTTGTTGTATTCTCTCTCTTGGAAACCGCTCGAGTGGAGTGGTGGCCGTTTGACCCTCCGACAAGGGAGAGAATAACTCAGGCAGTTGGGCCCGAAGGGAAATAAAGGGAAACACAAAACCCCTACAGATGCCCAGAGTCTTTTACCCAGAGTAGGGGAATCAAGAACCAGAGGACATAGGTTTAAAGTGTGAGGGGAAAATCTATATTACTGAAAGTCTCATCTTCACCACTTCGTGTTGCACTCTATATTGATTTTAGAAAAAACGCTGCCACTTACGGCTGTGATTTTTGGCCATCTTACTCCGCTGGTCAGGACAAGAAGATTTTTCCCATCGATGAAAAATTAAAGACTCATTAATGTTTAAAAAATGTTGAGATTCTCTCTCCTGAAGGCCACGCCCCTTCCGGAGGGACTATAAAACCCGGAAGTGTGGAGGTGCCTCAGTTCTCTGCAAGATGGGGGAAGCAAGAGGTTGCAATTCTCAGTCTGAGCTGTGAATAATACTGAACATATGTCTACTGAACTGTGAGTGGTTTTACTGACCTGTCAGTGCCCTTAATGTGGTTTGAAAATATAGTTTGAAAATGCAAAAGTGTTTTTTGGTTTGAGAATGCAAAAGCTGCCTGCCTAATTGAAAAGTTGGTTTGAGAATGCAAATGTTGCCATGCCTCATTGAAAAGTTGGTTTGAGAATGCTAAAGTTGCCTTGCCTAATTGAAAAGTTGATTTGCGAATGCTAAAGTTGTCTTGCCTAATTGAAAACTTGGTTTGAGAATGCTAAAGTTGTCTTGCCTAATTGAAAAGTTGATTTGAGAATGCCTTGCCATGGCTGTGATTTTTGGCCATCTTACACAGAGTCCCCCTCCGCTCATCAGGTGCTGAGGATTTTTCCCATCGATGCAAAATAAAAGTTATTAGTGTTTAAAAAATGTTGAGATTCTCTCTCCTGTCAATCATGCCATGAAGGCCTCACCCCTTCTGGTGGGAGGGAATATAACACCTGGAAGTGTGGGCATGGCTTAGTCTCTGCTAGAAGGGGGAGGGAGAGGTCACGATTCTCTTTCTTTAGTGGCCTTGCACCCTGCTTGAAATGGTATGAAACTGCACTTGAATTTGATGGCCATGCACCCTGCTTGAAATGTATGAAACTGCATTTGAATTTAGTGGCCTTGCACCCTGCTTGAAATGGTAGGAAACTGCACTTGAATTTGGTGGCCTTGCAGGCAGCTTGAAGTGGTAGGAAACTGCATTCTAATTTGGTGGCCTTGCACCCTGCTTGAAGTTAAATCTGGTTAAATTTAAGACTGCGCAAATCATGTACAAAGCAAGAAATAATTTACTTCCAAGATATATGCAAAAACTGTTTATGGAAAGACAGGGTGGGTTAATTTGAGAGGGGAACATTATTTAAAAAAACTCTATGTTAGAACAACTCTTAAAAGTATGTGGAGAGCAACCTATGGTGTGGATTTGTGGAATGGTCTGGAACAGGAGATAAAACTTAGCACAAGCATAATTCAGTTTAAAAAGATTTACGAAAACACTTGTTTAAAAGGATATTGGGATGAGGATAGGTGATTGTGAGTGGGATATTTGTTATACTGATTGTATTGGGAAGGGTGATTATAGAGTGATGGGTTGTATATGTGACTAAGATACTGTGTAGTATATGAGGGTTTTTTCTTTTCTTTTTTCTTTTTTGTATGGCTTTGTAAATATTTGATTAGTGTTTAAATGTAAATAATTTGGTGTACATATAGTGGCTGGTGTACATATGGTGTACATATAGCTGCTAAATTTGTATAAGATAATTATAAGCAGTTGAATAAGGGGTGGGAATTAATAAGCTTTGGCTTCTTCCTGCTCCTTTTTGGACACATACGATTTCATTTATTTATAGATATTATTTATGACACTTTATAAATATTTTTGTTTTGTCTTTTGTATGCTGTTTCACACTTGCTTTTTATTCTTTTATTCTGTTCGAAATAAATAATAAAATAAAGAAATAAAAATAAATAAAAGTGGTAGGAAACTGCACTCGAATTTGGTGGCCTTGCACCCTGCTTGAAGTGGCAATTCAAGGAATAGCCATGAGTCAACTGCTAGCCCACCAGCCTTGAGTGAGTGAGCTGCCAGCCCACCAGCCTTGAGTGAGTGAGCTGCCAGCATACCAGGCTTGAGTGACTGAGCTGCCAGCCCAAGAAGGCCCCCAAATTCCAGTGCAGTTTCCAGCCCATAATGTCCATACTAGCCTTCAGGAAACCAGTCCCTTCAGCTGCCAGAGGAGGTAGTTGAGGCAGGTACTATCTCAACGCAGGCACTAAAATGTTGAGATATTACCATGGATAGGGCAGGTTTGGAGGGATATGGGCCAAAGGCGGGCAAGTGGGACTAGTGTAGATGGGACATGTTGGTCGGAGTGGGCAAGTTGGACCGAAGGGTTTCTCTACCTCATCGGGACTTCTGCGGCTGATCAGCCAGTCAATTTTGCCCCCTGCGGCTGGGGCTGTGGAACACTGGTCAGCCAGAGCTCTGACACCCGTACTAATCAAGAATCTATCTAACTCTGCCGTAAATATATCCACAAGACTTAGTCTCCTCAGATTCAGATTCGGATTCAGATTCAACTTTAATTGTCATTGTCAGTGAACAGTACAGAGACAACGAAATGCAGTTAGCATCTCCCTGGACGAGCGACATAGAATATGATTTCAATAAATAAATCTATTTACATGTATACGGTCATAGTGTTTTTCCTGTGGGAGGAGTGTCCGGGAGGGGGGGGGGGGGGGGGGGGTGGTGATTTGGCAGTCACCGAGGTACGTTGTTGAGTAGAGTGACAGCCGCCGGAAAGAAGCTGTTTCGTCGACCTGCTGGTCCGGCAACGGAGAGACCTGTAGTGCCTCCCGGATGGTAGGAGGGTAAACAGTCCATGGTTGGGGTGAGAGCAGTCCTTGGCGATGCTGAGCGCCCTTCGCAGACAACGCTTGCTTTGGACAGACTCAATGGAGGGAAGCGAGGAACCAGTGATGCGTTGGGCAATTTTCACCACCCTCTGCAATGCCTTCTAGTCGGAGACAGAGCAGTTGCCATACCATACTGTGATACAGTTGGTAAGGATGCTCTTGATGGTGCAGCGGTAGAAGTTCACCAGGATCTGAGGAGACAGATGGACCTTCTTCAGTCTCCTCAGAAAGAAGAGACGCTGGTGAGCCTTCTTGACCAGAGTTGAGGTATTGTGGGTCCAAGAGAGGTCATCGGAGATGTTAACCCCCAGGAACCTGAAGCTGGAAACACGTTCCACCTCCGTCCCGTTAATGTGGATGGGGGTGTGTGTGCCGCCCCTAGACTTCCTAAAGTCTACAATGAGCTCCTTGGTCTTGGAGTTAAGGGCCAGGTTGTTGTCAGCGCACCATGCTGCTAGGAGCTGGACCTCCTCCCTATAGGCCGACTCATTGTTGTTGCTGATGAGGCCAATCATCGTTGTATCATCTGCATACTTGATGATGGTGTTGGTACCATGTACAGGTGTGCAGTCGTAGGTGAAGAGGGAGTAGAGGAGGGGGCTCAGCACACAGCCCTGTGGAACGCCGGTGTTCAGGTTGAAGATTGAGGAGGTGTGCTTGTCTAACCTAACAGACTGGTTAGAAAGTCCAGTATCCAGTTGCAGAGGGAGGGGTCGATGCCCAGGTTACAGAGTTTGGTGATCAGTTTTGATGATATAATGGTGTTGAATGCTGAGCTGTAATCGATGAACAGCATTCTTACATAAGTGTCTCTGTTGTCAAGGTGGGAGAGGGCGGAGTGAAGTGTCGTTGAGATGGCATCCTCCGTACTCCTGTTCTTGCGGTAGGCAAACTGATAGGGATCCAATGTGGGGGGTAGGCAGCCTTTGAGGTGTGCCAGGACCAGCCTCTCGAAGCACTTGGTGATGATGGGGGTAAGTGCAACTGGGCGGAAGTCGTTGAGGCTTGCCGCAGTGGAGTGTTTTAGCATGGAGGTGGTTTTAAGGCACGTGGGGACAACTGCTTGGGCAAGTGACAGGTTGAAGATGTCAGTCCAGACGTCTGTCAGCTGCGCAGCACAGGCCCTGAGCACGCGCCCGGGGATGCCGTCAGGGCCAGCAGCCTTACGTGCATTAGTCCTGCTCAGTGCTGTCGTAGGGGGTGACACGTCGTAGGGGGTGAGTGCGAGGGGTTGGTGATCGGCAGGTAGCACAGCCTTGGTGGCTGTCTCTAGATTGTCCCTGTCGAAACGGCCATAGAAGTGATTGAGCTCCTCAAGGAAGGAGGCGTCGCTGGATGTGGGGGTGATGTTGGTGGGTCTATAGTCCGTGATGGCCTGGATGCCTTGCCACATGCGTCGGGGGTCGGAGTTGTTGTTGAAGTGCTCCTCAATCCTGAGCTTATGGCAGTGCTTGGCCTTCCTGATGCCTCTCTTCAGGTTAGCCCTGGATGAACTGTAGGCTCGAGCATCGCCTGACCTGAAAGCGGTGTCCCGTGCTTTCAGCAGTAGCCTGACCTCGCTGTTCATCCATGGCTTCTGATTCGGGAATATGGTCACCTGTTCAGCCCTCTATGGCAAAGAATGCCACAGATTCACCACCCTCTGACTAAAGAAATTCCTCCTCATTTCCTTCCTAAAAGAACATTCTTTAATTCTGAGGCTATGACCTCTAGTCCTAGACCCTCCCACTAGTGGAAACATCCTGTCCACATCCACTCTATTCTGTATGTTTCACTGAAACATTGAAATGTGGCTGTCACGGTGGCTCAGCGGTAGAGTTGCTGCCTTACAGCGAATGCAGCGCCAGAGCCCCGGGTTCGATCCCGACTACGGGCGCTGTCTGTACGGAGTTTGTACGTTCTCCCCGTGACCTGCGTGGGTTTTCTCTGAGATCTTCGGTTTCCTCCCACACTCCAAAGACGTGCAGGTTTGTAAGTTAATTGGTTTGGTAAATGTAAAAATTGTCCCTGATGAGTGTAGGATAGTGTTAATGTGCAGGGATCACTGATCGGCACGGTCCCAGTGGGCCGAAGGGCCTGTTTCCATGCTGTATCTCTAAACTAATGAGGTCCCACTTCATTCTTCTAAACTCCAGCGAGGCGCATGGGCCGGTAGGAGAGTGAACCGGGGGAATACCGCCAGCATCTTCAAGGTCAGCTGCAAGGGGGCATCCCTGGGAATATAAAGATGGGCCGGGCGAGGAGAGGAGAGGGACGTCGGTTCTTTGGTCAATCCGGTCAAGGGTGACCGAGGAAGGCCCTGCAGAAGCCTGGGGCTCGCCTGGAAAATAAACTGCTCCAGTAGACCGAGCAACGCAGGCCGACGGGTATTTGGACTTTGAATAAAGGAACCAAAACGCCCGCATGTGTAATATAAGCAAAAAGGAATTTCACTATGCAGTTACACATGTGGCAAGCAAAATACCTTCGAGATTGGATTTTTATTTCAGTAACAATTTAGAACAGTAATTCTTTTTTATTTTGTTGGCAATTTCAACTAAGCTTTGTTTTTGTTGCCATGACACATGTACAAAAATTGCAAGTTTCTTACTCACTCAATATAATGTCCCCAGTTAAAACATGAATGGAATCAATTAGATGAAGAAATCTGCATTGTTTTGGCACCCAACTATATTATTACGAAATATTCAATAACTAGCTGGCAGATAAGATGGTATTTATTCTGTTAGACTCTCTTGTTTAGAGTAGGAGTAATCAAATAATGATAAGGGGCATTGACTACTAACTGTAGGGTTCCATCCCATATTATTTCCCAGCAGATGTGCTTCTTTTTACACAATTCACAACTTTTCTATCCCTGAGCTTAACAAAATCACGATCCTTTATCATTTCAGCTCACATTGTCGGCAAGACAGTGGTAGAGTTGCTGCCTTACAGCGCTTGCAACGCCAGAGACCCGGGTTCGATCTATCTGTACGGAGTTTGTACGTTCTCCCCATGACCTCGTGGGTTTTCTCTGAGATCGTTAGTTTCCTCCCACACTCCAAACACTTGCAGGTTAATTGGCTTGGTGTATGTGTAAATTGTGTAGGATAGTGTTAATGTGTGGGGATTGCTGGTCGGTGTGAACTCAGTGGGATGAAGGGCCCGTTTCCCCTCTGTATCTCTAGACTAAGCTAAAGTAAACTTGTCTCTTCATCTGTAGCCTTTGACCAACAATCTGCCCATCTAATAACGCCATCGCCTATGCCCTCCTATTGTTGTGAATGAAAGTGTGTTGCAAAACACTTTAACTCCCTTTCCCATTCCCATACTGACCTTTCTGTCCGAGGCCTCCTCCACGGTGAGGCCAAACAGCACTTCATATTTCACTCGGGCACCTTACAACCCAACGGTATGAATATTGATTTCACAAACTTCAAGTAACCCTTGCATTCCTTCCTTCTCTCTCCCTCCCTCCCCCACCCTAGTCATCCTACTAGTTATCCGGTCGTCCTCCTGAGATTCACTGTTTGTATCCATTCGTTATCACCTCCCCCCTCGGCCAACAATGGACCATTGTGAGCTCCACTGATTCTTGATTTGTCCTTTTCATACCATTTCATGTTCTCAAGTTATAGGAGTAGAATTGGGTCATTCGGCCCATCGAGTCTACTCCTCCATTCAATCATGGCTGATCTCTGCCTCATAATCCCATTTTCCTGCCTTCTCCCCATAACCCTTGACACCCGTTCAAGTCAAGAATTTGTCTATCTCTGCCTCAAAAATATCCACTGACTTTCATAGCGAGAGGATTTGCGTATATGAGCAAGGAGTTGTGAACGTGGAATCCTCTGCCACACAAGGCAGTGGAGGCCAATTCACTAGATATATTCTAGAGTTAGATATAGCTCTTCGGGCCAATGGAATCAAGGGATTATGGGGAGAAAGCATGAGCAGGGTACTGATTTAGGATGATCATCCATGATCATATTGAATGGCGGTGCTGGCTCGAAGGGCCGAATGGCCTACTCCTACACCTATTTTCTATGTTTCTCTGACTTGGCCTCCACAGCCCTCTGTGTCAATGAGTTAGACAGAAGTTCCCTTCTAAAAGAGTGCCCTTTAATTCTGAGGCTATGATCTCTGGTCCTAGACTCTCTCACCAGTGGAAACATCCTTTCCCCATCCACTCCATTATTTTGTATCTTTCAATGAGGTCCTCCCTCAATCTTCTAAACTCTAGCGAGTAGAGGCCCATTGCTGTCAAATGGTCATCATATACTGACCCACTCATTCCTGGAATCATTCTTGTAGACCTAATACCTTTCATTCGCTTGTTCTTTGTATGTTTTCATCTCTCTAGTTCCCCTCTCCCCTGACTCTCAGTCTGAAGAAGGGTCGGCCCGAAACGTCACCTATTCCATTTTTCCAGAGATGCTGCCTGAGCCGCTGTGTTACTCCAGCAGTTTGCGACTATCTCGGGCCGAAGGGCCTGTTTCCACGCTGTAAGTCAAGAATCAAGAGTGTTTTATTGTCATGTGTCCCAGATAGAACAATGAAATTCTTACTTGCAGCAGCACAACAGAATATGTAAAGATAGTACACTGTAAACAATATAATAAATGAGAGAGAAAAAAAAAGTCCAGTGTGTGTATACATACTCACAAACGATCCCGACTACGGGCGCTGTCTGTACAGTTTGTACATTCTCTCCGTGACCTGCGCGACTTGTCTCCGTGATCTTCGGTTCCCACATTACTGGAAGTTGGACAATTTTTTTTTAACATTTATCAAGCCTATTAATTATTCAAGCCAATTAAACTACAAACCTGTATATCTTAGGAATGTGGGTCCCTGGTGGACTTTTCAGAAGGAGCAAGGTACACACACACACACACACACACACACACACACACACACACACACACACACACACTCGCACACATACGTACGCACAAAAAATAAACGATAATAGACAATAAACAATAGATAATAGACAATTAGTGGAGGAGTAGGCCATTCGGCCCTTAGAGCCAGCACCGCCATTCAATGTGATCATGGCTGATCATCCACAATCAGTACCCCGTTCCTGCCTTCTCCCCATATCCCCTGACTCCGCTATCTTTAAGAGCCCTATCTAGTTCTCTCTTGAAAGTATCCAGAGATACGGCTTCCACCTGTTATAATAGTGCAATGATAACAATAATGCTCAATGTAGCTCAGAGGTTATTTGACGTTGTAGTTTAATAGCTGATTGGCTCTAGGGGAAAAGCTGACTGAGTTCTCTTTGTCGAAATGCCCATTTAATACAATCCAAATACTTGAGTTCTATCGTCTGTCAAAGGCTGAGTGCCACTGTAGTAGCCCGCTGTTTTTGCTGCTGAATAGCCACTCCAGTTTGCTAATGCATGCTTATTTTTCTTACCCACTTTCAAAACTTCATCCGAACTTGACGGTAAGGTGTCAGGCTGTTTCCCCGAGTGACTCCCACTGAATTGCAGCCTTGGAGGTGATCACAGCAAGACACGAGAGGCAGTGGATGTGACGCAGCGGCAAATTATTTCTGAAAACTTAGAAACATCTTTATCTGCCAGCCTGCTCCTGCAGTCTAATTAGAGGTTCTCGTGGTACAATGCAGACAGCAAGAGGCAGCCCCTCCAGTCAAGTGGGTTGGCAATGCTCGGTGCTGGGAGACGAGAGGAAAAGATGATGGTGCTTAGAAGCTGTGGTCACAGCTACTTCTGTACAGGTTTGCTACTTTTCTTGAAGGAGCCATTCAGGGGAAAAATAAATCTGACGTATTTAAAAGAGAATTAACATGTCATTATCGAAACGCAATTCCCATTCAAATATAAAAATAGAAAACAATGGAAAAATGCAGCAGGTCTTATCAGGATAATGAATTGCTAACCTGTCATTTCTCTTTTCACATTTTCAGACACGAGTTACCACCTACCAACATTCAGCACATACATTCCCATTTTAACTCGGAATTACTTTATTTTCTTTTAAGTTGAGATCCTCATTCACCATAAACCTTTTAAACACTAGGGATAACTGGTAGAAGTATTGCGACAGAGGTTGAGATGGCTGCTATATTAAAGGTAACCCTGCCCCTTCAATGCTCACATAATGTCCCAAATGTGAATGAATGAATGAATAAGTTTATTGGCAAAGTATTCACATACAAGGAATTTGCCTTGGTGCTCCGCCCGCAAGTGACAACATGACACACAGTGACAGTTAGGAATGACACATAAAACATTAAACATTAATAATGTTGTCTCAGATTAGTTTGATGGTCAGATTGGGGTGAGTTCCCCCCCCGCCACGGGTACCATGTAATCCCGTGCTACCTGCTCCATGGTCGGATAGTCGGCGTCTAAACCGTCTCCCACACCTGGTTTGCCAGGTGAGGAGGGGGCTGTGGACCCCCAGCAGGACCAAAAACAAGACCTGTCAAAGGGCGGATGGGCTTCTAGCGAGCCAACGGCCATCCACACTTCAGTAGAAGTTGCGATCACTGTCGTACAGGGCATTGTAAGGAATGATGAGAAGACACACACACCAAAATCCTCTACTTTCAGTGGCGTAAGTCCACAAGAACTGGAGGACAGTGATGTGTTGTGTGTCCGTCACCGTTTCCGTTGGAAACCAGCACCGCTGTTTTCAACCACGATGAACGAATAGTTTAGTTTAGTTTCGTTTAGAGATACTGCCCAGAAACAGGCCCCTTAACCCACAGAGTCTGCACCGACCAGCGATCCCCGCACATTTACACTATCCTACACACACGAGGGACATATTACATTTATACCAAGCCAATGAACCTACAAACCTGTACGTCTTTGGAGTGTGGGCAGAAACCGACGATCTTGTTGAAAACCCACGCGGTCACGGGGAGAACGTACAAAGTCCAGAGTCGGGATTGAACTCTGGCCCTGCAAATGCTGTAAGGCAGCAACTCTACCGCTGTGCCACCGTGCCGCCCCTGCTGTTGCTAGACTCTATTAAACTCTCAGAGACATTTGAGAAGCACAGGGACTTAGAGAGTGTATGAG
Source organism: Leucoraja erinaceus (assembly GCF_028641065.1). Classification (NCBI taxonomy): domain Eukaryota; kingdom Metazoa; phylum Chordata; class Chondrichthyes; order Rajiformes; family Rajidae; genus Leucoraja; species Leucoraja erinaceus. The sequence continues at coordinate 7,400,211 of NC_073380.1, read as the reverse complement.
TCTATGTTGTGCTAATGGCATAGATCAGATAGATGCAAGATGCTCTTTAGAGTAAGATGCTCTATACTCTTTAGAGAGCCTAAAGTCCCTATGCTCCTTATATATATATAAAGTATAGATGGATATACTTTAGCATCTATCTATGTATAGATACACTTATACTAGCAAAAGAGAAGTGTGTGGGGAGGAGCTGCAGATGCTGATTTAGACCAAAGATAGACACAAAATGACTCTTTTTCTTTTTTCTCTTCTCGTTCTCATTTATTACATTATTTACATATTCTGTTGTGCTGCTGCAAGTAAGAATTCCATTGTTCTATCTGGGATACATGACAATAAAACACTCTTGATTCTTGATTCTCTTGACTTGGAAGCTGTGGTCGCAGCAACTTTTGTACAGGTGTACTACTTCCTGTTTACAGCGTGGAGACAGGTCCTTCGGACCATCACACAAACCAACCTGCTTTCCATTGACTCCATTTACACTTCACGCTGCCTCGGCAAGGCCACCAGCATAATCAAGGACGAGTTGCACCCTGGCCACTCCCTCTTCTCCCCATTCCCATCGGGTAAAAGGTACAGAAGTGTGAAAACGCACACCTCCAGATTCAGGGACAGTTTCTTCCCAGCAGTTATTAGGCAACTGAATCATCCTACCAAAACCAGAGAGCAATGCTGAATTACTATCTACTTCTTTAATGACCCTCGGACTATCCTTGATCGGACTTTGGCTGGCTTTACCTTGCACTAAACGTTATTCCTTTATCGTGTATCTGTACATTGTAAATGGCTCGATTGTAATCATGTATTGTCTTTCTGCTGACTGGTTAGCATGCAACAAACAGCTCAACGTTTAATACCATCATCCCCTCCAAGCTGGTTACCAAGCTCACGGATCTGGGTCTCTGCGCATCCCTCTGCAATTGGATCCTCGACTTCCTCATCCACAGACCACAGTCTGTCCGTATTGGTGGAAATGTGTCATCCTAGATAACAATCAGCACGGGAGCACCTAAAGGCTCCGTGCTCAGGCCCATGCTGTACTCACTCCATACTCATGACTGTGTAGCCGGATATAGTTCGAACTCCATCATCAAGTTCGCCGACGATACCACTGTTGTGGGACGAATCACTGATGGCGATGAGGCAAAGTATAGAAGTGAGATCGACCGATTGACCAAATGGTGCCAGCACAATAACCTGGCTCTCAACACCAGCAAAACTAAGGAACTGATTGTGGACTTTGGAAGGGCTAGGATGGGGACCCACATTCCCGTTTATATGGTGGAATGGGTCAAAAACTTCAAATTCCTGGGCATGCATATTTCCAGTCCATTACCGGTTCTGACCTCCCCACCATCTAGAAGGGATCTATCACAGTCGCTGCCTCAAAAAGGCTGCCAACATCATGAAAGACCCACACCACCCTGGCCACACACTCATCTCTCCGTTGCCATCGGGAATAGACAATAGACACTAGGTACAGGAGTAGGCCATTTGGCCCTTTGAGCCAGCACCGCCATTCAATGTGATCATGGCTGATCATCCCCAATCAGTACCCCGTTCCTGCCTTTTCACCATATCCCCTGACTCCCCTGACGTAGGGCGACAGATAGCACAATGTAGGGCGACAGATAGCACAATGTAGGGCGACAGATAGCACAATGGGCTAGAGTTTGGCTGGCGACCGGAGGTAGCCGCCAAATTTGGAGTGCATACTTCGTTGTGCCTTGCAAGATACTTCACCCATTTGCAATGTGTACGGCGGCATGGCGGGCATCATCCCCTGTGTCTCCCTTTCAGGGAGATGCCCATTTCGTTCCTGCCTTTTCACCAAATTGAATCCTGACTTCATTTCATTTCCGCTCTCTTACGAGCCCTATCTACCTCTCTCTTGAAAGCATCCAGAGAACCGGCCTCCGCCGCCCTCTGAGGCAGAGAATTCCACAGACTCACTACTCTCTGTGAGAAAAAGTGTTTCCTTGTCTCTGTTCTAAATGGCTTACTCCTTATTCTTAAACTGTGGCCACTGGTTCTGGTCTCCCCCAACATCAGGAACATGTTTCCTGCCTCTAGCGTGTCCAAGCCCTTAACAATCTTATACGTTTCAATGGGAAGAAGGCACAGGAGCTTGAAATCTGTAACATCCAGGTTCAGGAACCGCTTCTTCCCCACAGCCATCAGGCTACTAAACACAACATCAAACAAACTCTGAACAATAACAGCCTATTACTACTATTGCTCTTTTTCTGTTTATTTATTGTGTGTGTATATATATATATATATGGTTTATGGTATATAGACACACTGAACTTTTATCTTCTGTTCTGTATTATGTTTACATATTCTGTTGTGCTGCAGCAAGCAAGAATTTCATTGTCCTATATGGGACACGTGACAACAAAACTCTCTTGACTCTAGACGCTGTACCTCGGTACACGTGACTACAAACTAAACCAAAACTAACTGATAGAGTTGGGATTTTCATTTGTTTTGTTAAACATTGCACCAATAATTCATTCTTTTTATTTTTGGGGTTTAAAATGACAAGGGGTGCAGTGACCTCCTTGCTGACAAATTAGTGCTAAATCACTTTAATAACTTTTGAAAATGTTTCATGGGGAACCAACTTCAATTTTGGTGAAAACTCTCTGGAGCTCAACTCAGTTTAATGACTGAAAAGACAATCTAATCTCACTGCTATTACATGCTGTGATCTAATCAGTGCTGTATTGAACTTTAATCCCTGCCCTGCCAATCAACTACTTTCTCCCACTTGAACATACAGCTCGACTGGAGTGCTGATTAGATATAGAAGCTTTCGAACATCAATCACCTTCCATTGCTGAAAGGGAAGAAAAAACAGTTAACTATTTGAGGGCCATTATCCCAGTTCCAGTTCCTGGAGCTCAGGATGACGAGGGATGATCTTACAGGTGGCATAGCAATAGAGCTACTGCCTTACAGCACCAGAGACCCAGGTTTGATTCCGACTACGGGTGCTTGTCTGTAGGGAATTTATACGTTCTCCCCGTGACCTGCGTAGGTTTTCTCCCAGATCTTTGGTTTCCCCCTCACACTCCAAAGACGTACAGGTTTGTAAGTTAATTGGCTGGGTGTAAACTTATAAATGTAAAATTTCCCCTAGAGTGTGTAGGATAGTGACATTTGACATTCCCACCCTGGTGATATGCAACGGATGAACTGGGGCGGCATGGTGGCGTAGTGGTAGAGTTGCTGCCTTCCAGCGCCAGAGACCCGGGTTCGATCCTGATTAAGGGTGATGTCTCTATTTTGTATGTTCTCCCCATGACCTACGTGGGGTTTCCTCCAGGTGCTCTGGTTTCCTCCCACCCTCCAAAGAAGTACAGGTTTGTGGACTAATCAGCTTGGTAAAATTGTAAATTGTACCTGGTGTGTGTAGGATAGTGTCGGTGTAGGGGAATCGCTGATCAGCACGGACTGAGGTAGTGGACGGAAGAGGTAGTGGACCACCGGGTGGCGCCCGTAATGGCCGCCTCGCCAGCAGTCTGTCTCGTCCCTTCTCTGTTTTTATTATTTTAATTATGTCTTAAATGTATGTTTTAATGTATTTTGGTATGTATTTTTTTGTGTATGTGGAGTGTGTGGGGGGGGGGGGGGGGAGGGGTGGGGGGGTGAGGTGGGGGGGTGCTGCTTTTCCTGGGGACCAGCCCGGAGCTTTAAGCCGCGGGCGCAGTGCGGACTTGCCATCGCGGAGCGGGCGATCCTTTGCCGAGGATCACCAGCGAAAGTGCTCCGATCTCGGGGCCTGTGGACTTTAATGCCATGAAGCCGCGGTCTCCGGTAAGAAGAGGCCGACTCGGGAGCTCCATGTCGCGGAGTGTTCCAATCCGTCCCGATGCCGGAGTTTCCATCATCCCAATGAGAGGGCTTCAACAGCGGACCGTCGGTAGCGGCACTGCGGAGGGTTCAAAGGCCCCGACCACGGTGAACAAAGGAGGAAGATGACTGAATCTTAATGCCTTCCATCACAATGAGGAATGTGGATTCCACTGTGGTGGATGTTTATGTTAAATTGTATTTTATGTGGGTGTGTGTGTTGTTGTTTTTCACTTAGTGTGGCTGTATGGTAACTCAAATTTCACTGTACCTTAAATGGTGACGTGACAATAAACTGCGAACTTGAACTTGAACTCATTGGGCCAAAGGGCCTGTTTCTGCGCTGTATCTCTCAACTTAACTGAGTGTTCAAAATCATGAGAGGAATAGATTGGGTAAAGCGGGAACCAGAGGACATAGATTTAAGGTGGGGGGGGGGGGGGGGAGGGGGGAGATTTAATAGGCACCTGAGGCACCACAAAGGGTGGTGGGTGTATGTGCCGGAAGAGGTAGTTGAGGCAGGTGCTATCGCAACATTTAAGAAACATTTACACAGGTACATGGACAGGGCAGGTTCAGGGGGATATGGGCCAAATCCAGGCAGGTGGGAGTAGTGTAGATGGGGCATGTTAGTCATTGTGGGCAAGTTGGGCTGAAAGACCTGTTCCCATGCTGTATGACACTATTGCCACCCAGATTCAGCGGCAGTATCTCCAAAGTTAGATTGGTTGACCCGTATAACTGCCTTTTGGAAAAAAACACAGAGATATTTTGACTTATTTTTGGTGCGGAACAGTGGCACAGCGGTAGCGTTGCTGCCGCACAGCCCCAAGAGACTTGGGTTAAATCCTGATCATGGGTGCTGCCTATGTGGAGTTTACACGTTCTCCCTGTGACCGTGTGGGTTTTCTCCGGGTGCTCCAGGTTACTCCCACATTACAAAAATGTGCAGGTTTGTAGATCAAATGGCTTCTGTAAAATTGCCCCCAAAGTGTAGGACATAGCACAGGTATATGGCCAGCATGGACTCGATGGGCCGAAGGGCCTCTTTCCATGCTGTATCTTTAAACTAGACTAAATGTACAGGTTTGTAGGTTAATTGGCTTCTGTAAAATTGCCCCTTGAGTGTAAACATAGAACGAGTGTATGGGTGATCGATGGTCGTCGTGGACTCGGTGGGCTGTAGGGCCTGTTTCCACGCTGTATCCCCCAACTAAAACTAAACTCAGTCAAAACTACATAACAAATACATGAAAAAACATCAAGGTTTGCTGCTGCGTTGATTAAACTGTAATAGTTCAGATTTAGTTGCCTCGTATAACTTGAATGGCTGGTGTTGCTTTACTTAAAGGGCAATCTGAGTGCAGAATCTGTAACATTTATATTATCTGCAGGAGGGCTGTTAAGCCAGATGTCAGTTTTGAACTAACTTCCATTTATGAAGTATTACATGATACAACATTTGACTGTCATCTTTATGTTTGGATGTATTCCAATGGTAATAGATGTCTTCCAGTTTACTGTAGAGATACAGCGCGGAAACAAGCCCTTCAGCCCACTGAGTCCGCGCCGACAAACAATCGCCCCATAGACTAGTTCTATCATACACTCTAGGGACAATTTTACAAAAGCTAATTAACCTACAAACCTGCATGTCTTTTGAATGTGGGAGGAAACCGGAGCACCCAGAAGTTTAAAGGAGATGTGCAGGGCACGTTTTTCACAGAGGGAGGGGTGGGTGATTGGACTGAGTTGGAGGTAGATTCCATCATGGCATTTAAGATACTTTTAGATATGCTCTAGTGCTGCACCACTGAGCCACTCTGTGTTTACAACTGACCCATTGATTTCAAGGAAGATCCCTTTTAGACAATAGACAATAGGTGCAGGAGTAGGCCATTTGGCCCTTCGAGCCAGTACCGCCATTCAATGTGATCATGGCTGATCATCCACAATCAGTACCCCGTTCCAGCCTTCTCCCTATATCCTCTGATTCCACTATCTTTAAGAACCCTATTTAGCTCTCTCTAGAAAGCATCCAGAGAACCTGCCTTCACCGCCCTCTGAGGCAGAGAATTCCACAGACTCACAACTCTCTGTGAGAAAAAGTGTTTCCTCATCTCCGTTCTAAATGGCTTACCCCTTAAACTGTGGCCCCTGGTTCTGGATTCCCCCAAAATCGGGAACATGTTTCCTGCCTCTAGCGTGTCCAAATCCTAAACAATCTTATATGTTTCTATAAGATCACCTCTCATCCTTTTAAACTCCAGAGTGTACAAGCCCAGTCGCTCCATTCTCTCAGCATATGACAGTCCCGCCATCCCGGGAATTAACCTTGTAAACCTTTTCTTCCTCGAGAACAAATAATTAAATGTTCTGGAGTTCCATCCATCATTCAACAGCCTGGTCTCATCTCTATTTGCCTCCCTTTACCTTCATGATTTGAGCGATTCAATAATATTACTCAGCGAAAATTGAATAATCTGTGTGTACTTGCTCCAGTGATCACTTGATCTCTTCACCTTGCATCACAGATGCAGTCTGAAGAAGGGTTTCGGCCCGAAACGTTGCCTATTTCCTTCGCTCCATAGACGCTGCTGCACCCACTGAGTTTCTCCAACACTTTTGTCTACCACTTGATCTCTTCCCTGCTTCCCAAGGCACTGAGCCCATACACACTGTAGTTAGCAGGATGAGGGGAGACCTCATTGAAGTCTACCGAAATAGGGAAATATTCTAGCAATTGTTCGGGTTGCTGGTTAGGTCACACTGGAGTAATGTGCAACTCCAAAGACGTACAGGTTTGTGGGCTAATTGGCTTGGCGTTTGCGTAAATTGTGTGTGTGTAGGACAGTGTTAGTGTGCTGGGATCGGCGCGGACTAGGTGGGCCGAAGGGCCTGATTCCGTGCTGTAACTAAACTAAACTAAACTAAACTAAACTAAACTTGGTTCCTTATTTAAGAAATTTTGTTCAAAACTTGCAATGTTGAATGACAATAAAGGGCAATTGAATTGAATTGAATTGAATTGAAGAAAGGGTATAAAGATACTGGATGGCGGCCTAAAGAGATTCACGAGGCTAATCTCAGCAATGATAGTGTTGTTCCTCCCACAATCCAAAGACATACAGGTTTGTAGGTTAATTGGTTTGGGTAGAAATTGTAAACTGTCCCTAGTGTGTGTAGGATAGTATTAGTGTAGCTGGTTGGTGTGGACTCAGTGGGCTAAAGGGCCTGTTTCCTCCGAAGATAGACACAGATAAAATTGCGTATAAAATTATGAGACGAACAGATCGGGTAGATGCACAGAATCTCTTGCCAGGAGTAGGGGAATCGTGGACCAGAGGGCACAGGTTCAAGGTGAAGGGGAAAAGATTTAATAGGAATCTGAGGAGTAACTTTTTCACACAAAGGGTGGTGGGTGTATGGAACAAGCTGCAAGAGGAGGGAGTTAAGGCTGGGATTATCCCAACATTTAAGAAACAGTTAGACAGGTACATGGATAGGACAGGTTTGTAGGGATTATGGACCAAGCGCAGGCAGGTGGGACTAGTGTAGCCGGGACATGTTGGCTGGTGTGGGCAAGTTGGGCCGAAGGGCCTGTTTCCATACTGTATCATTGTATGACTCTACAACAAAATGCTGGGACTAACTCGGAGGGACAGGCAGCATCTCTGGGGAGAAGGAACGGGCGACGTTTTGAGGCGAGACCCTTCTTCAGACTCTGAGACCTGAGGCCTTCTTCAGAGGTGTGTTTCCTCCATGTCTCCCTAAAGTCTAAACGCAAGCAGATCTACTGCTGCAGAACCAAGCAAAGTGAGTGTACATTTATAATCTATTTACTTCTGTTGTGAACTTCCTAACTATGTTACTCTAACATTATTAAAGCCGCAGTAACCCCCTAGTGACGTTGGTATTCCCCCAAGGGTGTGATACTAGCCTAGGTTTGGAACCTCGAGTCCATATGATGCCTATTGCCAAAGTGAGGTCATCCTGCAAATGATTTATTGAATGTTATTCAAATTAGTTTACTGTTGTAAGAAAGCCTAGCTCAGTGAACGATGTTAGAAATATTCAGAAATACTCGAATGATATCACATCTAAAAAATTTGAAGTTGGAAAGGTTAGACCTACATATGTTCTTAATGCTGCTGCAAAAATAAAGATCGAGACCAAAAAGTATTTAGTTTAGAGAGATACAGCGTGGATGCAAGCCATTCGGCACATCGAGTGCGTGCCGACCAGCGATCCCCGCTCACGTATACTATCCGACACACACTAGGGACTATTTACAAATTGTTACCGAAGCCAATTAACCTACAAACCTGCAAATCTTTGGACATTATATTGAGTGAGTAAGAAACTTGCAATTTTTGTACACGTGTCATGGCAACAAAATCAAAGCTTAGTTGAAATTGCCAACAAAATAAAACAAGAATTACTGAAAACAAGAAAATAATTGTATTTTTTAAGGAATCACAAAGTGCTGGAGTAATTCAGCGGGTGAGGCAGCATCCCAGCTTTAGAGAGATTTGGGATAAACGCAGACAGGTAGGACTTGTGTAGATCATAAGTGATAGGAGTAAAATGAGGGCATCCAGCCCATCAGGTCTACTCCACAATTCAATCATGGCTGATCTATCTCTCTCTCCTAACCTCATTCTCCTGCCTTCTCCCCATAACCCCTGACACCCGTGTAGACAGGTCATGTTGGCCGGTGCAGGCAAGTTGGACCGAAAGGCCTGTTTCCACCCTGAGAGACTCTGTGACTATCTCTGGAGAACACGGATAGGCAATGTTTCGGATTGGGATCTTCAGCCACCATCTGCAGTTCTGTGGAATTTTAGAGTCGTCTTAAAGGATCAAGTGAAAATCTTCCTGATGCTAAAGTAGAGATGGGAAGTGCTTGTGAGTTAAATAAGGGAGCACTCCTGGGTAGTCCGTAAGACGGGGCAGAGATCAGTGAGGATGGGTCAGACGTGTCAGCAAGATCAGAGGGAGTCTAGAGGCTGAGGTTTCTCAAGAACCTCTGGGAGCCTTCTGGATCTTTTGTGGCCCCAAAACGCTTAGAAAGAGGTATGTTGTGAAACTTTGCTGGTCCGTTAGTTTACTTCAGAGATACAGCGCAGAAACAGGCCCTTCGGCCCACCCAGTCCGCGCCGACCAGCGATCCCTGCACACTAGCACTTTCCTACACACTAGGGACAATTTACAATTTTACCAAAGCCAATTAACCTACAAACCTGTACGTCTTTGGAGTGTGGGAGGAAACCGGAACTCCCAGAGAAAACCCAATGGTCACGGGGAGAACGTGCAAACTCCGTACAGACAGTGCCCGTAGTCAGGATTGCACCCGGGTCTCAGTCACTGCAAAGGCAGCAATTCTACCTCTACGCCACCGTGCTGCTGAGTCTTAAGCATCTTAAAGAATTACCAGAGAGAGCTGGATCTTGTAAAAAATATACCTAGGACTTCTTAAGAGAAAGGAATGGGGAGATATTTGGAGACCTGTTTAATATTCTACACACTCCGCAGATTCAAGCAAACCTGGTCATTAAATAAATAAATAAATCACTCGCAGCTTTTTCCCAAAATGTCTTGTTTTTTTTTGTTTCTCTCAGCATTCCAGATGCTGGATTAAAATTGGCTCGTGGAATTCCACAGGGTTGCTGGGTGGGGTGCGATGCTAGTTCTTTGCATCTCCCACTGTACTTCCAAGGGTGATGAGAGAAATGGGTACGTTCCACCAAAATCCCACACAACAGTGGTGAAGTCAGGAAGTTGCAACATCCAGCTCATCTTCATGCAAGAAAGGCAATTGACCCCTTCCAAAAGCACCACTTGCCTGGTACTTATGGCCCTCCTTCAATCACCTTCATTCTATGCCCCTAGTTCTTGATTTAGGTGTATGTTTATTATTAACTGTGTTTTGCATTGCTGTTCAATGAGATCAGATAATACTACACACAAACACATTCAAGATAAACTCAAGTCGGGTATATAGGGGCAGTACGGTGGTGCAGTGGTAGAATTGCTGCCTTACGGCGCTTACAGCGCCAGAACCCGGGGTCCAATCCCGACTACGAGTGCTGTCTGTACAGAGTTTGTACGTTCTTCCCGTGACCGCGTAGGTTTTCTCCAAGATGTTCGGTTTGTTGGTTAATTGGTTTGGTGTAAATGTAAATGTGTGCTGGGATTGCTGACTCGGCGGGCCGAAGGGCCTGTTTCGGTGCTGTGTCTCTAAACTAAACTAAACTAAACTAAACTAAACTAAACTAAACTAAATGCATTAAAGACAAACTCAAGTAGAGTATATAGGGATAGTAGGCCCCACTCGGTCATGACTGACCATGGGTGATGCATCCTGGTCGGATGCAAGCCTGGGCGATGTCATATGGAGGACAGGCTGTTGCCCATGCAGCACGTCCCCCCCTCTCCACGTCGCTGATCGATCCAAAGGAACAGCAGGGCCGTTACAGTTTGGCACCAGCGCCGTCGCAGGAGCTGCCAGAGCGAGGTTGTAGACAACGACAAACTGCCTTAGGGGCTCCGACTCCGGATTTTCTTGAGGTTTACTCCTGGAGCCTTTTCCATGACTGGATATGGCCACAAGGCAGTGGAGGTTTTAAATCAGAGTTTTCCCTCTCCTAGATGGACTGCCTTCCCAGGCTGACGAGCCCCTATCTGCCCGAGACTCATGGGGGCGGGAGCATCTACCTTCCCTTGCAGGTCTACAGCACCTGCCCACTGCACAATATATAGGGGTGGTACAGTGGCTAATCGATAGAGTTGCTGCCTTGCTACAAATCAAAATCAGAAGTGCTGCCATTCATTCACCTCCAGTTTAATCGGACTTTATCTTGCACTAAATGTTATGCCCTTTATTATCTATTTGTACACTGTGGATGGCTCCATTGTAGTCAGTTTAGTTTAGTTTAGTTTATTGTCACGTGTAGCGAGATACAGTGAAAAGCTTTTGTTGCGTGCTAACCAGTCAGCGGAAAGACAACACATGATTACAACCGAGCCATCCACAGTGTACAGATACATGATAAATGGGAATAACATGAATAACATTTAGTGCAAGACAAAGTCCAATAAAGTCTGATCAAAGATCATCTGAGGGTCTCCAATGAGGTAGATAGTAGTTCAGGACCACTCTCTAGTTGTTAGTAGGAAGGTTCAGTTGCCTGATAACAGCTGGTAAGAAACTGTCCCTGAATCTTCACACTTCTGTACCTCTTGCCTGATGGGAGAGGGGAGAAGAGACCAGGGTGCGACTCGTCCCTGACGTATTGTGTACAGTTTTGGTCCCCTAATTTGAGGAAGGCCATTCTTGCTATTGAGGGAGTGCAGCGTAGGTTTACAAGGTAAATTCCCGGGATGGCGGGGCTGTCATTTGCTGAGAGAATGGAACAGCTGGGCTTGTACACTCTGGAGTTTAGAAGGATGAGAGGATATCTCATTGAAACATATAAGATTGTTAAGGACTTGGACACGCTAGAGGCACGAAACATGTTCCCGATGTTGGGGGAGTCCAGAACCACAGTTTAAGAATAAGGGGTAAGCCATTTAGAACGGAGACGAGGAAACACTTTTTCTCACAGAGAGTGGTGAGTCTGTGGAATTATCTGCCTCAGAGGGCAGTGGAGGCAGGATCTCTGGATGCTTTCAAGAGAGAGCTAGATAGGGCTCTTAAAAATAGCGGAGTCAGGGGATATGGGGAGGAAGCAGGAACGGGGCACTGATTGGGGATGATCAGCCATGATCACATTGAATGGTGGTGCTGGCTCGAAGGCCAAATGGACTACTCCTGCACCTATTGTCTATTGTCTATTGTCTATTGATTATGCTGCTGGCCTTGCCGAGGCAGCGTGAGGTGTAAATGGAGTCAATGGAAAGGAGGTTGGTCTGTGTGATGGTCTGGGGTGCGGCCTCAATTCTCTGCGGTGGTAAGGAGTGATATTGGCTGAAAAGCTCATGGTGAGGGATTGGCCTGGGTGGAGACAAGAATCAGTGATGGTAAGAAATCACTGAGGAGAATTATAAATAGGGTTCCTAAAAGAAACAATAGCAGTATAAATCATGGGGGAAAGGTATTGCAATATCCATGGGTAATGCTAATTATCATATATATTAGATCATGGAGCACATCAAGGTTGGTTTCTTCGAGCAATATATTAAAGAACCAACCAGAGAACCGATGACTTTAGATCAGGTATTGAATAATGAGACAGGATTAATAAAAACAAAAACAGCTGACACTGGAAATCTGGAATATATAAAAGACAGAATTAGTTAGAATCGTGGCAAAGTTGTTGCATCACAGTGCCAGAGACCCGTATTCTATCCTGACTACGGGTTCTATCCTGACTACGAGACCCGGGTTCGATCCCGACTATGGGTACGGAGTTTGTACGTGCCCCCCGTGACCTGCGTGGGTTTTCTCCGAGAACTTCGGTTTCATCTCACACTCCAAAGACGTAGAGGTTTGTAGTGTTTAAGAGGGAACTGCAGATGCTGGAGAATCGAAGGTTACACAAAAAAGCTGGAGAAACTCAGCGGGTGCAGCAGCATCTATGGAGCGAAGGAAATAGGCAACGTTTCGGGCCGAAACCCTTCTTCAGACTGGGCAACGTTTCGGGCCGAAACCCTTCTTCAGACTGGTGCTTTGGTTTGTAGAGTTTGTAGAGAATTTTGTAGAGAAGTTTGTAGAGTTTGTAGAGAATCTAGAGGTTTGTAGGTTCATTGGCTTGGTAAATGTAAAAATTGTCCCTCGTGGGTGTAGGATAGTGTTAAGGAGTTTGTACATTCTCCCCGTGACCTGGGTGGGCTTTCGCAAGAATCTTTCTATCTCTGCCTTAAAATATATCCACTGACTTGGCCTCCACAGCCATCTGTGGCAAAGAATTCCACAGATTCACCACCCTCTGACTAAAGTAATTCCTCCTCATCTCCTTCCTAAAGATATGTCCTTTTATTCTCAGGCTATGGCCTCATGTCTCAGACTCTCCCACTAGTGGAAACATCCTCTACGCATCCACTCCATCCAGGCCTTTCACTGTTCGGAAAGATTAAATGAGCCCCCCCCCCCCCCACCCCTCCCCCCCCCTCCCCTCATCCTTCTAAACTCCAGCAAGTACAGGCCAAGAGACATCAAATGTTCATCATATGTTAACCCAATGATGCTCAGGGTCATTCTGGTAAACCTCCTCTGGCCAGCAGATCCTTCCTCAGATATAGGGTCAAAATCCCTCTATCACAACCCCCCACTATCTAGCAATATCTCTGATCAGATGATAGAGCGCTAGATTTGGTGCCTTACAGCGAATGCAGCACCGGAGACCCGGGTTCGATCCCGACTATGGGTACTGTCTGTACGTAGTTTGTACGTGCCCCCCGAGCAAAGTGACCTGCGTGGGTTTTCTCCGAGAACTTCGGTTTCACCTCACACTCCAAAGACGTATCGGTTTGTAGGTTCATTGGCTTGGTAAATGTAAAAATTGTCCCTCGTGGGTGTAGGATAGTGTTAATTGAATTGAATTTCCTGAATTTCCTTTATTGTCATTCAGACCTTACGGTCTGAACGAAATTTTGTGCGGAGTTCTCTGATCAGCACGGACCCGGTGGGCCGAAGGGCCTGTTTCCGTGCTGTATCTCTAAACTGAACTAAACGAACCCCCCCGCTGTCTAGTAATATCTCTGCTCATATGAGGGTAGGATCGTCGTGGTGATAAGACGCTGATTAAGCTAAATGATTGAAGCTAAATGGGAAACTAAAGAGAAAATCCAAAACAAACATGTTTGTATGTCAGATTTCTATTAAATCTTTCCCTTCTCACCTTAAACCTATGTCCTCTGGTTCTTGATTCCTCTACTCTGGGTAAATGAGCCTGTGTATTTACCATCATTAATTCTTCCAGCACCTACTGTTTGGTGCAATAAAATAACTGCTCATTTTGCATTGTTTTCCAGTAGAAATATTTCAGTATAATGGATACACATCTTAATTTAGAGATACAGCGTGGAAACAGGCCCTTCGGCCCAACGAGACTATGCCGACCAGTGATCACCCTGTACACTATTTCCATTCTTCACACTAGGGACAGTCTACAGAAGACAATTAACCTACAAACCTGCAACTATGGAGTGTGGGAGGAAACCGGAGCATCCGGAGAAAACCCACGCGGTCACAGGGAGAAGGTACAAACTCCGTACAGACAGCGCCCGTAGTCAGGATCGAACCCAGGTCTCCGGTGCTGTAAGGCAGCAACTCTACCTCCGTGCCACCCCTAATATCTTCATAGTTATATTTAGTCTTGAGTACGAGCGGCATATATTGGAGTTTAGGATTTGTATCTGGACACGAGTGTGTGAGCAGTGAGTTCTGTCGTGGCAACCTGTATTTCAATCATCAATCATCTCTTGACTACATTTTATTATTTGTTCTGTTCTGTTCTGTTCGCCCATTCATTAGCGTCCATCAGCAATTAATCAACACAGCACGGAACTCTGAAAAGTTCCACAACCCAAAAGGTGCATTTGAACTAATGACTATTCTTTATGGTGAAAATCCTCTATAAGCAGCATGCGGAGATGAAACGGCAAAATGCCATTGCAGGAGAGGAGAGATCTGTGAAGAATCGTTGCCACGTAAGTGGTGCAATTTATAATTTTCAAAGGACTTATGACCAAAAGACGGCCTACGACAGCACCCAAGCCAAGCCACTCTTGAGTTTGACTTTAAGTTTGTGTTTAGTTTATTGTCACCAGTCACGTGTATAGGTACAACGAAAAGCTTTTGTTGCGTGCTAACCAGAACGCGGAAAGACTATGCATGATTAAAATGCACGGTGGCGCAGCGGTAGAGTTTCTGCCTCACAGCGCCAGAGACCCGGGTTCGATTCTGACTACGGGTGCTTGTCTGTAAGGAATTTGTAGGTTCTCCACTGTGACCGGCATGTTTTTCCCCGGGTGCTTCAGCTTCCTCCCCCACTGCAAAGACGTACAGGTTTGTAAGCTAATTGGCTTGGTATAAATGTAAAGGATAAGAGTCATAGTCATAGAGTGATACAGTGTGGAAACAGGCCCTTCGGCCCAACTTGCCCACGACGGCCAACATGTCCAACCACACTAGTCCCACCTGCCTGCGCATATCCAAACCAGTCCTATCCATGTACCCGTCTAACTGCTTCTTATATGTTGGGATACTCCAAGCCTCAACTACCTCCTCTGGCAGCTTGTTCCATAAACTTGTTTGAAAAAGTTGCTCCGCAGATTCCAATTAAATCTTTTCCCCTTCACCTTGAAACTATGTCCTCTGGCCCTCGATTCCCCACGAGACTCCGTGCATCTACCCGATCTATTCCTCTCATGATTTTGTACACCTCTATAAGATCACCCCTCACCCTCCTGCGCTCCATGAAATAGAGACCCAGCCTGCTCAACCTCTCCCTATAGCTCACACCCTCTAGTCCTGGCAACATCCTCGTAAATCTTCTCTGAATCCTTTCAAGCTTGAAACTAATTGTTCTTAATGTGTGTACGGTAGTGTTCATGTGCGGGATCACTGGTCGGTGCAGACTCGATGGGCTAAGAGTCCTGTTTCCACGCTGTATCTTTTATTAAACTAAAAGGTAACTTCACAGATAGAGAATAATTTTTCTAAAGTTAACCAATTCCATAATGAAAGAGATACAAGTAGGGGAGGTAACACAGCCCCATAAATCTGCTCAGCCATTCAAAAACAACATGGCTGATCTGATAAATGGCCCAACTCCACATCCTAATCTGGTCTCCTCTGTAATCCACACTGTTAGATTGGTAACAACTAGGAGTGTCTATATGGAGCACCAAGTATTGACTCCATCTACACCTCACGCTGCCTCGGCAAGGCCAGCAGCATAATCGAGGATAAGTCGCACCCCGACCACCCCCTCTTCTCCCCTCTCTCATGGCCTTTATAACAAGAGGAGTCGGGTTTAGGAGCAAATAAGTCCTTCTGCAGTTGTACAGAGCCCTAGTGAGACCACACCTGGAGTATTGTGTGCAGTTTTGGTCTCCTAATTTGAGGAAGGGCATTCTTGCTATTGAGGGAGTGCAACGTAGGTTTACAAAGTTAATTCCTGGGATGGAGGGACTGTCATATGCTGAGAGAATGGAGCGGCTGGGCTTGTACACTCTGGAGTTTAGAAGGATGATAGGGGACCTTATTGAAACAT
Organism: Leucoraja erinaceus; assembly: GCF_028641065.1. Taxonomy (NCBI): domain Eukaryota; kingdom Metazoa; phylum Chordata; class Chondrichthyes; order Rajiformes; family Rajidae; genus Leucoraja; species Leucoraja erinaceus. Next base: position 7,384,129 of record NC_073380.1, on the reverse strand, counting down.
ATAAGATTGTTAAAGGTTTTGACACGCTAGAGGCAGGAAACATGTTCCTGATGTTGGGGGAGTCCAGAACCAGGGGGTACAGTTTAAGAATAAGGGGTAAGCCATTTAGAACGGAGACAAGGAAACACTTTTTCTCACAGAGAGTTGTGAGTCTGTGGAATTCCCTGCCTCAGAGGGCTCGGTGGAGGCAGGTTCTCTGGATACTTTCAAGAGAGAGCTAGATAGGGCTCTTAAAAATAGTGGAGACAGGGGATATGGGGAGAAGGCAGGAACGGGGTACTGATTGGGGATGATCAGCCATTATCACATTGAATGGCAGTGCTGGCTCGAAGGGCCGAATGGCCTACTCCTGCACCTATTGTCTATTGTCTATTGTCTATTGTCTATTGTCTATCAGGCAAGAGGTACAGAAGTGTGAAAACACACACCTCCAGATTCAGGAACAATTTCATCCCAGCTATCATCAGGCAACTGGAACATCCTATCAACAACTAGAGAGCGGTCCTGAGCTACCATCTACCTCATTGGTGACCATTAGACTATCTTTAATCAGACTGTTCTGGACTTTATCCTGCACTAGACATTATTCCTTTTATCCTGTATCTGTACACTGTGGACGGCTCGATTTTAATCATGTATAGTCTTTCCACTGACTGCATAGTACTGAACAAAAGCTTTTCACTGTACCTTGGTACACGTGACAATAAACCAAACTGAATAATCTGCTGTAGCAATTATAAACACTAGACAATGGACAATAGGTGCAGGAGTAGGCCATTTGGCCCTTTGAGCCAGCACCGCCATTCAATGTGATCATGGCTGATCATCCACAATCAGTACCCCGTTCCTGCCTTCTCCCCATATCCCCTGACTCTGCTATCTTTAAGAGCCCTATCTAGCTCTCTCTTGAAAGTATCCAGAGAACCTGCCTCCTCCGCCCTCTGAGGCAGAGAATTCCACAGACTCCCACTCTCTGTTCTAAATGGCTTTCCCCTTATTCTTAAAATTGAACAATCGGGGGTGATAATTGAGTTTAGTTTATTGTCATGTGCCCCAAGGTACAGGTGAGGGTCTCTGATGATGCTGGCTGCCTTTTTGAGGCAGCGCCCCCTGTAATTCCCTTTAATGGGGTGAACGAGAAGCCTTTGAGGAGTTGCGTCAGCTGATGAACACAGAGTAAAGAATATCCCAGTGATCTAAACAGTGGCTGGCATTTTTAACAGGCAAATTGAGTCAAAGGTCCTTTGAAATAGCGTAATTGGCAATGACGAGCCCTTGTTTACGGCACGTTGCGATTCATCACTGTGATAATTAGCTATTCTTTTTAATGGAGTCATAAGTTCATAAGACATAGGAGCAGAATGAGGCCATTCGGCCCATCAACCTTCTTCTCGATGGCAGGAGTGAAATGAGAGTGTGGCCAGGGTGGTGTGGGTGCCTGATGACACTGGCTGTCTTTGTGAGGCAGCGCCCAATACAAATCCCTTTGACATTGGGGTGAGTGGGCAGTGTTCACCACTGTTTACAATGTTTTCCTTTCCTGGGCAAAAAATGAAACTAGATCAATGTAAAAAGACACTAACTGTACCTAGGGGAAAGTGGCAATGAGGCATACAAAGATAAACTGAACAAGCATTTCACTGTGCCTTGGCACATGTAACAATAAACTAAACTAAACGGAATATGGATAATTGACTGAACCGTCCTTAAATTGAAACCAAACTGGAAACAATACTGCACAGTTCGCATGTTCTGTTTAAGAAGGAATGCTGGAAAATCGAAGGCAGACAAAAATGCTAGAGAAACTCAGCGGGTGAGGCAGCATCTATGGAGCGAAGGAAATAGGCGACCTTTTTGGGTCGAGACCCTTCTTTAGACTGGCATGTTCTTCAGCATGCTCTGTTTAGTTTAGTTTGGTTTCGAGATAAAGTGCGGAAACAGGCCCTTCAGCCCGCCGATTCCGTGCCGACCAGCGATACCTCTACACCAGCTCTGTCCCACACACTAGCGACAATTTACAATTTTTACCCAAGCCAAATGCACCTACAACCCTGTAAGTCTTTGGAGTGTGGTAGAAAGCTGGAGCACTTGGGAAAAACCAACGTACAAACTGTGTACAGACAGCACCCGTAGTCAGCACCGAACCCGGGCCTCTGGCGCTGAAAGGCAGCAACTCTACTGCTGCGCCATCGTCATTATACACGACCTGGCCTTTGATTCCATTGAAACAAAATTCTGCAAACATGAGGCTACTGACACACAGATAAAGTAATCCCCAAAAGGAGGTTAGCTAGATTTCAACAGCGATAGGATGGATAAAAGTTATGAGCTGGAAAAATATATAAATGTACCAGATGTGGATTGTGGTGCTGACTGCTCCCTGTTATTTACAGACTGTGACTGCACAGACTTGTGATGAATCGCCACCTTCGTAAAACAGCATTACCCATAGAACCGAATATACCAAGATGCAAAGTGCTGGATTAACTCAGCGGGTCAGGCAGCATCTCCAGAGAGAAGGAACGGGTGGCGATTCGGGTCGAGACCTTCCTTCGGACTGAGAGGCAGGGGAGAGGGAGACACAGAGATGTGGAAGGGAAAGGTGTGAAAGCGACAGATCAAAGGGGACGAGGAGCAAGGAAAATAGGAAAAGGGATATGGGGAGAAAGCAGGAACGGGATACTGATTTTGGATCATATTGAATGGCAGTGCTGGCTCGAAGAGCCTACTCCTGCACCTATTTTCTATCTTTCTATCGTTGTCAGTTATGGGGAAGTTAACAATGAGACGTACAAAGATAACATTTAATCAGGAGGATAGTCAGACTGGTCGGAGAACAAGGGTCTTTCTACCTGCTAATAAAATGAGCTACAATTAAACATGGCACGATATCCTTAAGCCATTAACATTTTGGTCCCTTTGACCTCGTCTGGACTTTGTAAAATGAAGATTTAGGCTTTAGATTGTTTAAGAGCTCAATCTTGTGTGTACGTGGTACAGGACTGCAGTAACTCCAGAATTTGTAGCAGAGATTAGTGTGCTGAAGAGGGTTATAAGTAAAGATCATTTGACTAGACTCATGACGGTGCAATAGATTCTGACAAGCAAAGTAATTAATTGTAGTGTGATTTAACTGATAGTTACAATGTGGCCAAGATCAATGATTCACTGAAGTGTGAATAAAATTTCAATTGTACTAAATAAAGGCAATAATTGTAGCAATTAATAATATTAATCGCGGTGTGACTGGAATCAATATTTCACTGCACTGCGATCAAACTAAAATAGCAATTCTGATGAAGGTTTATCACACCGAAGCTTATGCTCAGTTCCAGTCCAGTCAAATCAATCACTTAGTTCTCCAAATGAAAAGCAATAAATTTAGACCACCAGGTGCTACGGCAGCTCGAGAACAAAAAAACACAGCTATGATCGCTTGGCAATCTAAATCAGTATTGATTTTTTTTACCCTATAAAGTGTGGGGAAGCGCAGCTGGAGTAATGGGTTAATGTTCCGTGTAGATATTGAATTCTTCAATGTTAGGTAACCGATCTACAAACAGACCCCCCGCTCCCCCACCCTTCACCCCCTTTCTCCCCCCCCCCCCCTTCTCCCCACCCCACTCCCCTGGACCCCATCCATCCATCATTGCACCAATTTCGTAAGTTCACAAGTTCTAGGAGCAGAATTTCAGCTATTCGGCCCATCAAGTCTGCTCCGCCATTCACTCATGGCTGATCTATCTCTCCCTCCTAACCCCATTCTCCTGCCATCTCACTGTCTTGATAGTATGGACTTGGTGGACCGAAGGGCCTGTTTCTGTGCTGTATCTCTAAACTAAACTAAACTAAAGCCACTGAGGTCCTCCAACATTTTGTGTTTTTCTCTGGACTAATGGCCGGTGTGATGGGACCGGTACTGGAGTTGATAATAAATCAGGCAGCATCGCTGGAGAAAAGGAACAGGTGACGTTTCAGATTGAGACCCTTCATCAGACTGATAGTCAGGGGAGAGGGAAACTAGAGGTATGCGAAGAACTGCACCTCATTTTTCACCTGAGCAGCTTACAACCCAATGGCATGACATTGATTTCTCTAATCAAGTAGCCCTTGCATTCCCTCTCTCTCCATCCCTCCCCCACCCTAGTCTTCTTGCTAATTTCACTGTTGTGTTCCTTCATCATAACCTTGTCCCCAGCCAACAATGGACCATTGTGGGCTCCGCTTTTCCAGACGCATCGGTGCCGGCTCTGCTGTGTTCTGGACATCCCATTATTAGTTTCCTTCTCCCTGACTCTCAGTTTGATGAAGGGCCTCGACCCGAAACATTACCCATTCCTTCTCTCCATAGGTGCTGCCTGACCTGCTGAGTTACTCCAACATTTTGTGTCTATCTTCAGTGTAAACCAGCATCTGCAGTTCCTCCCTACACTTATTGAGAGACACATGGATGTGTAGGGAAATGAGGGACATGGAATATCTGGAGACAAAAAGAACAGCTGCCTAGATGCTTTTCAGATGTGTTGGCAAACTAATTCTCAAATATCATAAGAATGCTAACTCTTTAAGCTTGTTTTGTGTTGGGGGTAATAATATACTTTGTAAAAAGATTCCCATGAGAAATAGAACTAAAGTAGTTCTAAAGGCCAAATGCTAAGCTTATTCACAGACTAAATCATCAACTATGGTTGCAACAAGCCCTGGTTGACCAGTCACAGAGATGGTCAACTTTGTCCATAGAGACCCTTCGGCCCAAAATGTCCATGCTGAACATAATGCTGAAATAAACAAACCTTATCTGCCCACACATGATCCACATCTTCATTTCCTGCATATCCATGTGGCTAACTAAAAGCCTCTCAAACGCCATCATCATATTAGTCTCCAACACCACCGCAAGCAGAAGATAGACGCAAAATGCTGGAGTAACTCAGCGGGACAGGCGGCATCTCTGGAGAGAAGGAATGGGTGACCTTTCGGGTCGAGACTCTTCCTCACACCCGAAACGTCACCCATTCCTTCTCTCCAGAGATGCTGTCTGTCCAGCTGAGTTCCTCCAGCATTTTGTGTCTATCTTCGATTTAAACCAGCATCTGCAGTTCTTTCCTCCTCTACCCCAAGCAGTGCGTTCCAGGCACCCACCACCCTCTTTGTAAAGAACTTGCCCCTCTATTGTTGATGGTTTATCACAAACCTTTATCTCAGATTAGTTTAGATTGGAAATACTTTAGAGATACAGCACGGAAACAGGCCCTTCGGCCCACGGAGTCCGCGCCGACCCGCGATCCCCGCACACTAATGCTAGTTTTACACACGCTAGGGACAATTTACAATGATACCAAGCCAATTAACCTACACACCTGCACGTCTTTGGAGTGTGAGAGGAAACCGAAGATCCCGGAGAAAATCCATGCAGGTTTCGGGGAGAACGTACAAACTCCGTACAGACAGCACACGGGTCTCTGGTGCCGTAAGGCAGCAACTCTATCTTTGCAGCACCGTGCCGCCCGCTATCCGAGCTATTGAGGTATTTTCATATCGAGGCTTGTTATCGAAAGGAGCTTTTTATAAAAACGCACATTTTCATTCATACCGTTCCTTAATCTGACTCAAGTGAAGTGTATCTTAAAGTCACAAGAATCTTCTTCTGTGTATGTGCGTGTGTGTGTTGCGTTTGTGAACTTCATGCTCAAAATAGATTGTCAGTGCTGGGTTTTAGAATGTTTTTACATCTTCACCAGCATCTAGCAATGATTAAATGATTGTGACAATTACTTCCACCCTTGCATCACTCATTTCTTTTATCCTCACAACCTTTCAATCTTCATGGCATCAGAATGAGAAAGGAAGTGACGATAAAATCATGAGACGATAAAATCATGAGAGGAATAGATCGGGATAGGTGCACAGATTCTCTTGCCCAGAGTAGGGGAATCTAGGACCAGATGACATAGGTTCAAGGTGAAGGGGAAAAGATAGGATTCTGAGGGTAACTTTTTCACATAAAGGGTGGTGGGGGTATGGAACAAGCTGCCAGAGGAGGTAGTTGAGGCTGGGACTATCCCAACGCTTAAGAAACAGTTAGACAGGCACATGGATAGGACAGGTTTGGCAGATATGGACCAAGCACAGGCAGGTTAGACTAGTGTAACTGGGACATGTTGGCCGGTGTGGGCAAGTTGGGCCTGTTTCCACACTGTATCACTCTACGACTCTGTGACTCATTGAAAAACTGAATTCTATTTTTCCACTTTTTCCTCTTTCTATTGTTTTCTTTTTCTTGTCTTGCTTACTTCCTTCTCATAACATAAAACTAGAGGTTGTACATAGAATGGATTACGGTATTACATAGTTGGCACCTAAAATTAGGTTCCACTGTACTGTTTTGTGCTGTATTAACTTCTAATAAAATAAACAAAAAAAAAAACAAAAAAAAAAAAAAAAAAAGAAAAGCTGAATTCAAATCCAAAGCTGAAATAGGAAAAGTGAACAATTTATTTCAAATTTCTTTTAAGTCAATGTTGTCCTGACGAGAATTCTTCAGTTTCCAATCATTCACTATCCACATTTTATACAATGAAGTAGACACAAAATGCTGGAGTAACTCAGCGGGTCAGACATCATCACTTGAGGAATGGAATAGGTGACGTTTCGGGTCGAGACCCTTCTTCAGAACAAATGTATTTGGATAATTTGTACATCTTTATAAGTGTGATTGTTAATTATAAAATGTAATCATAGAATAACGAAGAACCTAGAAACTGCAGATGCTGGTTTATACCAAAGATAGACACAAAAACATTGCTGGAGTTATGCCCCTGTCCCACTTGCATGTCCTTGGCACTCTAATTACGCGACCTCATGGTCACGTTGAGGCGCGACGGTCCCGCGAAGGTTGCGCGCGACTTCAAGCGTCCGCACAGCCGTCTGTCTGGAGCTCATTTGAAGATGGACACAAAATGCTGGAGTAACTCAGAGGGACCAGCAACATCTCTGGAGAGAAGCAATGGGTGATGTTTCGGGTCGAGACTCAGTCTGAAGAAGGGTCTTGACCTGAAATATCATCCATTCCTTCTCTCCAGAGATGCTGCTGATCCCGCTGAGTTACTCCTGTATTTTGTATCTATCTTCAATTTTCTTGGCCCCGCTCTGGAAGTAGAAGTGGGGGCGGATCCGGACCGCAACGGCCGTGAGCCCCAGGCCGAGCTCGGCAATCGTTTGGCTGCTTCTGCTGCTGTTGAAGGTGAGACGTTGCATCGCGCCAGGGTCTTGGGCTCGTCCCACTTTGGCCGTCAATTACACGACAGGCCGGTGGCGCGCGAAGATTTAGTTTGCTGCAAAATTTCGGAGCGCCGCGTGATATCACACTCAACTCCATACCCCTCCTCACTTCTCAGTGGGACCGGCCCCGCGCGGCCACCCGTTGCCCGTGCGCCCCAACGCGACGACGAGGTCGCGTTATTTGCGTGCCAAGGACACGTAAGTGGGACAGGGCCTTAACTCTGCGGGTCAGGCAGCATCTCTGGTGAAAAAGGGTCCTGAGCCGAAATGTCACCCGTCCATTTTCTCCAGAGACGACTCCTGACACGCTGAGTTACTCCAGCATTTTGTGGCCTTCCCTGAACGATGAAGGCCACTGCACCAAAAGGGGTGGTGATTCCCACATTACACAAGATACACTCATGACCTTTATAGCCACGGGCAGTAAATCCCTGCCTTGCGCTGCAGTTGTGGAGGCGGCTGCAGTTTTAAAGAATTAAACAAATATTGCAGCGAATTGTGGACGCAGCCCAGCCCATCACACAAACCAACCTCCCTTCCATTGACGATAGACACGAAATGCTGGAGTAACTCAGCGGGACAGGCAGCATCTCTGGAGAGAAGGAATGGGTGACGTTTCGGATCAAGACCCTTCCTCAGAATTCCAGCTTCCTTCCATTGACTCCATTTACATCTCACGTTGCCTCGGCAAGGCCAGCAGCATAATAAAGGACAAGTCACATCCCGGCCACTCCCTCTTCTCCCATCTCCCATCAGGCAAAAGGTAGAGGAGTTAGAAAACGCAGATTCAGGGACGGTTTCTTCCCAGCTGTTATCAGGCAGCTGAACCATCCTATCACAACTAGAGAGCAGTGCGGAACGACTATCTACCTCGTTGGTGACCCTCGGATTATCATTGATTGGACTTTACAGGCTTTACTTTGCACTGAACGTTATTCCCTTATCATGTAGTTGAGGTAGTTGAGGCCAGTTCATTGGCTATATTTAAGAGGGAGATAGATGTGGCCCTTGTGGCTAAAGGTAGCAGGGGGTATGGAGAGAAGGCAGGGATGGGATACTGAGTTGGATGATCAGCCATGATCATATCGAATGGCGGTGCAGGCTCGAAGGGCCGAATGGCCTACTCCTGCCCCTATTTTCTATGTTTCTATGTTTCTATGTATCTACACCGTAAATGGCTTGATTGCAATCATGTATTGTTTTTCCGCTGACTGGTTAGCACACACAAAAGCTTTTCACTGTGCCTCGTGTACACCTGGCAACAAACTAAACTGAACTCAACTAATACATGCGCCCAAATCTCTGGAGTCCCAGGCCACAGTGAGTAGAATGCAAACGAGGGATGACATGGAACTAGTGTACGGGTGATCGGTGTGGACTCGGTGGGCTGAAGGGCCTGTTTACATGCTGTATCTCTACACTAAATTAAACAAGATGCCGCCTGGTCTGCTGAGTTACTCCAGCACTTTGTGTCATTCCCTGACTGATGAAGGCCACCGTAGGGAGTGTAGTTGGGAAAAGTGGTGCCGCAGATTTTACATAGTGCAGCCTGCCTATAGTGGCTGGTGGAAGTCCTCATTTATTTATTTACTTACTTATTGATTTATATATCTATCAATTTATCCATTTATCTATTTATTTATTTATTTATTTATTTGTGTATTTATTTATTTATTTATTTATTATCAGCAAAACATTTATTCAATTGTTAAAAATAATCTTTATAATACAATAAAACAAAAACACATTCACCCACCTTCATTCACCTTTTGCTTTAGAGCACAAAGAACTGGAGGACACTGATTTGAGGTGTAAATACCAATGAGAGGGCGAGCCCGCGTGGGAGGAGAGTTAGAAGTGAGTCAGAGGGGGAAAATAGTTTAAAAAGAGAGGCATAGCACAGGCAGATTTAACTCAGAGCTCCCGTGGATTTTGAAGAAACAGCAGCAAAGAGAAGCAGGAAAAAGCACTGATTGGCTCTAGCCTGAGTGTGAGGAGAGTTAGAATTGAGTCAGAGGGGGAAAACAGTTGAAAATTGTTCGATTGTGCGATTCTTTTACTCGAGAGCCTTTGGCAAGGAGGCTGAGGAGAGGAGGCTGAGGAGAGGAGGCTATGCAAAATACTGGGAAGGGAGACATGAAAGAAGGAGATGTCAAGCAAGCTGATTCAGTGCGATGCTTGCAGTATGTGGGAGGTCAAGGACACTGCTGGTGCCTCTGGCTGCTACAAATGTGATAAGTGCATCCAGGTAGAGCTCCTGAAGGACCCTGTTGGGGAACTGGAGAAGCAAGTGGATGACCTCAGGTTCGTCCGAGAAACTGAGTCGTTCCTCGACAAGTCCTACAGTACGATTGTTACACCTAAGGTACTGGAAGAGAGAAGGTGGGTGACGGTGAGAAAGGGAGGGAAACATGGAATGCCAACGTCCCCGGGTGTTGTACCTCTTGTGAACAGGTTCACCCACTTAGAAGCTGTCGGGACAGAAAACGTTATCACACTGGTTTGCGAAGCAAAAAGGGCTGTTGAGACAAAACCAAAGAGGCAGGCAATGCCATTGTAGTTGGGAGACTCCATCGTGAGAGGTACGGACAGGGGTTTCTGCAGCAACAGACGGGATGCAAGGATGGTATGCTGCCTTCCCGGTGCCAGGATCCAGGATGTCATGGACAGAGTGCAGAAAATCCTCAAGGGCGAAGGTGAACATCCGGAAGTGGTAGTGCCTGTCGGCACAAACGCTGTCGGAAAAAAGGGGATGAATATTCTGCAGCGTGACTTTAGAGAGCTCGGAAAAATGTTGAAAAGCAGGACCTCCAGGGTGGTTATCTCCAGTTTACTTCCAGTTCCACGTGCTGGCGAGAGCAGGAACAGGGAGATACGGGACCTGAATGTGTGGCTGAGGAACTGGTGCAGGGGGCAGGGATTTAGATTCTTAGATCACTGGGATCTGTTTTGGAGTAAGGGGGAACTGTACAAAAGGGACGGATTGCATCTTAACAGGTGGGGGACCAGCATTCTGGCAGGCAGGTTTGCCACTGCTACACGGGTGGTTTTAAACTGAATAAGGGGGGTGGGGTGTCAAATGGGATAGTCGAGGATGGAGTTAAAGGGAAAGAGAGTAAAGGGATAGTTAATGACCCCAGAATTAACGGGAAAGGAAGCTCACAAAGGGATAGGAGAGTATGGCCAAGTGTAATAGGGATCAATGTGAAAGGTGAGATGCGTAAGGAATTAAAAGTATTGTATATGAATGCGTGAAGTATAAGAAGTAAAGTAGATGAGCTTGAGGCTCAGTTAGAGGTTGGTAGATATGACATTGTGGGGATTACTGAGACGTGGCTGCAGGAGGATCGGGCCTGGGAACTTAATATTCAGGGTTATACATCCTATAGAAAGGGCAGGCAGGTGGGCAGAGGAGGGGGGGTAGCTCTGCTGGTGAGGGATGGAATTCAGTCCCTTGCGAGGGAAGACATAGGGACTGATGAGGTAGAGTCACTGTGGATTGAGTTGAGGAAATGCAAAGGCAAGAAGACACTAATTGGTGTTATCTACAGACCCCCAAATAGTAGCCCAGATGTAGGGTGTAAGTTGCAGCAGGAGTTAAAACTGTCATGTAACAAAGGTAATGCCACTATGGTGATGGGGGATTTCAATATGCAGTTAGACTGGGAAAATCAGGTTGGTTCAGGACCCCAAGAAAGAGAGTTTGTAGAATGCCTCCGAGATGGATTCTTAGAGCAGCTTGTAATGGAGCCAACCTGAGAAAAGGCAATTCTGGATTTAGTGTTGTCCAATGAACCAGATTTGATAAGAGAACTCGAGGTAAAGGAACCGCTTGGAGGTAGTGATCATAATATGATTAGTTTTAATCTGCAATTTGAGAAGGAGAAGGTTAAATCGGAAGTGTCAGTGATGCAGTTGAACAGCGGGAGACTATGAAGGCATGAGAGGGGAGCTGGCCAAGGTAGACTGGAAAGGGATCCTAGCAGGAATGACGGTGGAACAGCAATGGCAGGAATTTCTGGGCATAATCCGGAAGACGCAGGATCATTTCATTCCAAAAAGGAAGAAAGATTCTAAGGGGAGTAGGAGGCAACTGTGGCTGACAAGAGAAGTTAGGGATAGAATAAAACTAAAAGAAAAGATGTATAACACAGCAAAGAGTAGCCGGAAGCCAGAGGATTGGGAAACTTTCATAGGACAACAGAAGGAAACAAAACGGGCAATATGGGCTGAAAAGATGAAGTACAAAGGGAAGCTGGCCAGGAATATAAAGAAGGACAGTAAAAGCTTATTTAGATATGTTAAGGGAAAAAGAGTAGCAAAGTCAAATGTGGGTCCCTTGAAGGCAGACACAGGTGAAATTATTATGGGCAACAAGGAAATGGCAGAAAAGTTGAATAGTTACTTCGGATCTGTCTTCACTAAGGAAGACACAAACAATCTTCCTGATGTACTGAAGGATGGAGGATCTAAGGGGGTAGAGGAACTGAAAGATGTTTTTATTAGGCAAGAAATAGTATTGAGTAGGCTAATGGGACTGAAGGATGATAAATCCCCTGGGCCTGATGGTCTGCATCCCAGGGTCCTCAGGGAGGTGGCTCTAGAAATAGTGGAAGCATTGGTGATCATTTTCCAATGATCAATAGATTCAGGATCAGTTCCTGTGGATTGGAGGATAGCTAATGTTATCCCACTTTTCAAGAATGGAGTGAGAGAGAAAACGGGGAATTACAGACCAGTTAGCCTGACTTCGGTGGTGGGAAAGATGCTGGAGTCAATTATTAAAGAGGTAATAATGGGGCATTTGGATAGCAGTAAAAGGATTATTCCTAGTCAGCATCAATTTATGAAAGGAAAATCATGCTTGACTAATCTTCTGGAATTTTTTGAGGATGTGACAAGTAAAATGGATGAGGGGGTGCCAGTAGATGTAGTGTATCTAGACTTTCAGAAAGCCTTTGATAAGGTCCCGCATGGGAGATTGGTGACTAAAATTAGAGCACATGGTATTGGGGGTAGGGTGTTGACATGGATAGAAAATTGGTTGGCAGACCGGAAGCAAAGAGTAGGAGTGAACGGGTCCTTTTCAGAATGCGGTGGCGAGTGGAGTGCCGCAAGGCTCGGTGTTGGGGCCGTAACTGTTTACCATACATATTAATGATTTGGAAGAGGGAATTAGGAGCAACACTAGCAAGTTTGCGGATGACACAAAGCTGGGTGGCAGAGTGAGCTGTGAAGAGGATGTTAGGAGGTTGCAGGGTGACCTGGACAGGTTGAGTGAGTGGGCAGATGCGTGACAGATGCAGTATAATATAGATAAATGTGAGGTTATCCACTTTTGTGGCAAAAAACAAGGGGGCAGATTATTATCTCAATGGGGTTAGGTTAGGTAAGAGGGAGGTGCAGCGAGACCTGGGTGTCCTTTATTCCTGGAACCATTCTTGTAAACCTCCTCTGGACCCTCTCCAGAGCCAGCACATCCTTCCTCAGATATGGGGCCCAGATTTGCTCACAGTACTCCAAATGTAGCCTGACCAGCGCCTTATAGAGACTCAACGTTACATCTCTGTTTTTGAATTCCAGTCCTCTGGATATAAATGCTATCAAGTGATAACCCCATATGCTGGCACTATTCTACACACTTGGAACAATCTACAATTTGCAATTGGTTGGCTGAAGGGTTTCTTTCCGCGCTGCAAACCTGTACCTCTTTGTGGTGTGGGGGAGTTGCTGCCTTACAGTGCCAGAGACCTGGCTGTGATCCTGACTACGGGAACTATCTGTAGGAGTTTGTACGTTCTCCCCATGACCATGTGGGCTTTCTCTGGGTACTCCGGTTTCCTCCCTCATTCCAAAGATGTACAGGTTGGTAGGTTAATTGTCTTTGGCAAAATAAATTGTGTGTAGGATATTGTTAGTGTATGGGGATCACTGGTCGGCGTGGACTCGATTGGCCGAAGGGCCTGTTTCCATGCCGTTTCTCAAAGTCTAAAAGTCTAAAAGGGTATGGGCCAAATACAGGCAAATGGGACTAATTTAGATGGGGCATCTTAGCTGCCATGGACAAGTTGAGCCGAAGGACCTGTTTCCATGCTCAACGATTCTATGACCCTCTAAGGTAGACAAAAATGCTGGAGAAACTCAGCGGGTGAGGCAGCATCTATGGAGCGAAGGCATGGATTCCTTCACTCCATAGATGCTGCCTCACCCACTGAGTTTCTCCAGAATTTTTATCTAGCTTCGATTGTTCCACCATCTGCAGTTCCTTCTTATACACTATGACCCTCTAATATACTTTACATAGTGTATAGAGTTCATTTAAATGAAATCAAATTGCTTGGATTTGTCTTTCCACCACTGAGCCACATGCCAATGTATATCTGACATTAATTTTCAATGTGAGTTAATTTTATCTGCAGGAGTCAATCCTTTCTCACCTGTAAACGTTCCCTTCTGACTCTATGTTCTGTATATCTAGTTGTAAGATCATCTGGATGAGGACGGAAGGCAATTAGAGAGGATAATGATCACATTCTGGGAAAAGTCAATGTACTAGGTTCACTGTCGTCCTCTTGAGTTTCACTGTCTGTAAAACTCATTATCACCTGCCCCACAGCCAACAATGGACCGTTGTGGGCTCCACATTTCCTTGATCATCGTTGTTTTTTGCACATCTTTTTTTTTCATTTGTTCTATATCGGTGGCACGGTGGTGCAGCAGTAGGATGGCTGCCTTACAGTGCTAACAGCGCTTACAGCCCCAGAGATCCGGGTTCGATCCCGACTACGGGTGCTGTCTGTACGGAGTTCGTACGTTCTCCCCGCGACTTGCGTGGGTTTTCTCCGAGATCTTCGGTTTCCTCCCACATTCCAAAGACGTACAGGTTTGTAGGTTATTTGGCTTAGTATAAGTGTAAATTGTCCCTGGTGTGTGTTGGATAGCATTAATGTGCGGGGATCTCTGGTCAGTGCGGACTCGATGGGCCGAATGGCCTGTTTCCACACTGTATCTCTAAACTAAACTAAAATAAACCAAGACAGTCAGGATATCTGCATTTGTTGTGCCAGAACCATACAATTAAATATTTTATCATAATACATATTTAATTCCATACCATACTACAAAAATACCTGACCTATTTAATTGAATTTAAAGGCATGTATATTTGCTTTTAAAATCATTGAGTGACCTATCTTTTTAATGAAGGTTATTTTAAAGTGAAAGGGCGACAAAAAATATTCATTGAAATGGTAAAAAATTTAACAGTTGATATCATATATTATAGATATTAAAATACATCCCATGTTCACTTTCACTTCATCAGTTGACCTTCCAACGAAGCTTCAGGAATAAAATCAGTGGGAGCTCAAACTAGAACATAATAAACCATTCAACCCATTAAAAAAAAAAAAGATTCTAGTCGCCATCAACTATCAACTTTAATCAATCAATTCTGATGACAAAGCCCAGCACAGGAGATATTCTTTAACCATTTACCAATGGGGATCTCCAATTCCTATCATTCATTTTTGGTTATAGTTTTAGAGATCCAGCACGGAAACAGGCCCTTCAGCCCACCCGTCCATGCTGAACAGCCAGCACGGTGGTTTATGGAAAGACCGTTTAGAAGCCTCATAATAGAAGGGAAGAAGCTGTTCCTGAGTCTGGTGGTACGCGCTCACAAACTTCTATACTTTCTGGAAGGGAGCAAAGAGAATAAGGAATGACCGGGGTGGGACGGGTCTTTGATTATGTTGGCTGCTTTTCCGAAGCAGCGTGAAATGTGGATGGTGGGAAGTGAGATCTGTGTGATGGACTGGGATACATCTGCAATTGTCAGCTACATTAATACATTCCTTTATAAGAACACTGTATTTAGTTTAGTTATAGTTTAGAGATACAGGGCGGAAACAGCCCCTTCGGCCCACAGAGTCCGCACCGACCAGCGATCCCCGCAAATTAACACTATCCTACTGATATTAGAGACAATTTTACATTTATACCGAGCCAATTAACCTACAAACCTGTACACCTGTGGGAGAAAACCGAAGTTCTCGGAGAAAATTAGAATTAGAATTAGATTAGAATTAGAATTAGAAAACCTACATAGGTGACGGGGAGAACATACAAACCCCATATAGACAAGCACCCGTAACCGGGAACTAACCCGGGTCTCTGGTGCTGTAAGCGCTGCAAGGCAGCAACTCTACCGCTGTCACAGTCTGCCCTCTCCTCATTCTCATCCACTTCACCTCCCAGTACTTTTCCACCGGTCCCTCCTTCTCCTCACCTGCCTGCCTGCCACTCCCCTCTCATCAGCCCGACTCTCCTCACCCGTTGCACTCAGTTGCCTCTGATCACCTATTAACCCGGTATATAGACTCTCCTCACCGTGCACACAGTGCCAGATTGTTCTCAGCGTTCATGCAAGACTCTCCAGCGATTTCCCGACTGACTACACGGATTCAAACCTGCCTGCTCCTGACCATTCCGTCCTGTTGTCTTCCCGGATATCACCTCGGCCTTCTGTCCCCGACCACGGCCTTCATCCCGTACCTCCTGGTTTCTGTCTGCCTCTCTCCTGGGCTGTTTGGTGTATCCCTGCAACGGCTCCTTGAGTTCCTGCCTGTCTTCGACTCTCCTTTCGTCTGTCCCTCGCTGGTTTGTTTGCATCGTGTGTTGGATCTCCTGGTTACCGGACCTTCTGCTACCCAGACTACGTCTCCTTCCTGCCCCTCTTCAGAACCCTCGCTCAATCCTGAGCCTCTGTGTGAGTACGGTGTACCCATTCCTGTGTTACCACTCTGTGTTTCAGTATCATAATAAAGTTCATTATCAATTATACCTGCCTGATTCTGTGCTGCTATTGGGTCCAAGCTATACCCGTTACAACCGCTGCGCCACCGTGCCGCCCTTTATTTCCCCTTTAAGAATGTGAAAGGCTATTCGTCCTTAAGGTATCTTCCCTTAGATACCTTAATAGCACCTTCTTTTTTAAAGCACAATCAAGATTTTTATCTGTTTAATTTTTTTTAAAGTAATTGTATATCACATTCTTTTTTTCTTTTTCTAAGGCACTTTACAAGAAGGAGATGCAATATAAATCTAATAAACCGGGATGACCACCCAAGTTCTAAAATTCTGAGGTATTTGGTTGCACCATATGATTCAGGAATATTACCCTGGTTACAATGCAAGATGATAGACAAATAAAGAATGGAGGAATTACATTTTGTAGTTGGAATATAAGGGGTGCCAACGAACCAATTAAGAGGGGTAAAATTTTTGCCCAACTAAAATCGTTGAAAAGCGACATAATGTTTTTGCAGGAGACACACATGAAACAACAAACACAAATAAGATTAAAGGCGAATTGGATAGGCCAAACGTACTACTCCTCATTTACTTCTAAATCTAGGGGTACAGCTATTCTTATTAGGAAAGGTATTCCTTTTAAATTAAAGAATACTATATCAGATAAAGAGGGAAGGTATATTATAGTCTCGGGTGAAATTTATGCAACCCCACTAACTTTGATAAATATTTATGCTCCGAATTTTGATAACCCCCAATTTTTTGATAAAATTATTGACATAATATCAGAGTTTAATTACCAAAATGTGATAATAGGGGGGGACTTTAACTGTGTTTTAGATTCATATCTAGATAAATCATCAAAACAAAAGAAGAGTAATTTAAAATCTAAAACTAGCGAACTTCTAAATACATATATAAAAAATACTAATATAATAGATGTATGGAGATCTGCTAATCCAGTTGGAAGGGAATACTCGTTTTACTCTCCGGTGCATAAAACTTATTCAAGAATTGATTATTTTTTAGTGGATATGAAATTAATGCCATATACAAACAACCCAACATACCACATTAGTAGTATCTCAGATCACTCTCCGTTGACATTTTCAGTAAAATTTGAGGGAATGCCGGGTAAAAAAATTTTTTGGAGGTTTAATACACATATTTTAAATGACGTGCAAGGCTATCAATATTTAAAACAACAAATGAAACTTTTTTTCGATACAAATGATATACCAGGTACTTTGCCTTCTTTATTATGGGAAACTTTTAAGGCATTTATGAGAGGAATTATAATTTCATATCAAAGTTTTCAAAATAAAAAGAATAAGACAGAACAATTGTTGTTAGAACAAGAAATCAGACAGTTAGAGTTGGATAATGCCAAAGATTCCACGACAGATAAACACAATAAGATAGTATTACTGAAATTTAAACTTAATCGAATTTTATCGGCAAGAGTAATAAGACTATTCCAAATTACAAAACAGGAACATTTTGAGTTTGGTGACAAACCACATAAGCTTTTAGCTCGCCAATTGAAAAAACAAGAAAAGGAAAATACTATAACCAAAATTAAATCAGAGAAAGGTGAATTACTAATACTACCTAAAGATATTAATAATAGATTTGCCCAATTTTACCAAAACTTATATACATCTAAAATTAAAATAGAAGATAGTAAAATAAAAAAAATTCTAGATAACTGTAATCTTCCAATACTGGACCTTTTGGAACAAGAGGAACTAGGAGCTCAAATTACAATCAAAGAAATAGGTGAAACAATAAAATCGCTGAAAAATGGTAAGACACCGGGACCAGATGGTTTTAATAATGAATTTTATAAAAAATTTCAGGAGATAACGACCCCTTATTTATTTAATTTATACTCCCATGCTTTTAAAGAAAACAAACTACCTGAAACACTAACAGAATCAACTATTACGCTTATTCCAAAAAAAGATAAAGATTTAGAAGATCCGGGCTCGTACAGAGCTATATCACTTTTAAATACAGATCAGAAAATTTTAGCAAAGATTTTAGCAAGAAGATTAAGCAAAGATATTAGTAAATTGATAAACCCTGATCAAACGGGGTTTATACCTAAAAGATACTCATTTAATAATCTGAGACGCCTGTTTAATATAATGTACTCGCATAAAGTAGAGGAAGAAGATATATCAATTATTTATTTGGATGCAGTGAAAGCATTTGATCAGGTAGAGTGGCAATACTTATATAAAGTACTACAAAAATTTAATATGGGAGAGAATTTTATAACATGGGTAAAATTATTATATGATAAACCGATGGCAAGAATTTTAACTAATAACATGTTATCTCAAAAATTTAAACTATCAAGGGGTAATAGGCAGGGATGTGCACTATCACCCCTGCTATTTGCCCTTATGATAGAACCCTTGGCTGAAAGTATAAGAATTCATCCGAATATTCAGGGTTATAATACCAGGGACTCAAAGAATAAAATCTCATTATATGCAGACGATATACTTTTATATATTACAAAGTCACAAACGAGCATACCAAATTTATTAAACTTAATAGAGGAATTTGGGTCTTTTTCTGGATATAGAATAAACTGGAACAAAAGTGAAATCATGACATTAAAACCTCAAGAACCTACACACTTATTGAAGTTCCCCTTTAAAATCGCAACAGAAAAATTTAAATATTTGGGTATTCAGATTACTAGAAAATATAAAGCATTATTCAATGCGAATTTCATACCTTTATTAAATAAACTTAATACACTGATTAAATTTTGGAAAACACTTCCCTTATCATTATTAGGTAGAATAAATGCAATAAAAATGATCTTCCTACCACAATTACTATACCTATTTCCGTCTATACCGGTATATATACCAAAATATATATATGTTAAATTAGACTCTAACATTACAAATTATATTTGGGACTATAAATCACATAGAATCACAAAAAAACACTTATGTAAACCAAAAGAGGTCGGGGGACTTTCACTTCCGAATTTTGTTATTATTACTGGGCAGTGCATATTAAGAATATGATTTATTGGTTGGATAGTTCTACCCAACAGACAGAATGGATAAAAATGGAGAAGGAGGATTGTAATATAGGAACAATCCTCTTTTCCCCAAAAAAACTGAATAACACAATATATAAGAAGAACCCAATTATATATGGTACAATAAGAATTTGGAAACAAATAAAATTATCTTTAAAATTAAGAAATCTATCACTGTTAATGCCAATAGCGAACAACCCTTTATTTAAACCATCTCTTATTGATAAGACATATAACCAATGGGAAAGTCTCGGAATTAGAAGGATCGGGGATATGTACGAAATGGGAAACCTACTATCATTCCAACAACTACAATTAAAATTTAAATTGAAAAACAACCAATATTTTAAATATCTTCAGATTTGCGACTTTGTGAAAAAATATATACAAGGATATCAAAAAGTAACTCCTGACATTGGAAGAAGCAATGAATATTGAAGCTGACTCACAAAAATTAATATCCTATTTATATAATAGTATTCTAAATATAGACCTACCATCGACAGAGGTACTTAGAGAAGAGTGGGAACGGGAATTAATGATAAAAATTACGAAGGTTAAATGGGAAAAATACCTGATATATATTCACAAATGTTCAATTAATGTAAGACATAATCTAATTCAATTTAAAATTGTACATAGATTATATTATTCAAAAACAAGATTGAACAAATTTTATCCAAATATATCTGCCACTTGTGATAAATGTCTAGCCCAAAAGGCAACTATAACACACTCCTTAGTTTCCTGCATAAAACTTTATAGATTTTGGAATGATATTTTTGAAATATTTACAAAATTATTCAAGACAAGAATGGAACCTATTACTGAAATGATTATATTTGGTGTAATGGAAGATGGGAATAAATTGAACACATCTCAAAATCTATTCCTTAACTATGGTTTAATAATAGCAAAACAATTAATACTTACATTTTGGAAGGGTACATCAATACCAACGCTTAAAATGTGAATTGCAAGTATGCTGGACACCGCTCATCTTGAGGAAATGCGATTCTTCCTAATGGATAAATCAGACCAATTCATAACGAGTTGGTCTCCATTCGTCATTTTTTTGGAATCATATGGTGCAACACAATTGTAAAAAATAACTTTCAGGACTGGACGAGGGTTGGTCAAGATTATAAATAATGATCTCCTTTTCTTTTTTATTTTCTTTTCTTTTCACTATTTTCTCTCTCAACTTTCTTCATTTACTTGTTTTCTTTCTTCACACACTATATATTTCACATCTTTCTATCCTTTACTATCTAACTTATTTTTCTTATTCTCATCTTTTTTCAATGTAACAAAAAAAAAGAAGTTGTACATAAAATGTATTATGAAAATATATATTAGGCACTTTGGTGCCATATGACTGTACTTACTTCTAATAAAATAAAATATTTAAAAAAAAAAGAATGTGAAAGGTTTTGAGCATGCCCAACACATTACTGATGCAATGCAGTTATTAGTGCAATGTTTTGAAGTTGTGAGATTAACCAATTGATCACACATATTGAGAGCTCATCGGTTATTGCTTAGAGGAGGTATTGGCTTCAGTTTAGTAACAGGGTGTGGAATTGCTCTTGACTGTGAAATGGATTAGCTGCCTGAGTGGTGTATAACAGTGAGAATATTTTGGGGAAGGGGTCATATAGCAGTTGGAATCGGGCTCCAACTACATTTGAGACGTCTGGAGATAATTAGAGGCTGGTTATGATGGTGAGGTCTGAACGTGATTGCAATGCTTCAGTATTCGATAAATATACCAACTACAATTAGATAGAGGGAGTGAAAGTCTGCTTCAATGAAAGGGGGAAGGGCAGTCTGGAGGAGATATTTAGAGATTTAGAGACACATCGTGGAAACAGGCCCTTCAGCCAACCTAGTCCACATTGAACAAAGGATAGTGATAGGATACACTAGCACTATACTACACACTAGGGATAATTTACAATTTTACCAAAGCCAATTAACCTACAAACCTGCATATCTTTGGAGTGTGGGAGGAAACTGGAACACCCGGAGAGATCACACGTGGGTCACAGGGAGAACCGATAAACTCCGTACAGTCAGCACCTGTAGTCAGGATTGAACCTGTGTCTCTGGTGCTGTAAGGCAGCAACTCTACTGCTGCGCCACTGTGCCACCCGGCAAATATAGCGAGAATACATTTTTGGTACCGGGATTCCATTTTAACTTTTTAATTTTTACATTTTTAATTATATCGTTGAAAACATTAGCGGCGCAGTTTCCGACGGGCACGATGACGGATGCACCACACATCTCTGTCCTGCATGCAGCTGGGCAAGCTCCTCTTTTGTCTGTACACATGTGTCTTCCATCAATGTTTTCAGCATCGTCTTGGTTGGCCATCCCAGTTCACGTCTTCCATGGGTGGGTTCCCACAGCATTGGTATTTCTGGGTGGCGGTGGCAGTGACCAGCGAGCCTCATCCTTCTGTACCTGATCTTCTTGGTCAAATATATATATTCCAGAAATATATATCTATATTACTAAAAGTAAGATCTTGACCACTTCCTGTTTTTTTATTTCATGATTTTTGAAAAAACACTGCCACTTACCGCTGTGATTTTTGGCCATCTTACTCAGAGTCCCCCTCCGCTGCGCAGGACAAGAGGGTTTTTCCCATAGATGAAAAATAAAAGAGTTATTAATGTTTAAAAAATGTTGACATTCTCTCTGCTGCCCCTGCTGGTTGGAGGGGGGAGGGACTATAAAACCCAGAAGTGTTGTGCCTCACAGTCTCTGCAAGATGGAGGATGCAAGAGGGTCACGTCTCTCTGAGCTGTGAATAACACTGAACACATGTCTACTCAACTATGAGTGCCCTTAATGTGGTTTGAAAATGTGGTAACTGCTTTGAAATGCTGCACTGCAAAAGGTTGTTGGTGGTGGTAACTGCTTTGAAATGCTGCACTGCAAATGGTTGTTGGTGGTGGTAACTTGACTTCCTGTTTGCACTCTATATTGATTTTAGATAAAACGCTACCATTTACAGCTGTGATTTTTGGCCTACTTACTCTGTACCCCTCCACTCATCAGGTGCAGAAGATTCTTCCCATCAATGTAAAATAAAAGTGTTATTAGTGTTTAAAAAAATGTTGAGAATCTCTGTCCTGTCAATCACGCCATGAAAGCCACGCCTCGTCCGGTGGGAGGGGGGAGGGATTATAAAACCGGAAGTGTGGCTGTGGCTCAGTCTCTGCAAGATGGGGGAGGGAGAGGTCACGTCTGAGCTGTGAATCAACTGAACACACTGAATGTCTACTGAACTGTGAGTGTGGTGTTTTGTGTGTGTGGTTTTATTGTGGTTTAATGGTGGTTTCACCCTGCTTGAAATGGTATGAAACTGCATTTGAATATGGTGGCCTGGCACCCTGCATTAAATGGTATGAAACTGTATTTGCATTTGGTGGCCTTGCACCCTGCATGAAATGGTATGAAACTGCACTTGAATTTAGTGGCCTTGCACCCTGCTTGAAAGGGTATGAAACTGCACTTGAATTTGGTTGTCTTTCACCCTGCTTGAAGTGGCATGAAACTGCACTTGAGTTTGGTGGCCCTGTACCCTGCTTGAAGTGGTAGGAAACTGCACTTGAGTTTGGTGGCCCTGCACCCTGCTTGAAGTGGTAGGAAACTGCACTTGAGTTTGGTGGCCCTGCACCCTGCTTGAAGTGGCTGGAAACTGCACTTGAATTCAGTGGCCTTGCACCCTGCTTGAAGTGGTAGGAAACTGAACCTGAATTTGGTGGCCTTGCACCCTGCTTGAAGAGGTATGAAACTGCAATTGAATTTGGTGGCCTTGCACCCTGCTTGAAATGGTAGGAAACGGCATTTGAATTTGGTGGCCTTGCACCCTGTTTGAAATGGAATTTCAAGGAATAGCCGTGAGTCAACTGCTCGCCCACCAGCCGTGAATGACCTGCCAGCACATCAGGCTTGAGTGACTGATCTGTCACCCCATTTGGCCCACGATGTCCATATTAGTCCTCTGGAAACCAGTCCCTTCAGCCCACAATACCCGTACTAGCGCTCCAGAAAGCTCCCCCCCCCACTCCCCACTGGCCACCAATATTGGAATTGGTGGAGAGGTGGAATATTGCGTTGGGGGACCAGCCCTCCTGTGTGAACATGGGACCCAACGGGTCCCACTTAGTCTCGTATCTATTTAAAGTAAGCCCTTCGGACCATTGCTGCTCCAGGGAATAACGGCTGAGTCTTTGCCCATTGGGGAAATAATACAACAGCAAGCAGTGTTGGCTTCTGCCCACCTCAAGAGGGATCCTGAGCTACTATCTACCATTATTAGAGACACTTGGACTATCTTTAATCGGACTTTACTGCCCCTTATCTTGCACTATTCATTATTCCCTTGATTCTGTATCTGTACACTGTGGACGGCTTCATTGTCATCATGAATAGTATTTCCGCTGATTGGATAGCTGGCACATAGTACACATGACAATAAACTAAACTAAACTAAAGATTATTGACGATACAATACGATAGAACCTTCTTTATCCCAGGAGTGAAATTGACCTGCCAATGGTCATAAAACACAAGATACATGAAACATGAAATTAAAGTGACGAGTGGAAAGGATTGGGGATGTGCAAAGAATGGGGAGGGTGGGGGGCGGAGAGGAGTCAGTCTGTCCGACGACAGAAGGGGGAGGGGTTGTACAGTTTGATAGCCACAGGGGAAAAAGGATCTCCTGTGGCATTGTGTGTTGCATCTTGGTAGAACCAGTCTGCTGCTGAAGGTGCTCCTCAGGTTAACCAGTGTGTCATGGAGGGGTGAGCTATGGGCTCGACGGCCACCAACCACCGCCAGTCTCCACTGCCCACGTTGCACCAAGGTGTGTGGATCGCGGATTGGCCTCTACAGACATCTGCAGACCCACAGGTAGATGACCCTATGGAGAGGAGAGGAGAGGACAGTCATACTCGTTTCGAGTGACTGACGTTGATGATGAGCAAGATGTTCCACAGTTTGAGGAGCATCCTCCCCTCCAAGACCACCTCCCATGAATCCAACTGTGCCCCCAGGTTGGAGCCAGCATTCCTGATGAACTTGTTGATCCTGTTGGCGCCCGCGTCCTTCGAATGTGGCCCATTTCACCTATTTGAATTTGGTGAAAAGGAAGTGGGTTCAGAGAGTTATTCCAGCTGCTTGCTGCCCACGTTACGTTGATGAGCAGAGCTAAACATCAAACTCTGTGCATCTCTCCTCTTGCCATTTCATCTTTGTATGCCACCTAGAGTCATGCAACCCGTTGACCCAATTTGTCCAAGCCGGCCAACTTGCCTCATCTACACTAGTCCCACCTACCTGCATTTGGCCCATTTCCTATCCATGTACCCATCCCATTGTATTTTAAATGTTGTGATAGTACCTGCCTCAACTATGCAGCATGGTGGTGCAGCGGTAGAGGTGCTGCCTTACAGCGAATGCAGCGCCGGAGACCCGGGTTCGATCCTGACTACGGGTGCTGTCTATACGTAGTTTGTACGTTCTCCCCGTGACCTGCGTGGGTTTTCTCCGAGATCTTCGGTTTCCTCCCACATTCCAAAGACCTCCAGGTTTGTAGGTTAATTGGCTTTGTAAATGTTTTTAAAAATTGTCCTTATTGGGTATAGTGTTAATGTGTGGGGATCGCTGGTCGGCGTGGGCCGAAAGGGTCTATTTCCGCACTGTATCTCTAATCTAAAGTAAACTACCTCCTCTGGCAGCTTGTTCCACCTAAGTGGGAAAAGTTGCCCCTCAGGTTCCTATGACATCTTTCCCCTCCCACCGTAAACCTGTGTCCCCTGTGTGACACATGACATTCCTTTTGTCATGAGTGACCATCTTGTCCAACATTATGTGCAACATCATTGTTAGAAAACGCCAATAGCAGAGCGGGAATTGCAAATGAAATCTCAAAACGCCATTTTCCGCTTTCAGGATTTATGGTACGATGGGAACGATTTAACTGGAATTAATATCTTTTGGCACAGTTGCTCATCTATTATCCGATACTTAATCTTTAGTAAAGAAATTGAGCAAAAATACCATCACACAAACTAACCTCCCATTGACTCCATCTACGCCTCACGCTGCCTCAGCAAGGCCAGCAGCAGAATCAAGGACGAGTCGCACCCTGGCCACTCCCTCCTCTCCCCTCTCCCATCGGGCAAAAGGTATAGAAGTGTGAAAACAGCACACCTCCAGATTTAGGGACAGTTTCTTTCCAGCTGTTATCAGGCCATTGAATCATTCTACCACAACAAGAGGGCAGTGCTGAACTATCTGCCTCATTGGTGATCCTCGGACCATCATTGATTGGATTTTACTGGCTTTACCTTGCACTAAACGTTATCCCCTTTATCATGTCTCCCTGGTGGGAGACCGTTTTTTTCGGAGCTCCCGCAACGGCAACTTCTCCCGCCCAAGTTGCGGGGTTGGAGGCGAACCGGAACGGGGCCTTACATCGCCCGGCGCGGCTTTAATGGCCGCGGGACTTGCCAGCGCCCGCCCGGGGCTTTGACATCGGGAGAATAATGGAGAGCAGGGGAGAGAGAAGACTTTGCCTTCCATCACAGTGAGGGGGAGATTCATTGTGATGGATGTTTGTGTAAATTGTGTTGGGTGTGTCTTGGTTCTTTTCTTGTTGTATGTCTGCAGAAACCAAATTTCGTTTGAACTTCATTTGAGGTTCAAATGACAATAAACGGTATTGTATTGCATTGTATTGTATGTATCTGTACGCTGTGACTAGCTCGATTGTAATCATGTATTGTCTTTCTGCTGACTGGATAGCACTCAACAAAAGCTTTTCACTGTACCTCGGTACATGTGACAATAAACTAAACTGAAACTGAAACTAAAATGCTTTCCATTACGATAATAATTTTGGCTTGCTCAATGTTTTTAAATCTTTCCCTGAATTGGTGTCAAGCACGTATAACCTTTATTCCTCAATTTACTGAGTATATAATATGCACATTTTACTTCAATAGAAATACATACTACAAAGACCTGCATATTTCATGAAGACTATCTCAATAAACTGCTGTTACTGCAATTCTGGAAGTTAATACTTTGTAAAATGAAGTAGGGCAAAGTCATAGAGAAGAAACTATTTTGTGCATTGCTGAAGATAGGCACAAAAAGCTGGAGTAACTCTGCGGGTCAGGCAGCGTCTCTGGAGAAAATGGAAAGGTGACCCATCTTCAGACTGAGAGTCAAGAGAACGGGAACGGAGAGATAGTTGGGAGTGTGGAAGGACCCCGAAAATCTCGGAGAAAAACCACGCGGTCACGGGGAGAACGTACAAACGCCGTACAGGCAGCACCCAAAGTCAGGATCGAACTCGGGTCTCTGCGCTGTAAGCACTGTAAGGCAGCAACTCTACCACAACACCGCCATGCCGCCCAACTAGTGCATGCCAGTGCGTCATTAGTGAGGTGCGCACATATAAGCTCATAAGTTCAAGTAGCAGAATTAGGCCATTCAGCCCATCGTCTACTCTACCATTCAATAGAGTCATAGAGTGATACAGTGTGGAAACAGGCCCTTCAGCCTAACTCGCCGACTTCGACCAACAATGTCCCAGCTACACTAGTCCCACCTGCCTGCGCTTGGTCCATACCCCTCCAAACCTGTCCTATCCATGTACCTGTCTAACTGTTCCTTAAACGTTGGGATAGTCCCAACTTCAACTACCTCCTCTGGCAGCTTGTTCCATACACCCACCCCCCTTTGTGTGAAAAAGTTACCCCTCGGATTCTTATTAAATCTTTTCCCCTTCATCTTGAACCTACCGTATGTCTAGTCATTGATTCCCCTACCCTGGGCAAAAGACTGTGCAATCTACCCAATCTATTCCTCTGATGAATTTGTACACCTCTATAAGATCTCCCCTCATCCTCTTGCGTTACATGGAAGCGAGACCCAGCCTACTCAGCCTCTCTCTATAGCTCGCACCCTCTAGTCTTGGTAACATCCTTGTAAATCTTTTCTGAACCCTTTCAAGCTTGGCAATATCTTTCCTATAACATGGTGCCCAGAACTGAACACAATATTCTAAATCCGGGGTAGTCAAAAATGCCGGAGAAACTCAGCGGTTGAGGCAGCATCTATGGAGCGAAGGAAATAGGCAACGTTACAGATCGAAATCCTTCTTCAGATAGTCTGTCTGAAGAAGGGTTTCCACCCGAAACGTTGCCTATTTCCTTTGCTCCATAGACGCTGCCTCACCCGCTGAGTTTCTCCGGCATTTTTGTCCACCTTCGATTTTCCAGCATCTGCAGTTCCTTCTTAAACATTCTAAATCCGGTCTCACCAACGTCTTATACAATTGCAACATGAACTCCCAACTTCTATACTCAATACTCTGTTTGATGAAGGCCAAAGTGCCAAAAGGCTTTTTGAGCACCTTATCTACCTGCGACTCGACCTTCAAGGAACCATGCACCTGTGCTCCTAGATCCTGAACTCTTAAATCATGGCTGATCTATCCTGTACACCTGTACTCTGATCTATCTTTCCCTCTCAACCCCATTCTCCTGCCTTATCCCCATAACCCCCGACACCCGTACTAATCAAGAATCTGTCAATCTCCGCCTTAAAAATATACATTGACTTGGCCTCCACAGCAATGAATTCCACAGACTCACCACACACCTGATGCCTTTCCTATGAATCTGCCCCTTGCTAATACATAGTCATTGAACCATGGTTCAATGGTTCTTCATTGTCATGTATGCACACCTCACAAATGCATGGTCTCCATATTTTGCCACCACTTACAAAAAAAAGAAAAAGTCCAATGATTCAAAGTCCAAGTCCAGTCCACGTGCTGGAAGTACTTGTACTCCATTTAGAACGGAGATGAAGAAACACTTTTTCACACAGAGAGTTGTGAGTCTGTGGAATTCTCTGCCTCAGAGGGCGGTGGAGGCCGGTTCTCTGGATACTTTCAAGAGAGAGCTAGATAGGGCTCTTAAAGATAGCGGAGTCAGGGGATATGGGGAGAAAAATCAGGAATGGGGTACTGATTGTAGATGATCAGCCATGATCACATTGAATGGCGGTGCTGGGTCGAAGGGCCGAATGGCCTACTCCTGCACCTATTGTCTATTGTCTATTGCCTATTACTGGAGCGACTCCCATCCAGGTAAGCCTCACTTGCTGCAGGCCCCTGACCCAACGTCCCTCTCCTAGCCTGACCGACTGCCTCTGTGTCCAAGGGGCGCCTCGTGCAGCCCATCTTGAAGGCGCTGGAGGCAATGCCCCAGTCCCTCACTTATGTGGCATGGTAGCGCAGTGGTAGAGTTGCTGCCTTACAGCACCAGGGACCTGGATTTGATCCCGACCACGGGTGCTGGCTGTACGGAGTTTGTATGTTCTCCCCGTGACCTTGTGGGTTTTCTCCGGCAGTTACGGTTTCCGCCCACCCTCCAAAGACATGCAGGTCTGTAGGTTAATTGGCTTTGGTAAAGATTGTAAATTGTCCCTAGTGTGTGTGTGTGTGTAGGATAGTGCTGGTGTACGGGGTGACCGCTGGTTGGGCGCGGACTCGGTGGGCCGAAGGGCCTGTTTCCGGGCTGTATCTCGAAACTAAAGTAACTGAAGCAAAGTCATCCAAACAAGCGAGAGGCATCAAATGGAGATTTGTTGGTCTAATCTGTGCAACAGAATCATTTTAAAGCAACAAATAAAGAAACAAGCATTCAGCAAAACCAGAGAAGTGAATTTAAGTCGCCCGGTAAAAATCAATAATTTGTTGTGCCTATTCTGTGTGTCTGCTTGTCTGCCTTTGATCTGCACAACAAAAGGGTGGGGGGAACATTGCAATGTAGACTGAGGTGAATGTGTCTTGTTCCCTTGTGATGACAGATGTGTGCATTTTGCTTGCCACGGGACTCTTTATTAGGGATTTTGTCACAGATATCTATTCAAGGCACGGGGATTTCTTCAGGTGTTTTTTGAGGTTGGCGCAGAACTAAATGGGAGAATAACATTTGGTGCAATGTCATGAGGGATTAGTCATCAGAAGAGTGTCCTTCTGTCCCCGCCTGCAGCCTGCAGCCATTTTAGCATGTGCATTAGTACCAGCTCTTTCTAACTTATGCCTCACATCAATTTTTAGCACCACAGATAATTAACTGCCGCCTGAATGATGAAAAACGGAGCTTTTTCACATCACTCAGTCTGCAAAATATGTGCAGCTTCACTTCCTTAATGGTGTCATTTTGATCGTATGCTATTAACAGATTACTCCAGCCCAGGGCACTGGAGCATGTGCTACAGCAAGATAACCTTGTATTCATAATTTAATATTAACTGTTTTCTCTATAGCACCTCTTTCCAGTACATTAACAACAAACCACTGTGACTTGTCCCCTCCAGTAGCATTCATGGACAGAACGGATTACAAGATAGCAAGTTTCTTAATATTCCCACCAAAGTATTACCGATTCCGCATTCCTTGATCCCTAAAAATCAAGAATAAACAGGCTTAGATTCAATCAAATTTAATTCCAGCAATTTAGCTCTGCCACACTTCAAAGAGAGCTGTTATTAATATCTTGAAGGACAAATTTAAGAGTCATTTTCTCCTCTTTATTGAAGGCCTCCAGTTGTGCTTAACATACAACATGATACAGAAACCGTTTCTGTAAAATATTGCAACCCGGTTTGATATATAAAATAAAATAGTGTAAGCCATTCAAAGGGCAAAAAAAAAAAAATTCTTCATGGGATTCTTATCCAAATCTATCCCTCAGAGCGAAATTTCTATCCTGTATTAACTTGCACAGTGTCGCCGTGTTGCTTGCTCCTTCCTTTGCAAGAGGCTCTGTGGAGAATGAAGCCCCGTATCGCTTCTCACCACTCACATTCACCAACATTATGGGTTTATCTCAGATGCTGCAGCAAGTGGTGGCTCCGATTTATTCCTGCAGGCAACGCTCCTAATAACCTCGTCCTTATCAGGGCCTCTCCACCGCACTCGGTGATCAAAGAAGCAATTAATGGAGTGGAGAAAGGTGAAGCATTCTAATAATGGAGACAGCTGTTTTCCTCGTCCCCCCCAAAAAAAAAAAAAAAAAAATCCATTTGTATTGTTATCGCAGATCCCCAGTTCAGCAGCTCCTGTTTAATTCAGTCTACCTTCTATTTCTGGTTGCTGATAACAAAAAAAAAAAAAAAAAACGTCACGGTGAACTGTGTGTGTGAGAGAACACCAGAAATATCACGGCATTTCAACTCATCGTAAGTTCATCAGCCCCCGATAAGGACGGGGAAATGTCGAACAAAAGGCCGTATCAAAACAGTCCTTTGGAACAGCTTTTCTCGATTCGGCCATTCCTAATTTATTTTTTAGACTGAAATGATATTCATTCAGCAAACCGGGAGCCTGGGTCGGTTGAAATAAAATATGTTATAAACTCAATTCTGCAGCGCAAAATGAAAAGTAAGTGGAAATAGCTGCAGAACAAATTCAATAATACAAAATTGAGAAATTAAATCAGGCGGTGGTTTTGTGGAACTGAATCTTACAAATACATTTTTTTTACAGCCTGCTGTTGTGCAATAAAACTTTCCCCAGTGTAGATATCTGAAATATCACTTCTTGGTGTCCAATTCTGATCTCAATTGTAGCAATAGAATAATATTTTTATAAAGAGGCACTCCCCATTTCACTAACCTACTGAGTTTTTTTTAAATTAAAGTACGCCAGTGTTTAATCCATGTTGTATTGCATTTAATTACAAATGAATGGTTATTTATTGGAGGGAGAAGAACGAAATCTGGGCAAAATCATTAACAATCGAAAGCTTTCGCATGACTTTCATGTAATTTTGGTTTGCAAGGACATATGGATCGACTATTAATGGTGTCGTTTTTGCTTGTCCGTGTAATTCACTAATTTGTAATTCTAAAATCAGTTGATAAAGTCTTGTTTCAATTAATTATATTTGCCTTTATCTGGACCTTTGCGATGCTTACCACTTAATTATCGGCCAGTTTGGGCCATGATTAGAGAAGGAATGGTGACTGCACAATCAATTAATTGGCCAGAATTTTTTAAAGCCTATTGTCTGAAAACTAACATTTAGAGAAACAGCGTGGAAAAAGTCCCTTCAGGCCACCGAGTCTGTGCCGACCAGCGATCCCCACACATTAACACTATCCTACACACACTAGGCACAAAACCTGGACATCTTTGGAGTGGGAAGAAACCGGAGATCCCGGTGAAAACCTATGCAGGTAACGGGGATAACATAAAAGATTCAGTACAGATATCCGGAGTTTAGATTGAGTTTAGTTTATTGTCACGTGTACCGAGGTACAGTGAAAAGCATTTGTTGTTGCTAACCTGTCAATGGAAAGACAATACATGATTACAATCGAGCCATTTACAGTGTACAGGTACATGATAAGGAAATAACGTTTAGTGCAAGGTAAAGCTAGCAAAGTCCGATCAAGGATCGTCTGAGGGTCACCAATGAGGTAGATAGTAGTTCAGGACTGTTCTCTAGTTGCGGTAGGATGATTCAGTTGCCTGATCTCAACTGGGAAGAAACTGTCCCTGAATATGGAGGTGTGCATTTTCACACTTCTAAAGCTTTGCCTGATGGGAGAGGGGAGAAGAGGGAGTGAGTACAGAGGTGATTTACTAGAATGTTGCTCTGGGTTTCAGCAACTGAGGTACAGAGAAAGGTTGAACAAGTTAGGGCTTTATTCTTTGGAGCGCAGGGAGGTCAGTTTGTGTGATGGTCTGGTCCGCGTCCACAATTTGCTGCAAATTCTTGTTGTTTCGGATGGAGTGTTTCACTAAAACTAGGTACATGTGACAATAATCGATCATTGAATCATTTGGCCACACACTCCACTGTCCTCTCCCTTTATCAGACTGTATCTCCGGTGGGAATGACCTCCAGTGATCACGATCCAGGTTCGTTTTTCATGTCGCTATCTAGTTACCCTCCCTCACCGCACTTATGATTCCAGGGGAGATCCTGTGTCGGCACGGACGAAGGGTCGAGATGGCTTGTCCCATGCACCCTTGTTATATGGTTATATATATGGCTACCTCAGGTGTGCTCTCTTCTAGCTCCTGTGGACGGGGGAACGATGTGGCCCAAGTCTAAGTCCCCCCAGGCTGGGATGCTAGCCTGGAGTCTGAAGGGAGGGATTAGTTTGTTCGATGGTCTAGTCCGCATCCACAATTTGCTAAAATTCTTGTTGTTTCGGATGGAGTGTTTCACTAAAACTAGGTACATATGACAATCAACCGATCATTGACCCATTTGGCTTCACACTAATTACATCTCCCATTTACACACCTGGTGACCTCCATTGGGTGATCCGGCCTCTGTCTTGCCCCAAGGACACACCCACGACAGTATGCACTCCATCGCGGTCGACTTGTCGACCCCCTCACCTCGGCTATCTTCCTCCTCTCTTGCCAGCCTGTGGACGGGTAAAGATCTTAGTCCCCCCATGATGCTGCCTGATCTGCTGAGTCTACCCGTCTAGTTCAGAGATATAGCATGGAAACAGGCCCATCGGCCCACCGAGTCCGCACCGACCAGCGATCCCCGTACACTAACAGTACCCGACACACACTAGGGACAAGCGATACAGGTGTCAGAGGTTATCGGGAGAAGGCAGGAGAATAGGATTAGGAGGGAGAGATAGATCAGCCATGATTGAATGGCGGAGTAGACTTGATAGGCCGAATGGCCTAATTCTACTCCTATTCCTTATGACCTTATGGCAATTTTCAACTTTACCAAATGCAATTAACCTACGTCTTTAGAGTGTTGGAAGAAACTGGAGCTCCCAGGGAAAAACGCACGCAGGTCACAGGGAGAACGTACAAACTCTGTGCAGACAGCACCCGTGGTCAGGATCGAACCCGGGTCTCAGGCGCTGTAAGGCAGCAACTCTACCGCTCCACCACAAGTTCCTCCAGCAGTTTGTTTTTTGCACCCGATTCCAGCATCTGCAGTGTCTTGAGTCTCCGAGATGGATTTGATTGTTGTTTCATATGCGATTAATAGATTGTAGCATGTATGCCTATCTACCACGTACAGTCGGCACACTCTGAAATATCAGTTGCCTGGTGAGACAGCTGTATAATTTGTAGCATAGCACACACACACACACACACACACACACACACACACACACACACACACACACACACACACACACACACACACACACACACACACACACACACACACACACACACACACACGTGCACACACACACACAACACACACACACACACACACACACACGATCTTCACACGTGCACACACACCACACAGCAGTCATTGTTTAGGCACACTGCTTTTGCAACTCTTTATTGCTCCTTTGTCTGTCTTTCCAAGCATGTGTTTATTTCAAATTGCACAGACATAAATCTAAAACCAGTCAAACTTGTTGATTGTTCATTTTAAACAGCAGGAGGTTACATTTTACAGTGCTTAAAATAGGTGAGGACATTGCTACGTGTAACTTATTCAGATGCAAGTGATCTGTTGCAGGGGCGGCACGGTGGCGTAGCGGTAGAGTTGCTGCCTTACAACTCTGACAGCGCCGGAGACCCGGGTTCGATCCTGACTACGTGCGCTGTCTGTACATTCTCCCCGTGACCTGCGTGGGTTTCCCCGCGATCTTTGGCTTCCTCCCACACTCCAAAGGCTTGCAGTTTGGAGGTTAATTTGCTTGGTATAAATGTAACTTGTCCCTAGTGTGTGTAGGATAGTGTTAATAGGCAATAGACAACAGGTGCAGGAGTTGGCCATTCGGCCCTTCGAGCCAGCGAGCCACTGTGATCATGGCTGATCAACCACAATCAATACCCCGTTCCTGCCTTCTCACCATATCCCCTGGCTCCGCTATATTTAAGAGCTCTATTCAACTCTCTCTTGAAAGCATCCAGGGAATTGGCCTCCACTGCCTTCTGAGGCAGAGAATTCCACAGATTCACAACACTCTGTGTGAAAAAGTTTTCTTCATTGCTCCTCTCTGAATGGCAAGCATGTGTTATTCTTAAACCACTTATTCTAAATGTGCGGGGATCGCTGGTCGTTCATGTAAACTTGGTGGGCCGACAGGGCCTGTTTGAGGATGCTGTATCTCTAAACTAAACAAATGCAAACTAATTCCTGGCAGGGGCGGCATTGTCATAGCGGTAGAGTGCTGCCTTACATTGTCTGGATGCGCCGGAGACCATGCTGTTCGTTCCTGAGGTTGGAACTGTAGTCTGTACATTTATACTGAGGATAGACGCAAAGCACTGGGGTATTCTCAGCGGATCAGGTGGTCCCACACTGGAGAATAGAAACATCTTGAGTTTAAATAAATTGTTGGTTCATAAATGTAACTTGTCCCTAGTGTGTGTAGGATAGTGTTAATAGGCAATAGACAACAGGTGCAGGAGTTGGCCATTCGGCCCTTCGAGCCAGCGAGCCACTGTGATCATGGCTGATCAACCTGCGCAATCAGACCCCGTTCCTGCCTCCACCATATCCTGGCCCCGCCATCTTTAACTATCCTATTTCTCTTTTTAAATGCATAAAAACGAACCTGCCTCCACCACCTTCACTGAGGCAGCTCATTCCACACAGATTCACAACCACTCTGTGTAAAAAAGTTTTTCATGATCTCCCTCTGAATGGCATACCCCTTTATTCTAAACCCCTTATTCTTAATGTCATGGATCCTGTTTGAATCTTCCCTACTTTCAGTGGGAAAAGCTTTTCCACGTTTCCACTCTGTATCTCTAAACTAAACATAAACTAATTTTAAAAACTCATTGTCAAGTCCCCCCTTAACCTTCTGCGCTTGTCTTGAATAAAGCCCATAACTGGTTCATTGTGTAACTTAGTTGCTGTAGATGCTGGTTTATACTGAGGATAGACACAAAGCACTGGAGTATCTCAGCGGATCAGGTAGCATCTCTGGAGAATAGAAACATCTGAGTTTAAATAAATTGTTTGTTTCAAAACATATTGTGTCCACATAAAACTTAGTGTCTTGTATGGAGTCACGATGCATGATTACAATTAAGCCAACCACAGTGTGCAGATGCATGATAAAGGGAATGATATTCAGTGCAAGATAATGTCCAGTAAAGTCCATTTGAAAAGAGTCCGAGGGTCTCCAATGAGGTAGATGGTAGCTCAGGATTGCTCTCTAATTGGTGATAAGAGGCTTCAGTTAGTAGATGGGAAGAAACTGTCACTGGAAAAAAATGTATATATATATGCAGATTTTGTTTTTATTTACTATATTGTTTACAGAATACTAAGTTTACATATTCTGTTGTGCCGCTGCAAGTAAGATTTTCATTTTGGACTCCTATGTATTGGTGAGATCAAGTTGGTGAGAGCATTTGGCTGAACTCCTACGCTCAGCCTGCCTAAACCTACCTGATCTGTCGGTTGCTCAACACTTTAACTCCCCCTCCCAATCCCACGCTGACCTTTCTGTCCTGGGCCTCCTCCATTGTCCGAGTGAGGCCCAGCGCAAATTGGAGGATCAGCATCTCATATTTTGCTTGGGTAGTTTACACCCCACTGGTATGAACAATTACTTCTCTAAGTGGTTTCCCTTGCTTTCCCTCTTTCTCCATCCTTCCCCCATTCCCAGTTTTCCCACCAGTCTGACGGTCCCTGTTTACAGTTCATCTCTGTTTGCTTTGTTGTTACCATCTCCTAGCTACCAATAATCTATTCTACATTCTCCTCGATCTCCATCCCCTTTGATGTTTCGTCCTCATCTCCCACCTTACACTCTGTATAAGGTTTTCAAGAGAGTGTTAGATTTAGCTCAGGGCTTAAGGAATCAAGGGATATGGGGGGGGAAAGCAGGAACGGGGTACTGATTTTGGATGATCTGCCATGATCACATTGAATGGCGGTGCTGGCTCGAAGGGCCGAATGGCTTACTCCTGCACCTATTTTCTATGTTTCTATGCATCTCCCCCTCCCTGATTCTCAGTCTGAAGAAGAGTCTCGACCTGAAACGCCACCCATTTCTTCTCTCCAGAGATGCTGCCTGCCCCGCTGGGTTACTCCAGCGTTTTGTGTCTATCTAAGAATGTCATTTTTTTGTCTGGGACATATGACAATAAAACACTCTTGTCTCCTGAACTGCAGATGCCGAGATCATGTGCAAAACACACATTTCATAGATTAAGACATTGAAGGATGCTAAATTGCCAATGATCTGTACAGGAATTATAACACTATTGGGAAAAATTGTACTAAGATCGATGAGAATCCTTCCCACATTCATAGAGAGACAAGGGACTTACAAACAAAGAACAGAAAGTGCTGGAGTAACTCAACGGGTCAGGCAGCATCTCTGGAGAACATAGTGCGTAGGAAAGAACTGCAGATGCTGGTTTAAATCGACGGTAGACACAGAATGCTGGAGTAACTCAGCGGGACAGTCAGCATCTCTGGAGAGAAGGAATGGGTGACGTTTCATGCCGAGACCCTTCTTCAGACTGATCATGAGAAGGGTGTTGACCTGGTACATCACCCATTCCTTCTCTCCAGAGGTGCTGCCTGTCCCGCTGAGTTACTCCAGTATTTTGTGTCTACCCCTCTCTGGAGAACATAGATAGGTTTTGGGTGGGAATCCTTCTTCTGACTTATCTTTTTCCTTCCTCAGACCATTGATTTTTACCTCATTGAGCACTGTTTATAGAAATGATTTCAAACAAATCTTTCCATTTCATCGACAATCGTAAA
Source organism: Leucoraja erinaceus (assembly GCF_028641065.1). Classification (NCBI taxonomy): domain Eukaryota; kingdom Metazoa; phylum Chordata; class Chondrichthyes; order Rajiformes; family Rajidae; genus Leucoraja; species Leucoraja erinaceus. The sequence continues at coordinate 7,347,169 of NC_073380.1, read as the reverse complement.
CCAATGCCAGAGACTGACATCGTTAACTTTAGGGGAAATGGTGAAGGGGATGCCAGATTTAAGGATAAAGGGAGATGCATTAGTGTGGAAGCGTTATCGTTGGTAGTCAAGATTGCTTTGGGACTCTGTGGGTTTATAATGGTTCTTGGTCATTAATCTATCCTCAGGAATGAATATAGAGAAGTTGAGAAAGGAAGAGAGGAGTCCAGGATGGACTGTGCGAAAGGAAGAGAGGGTGAGATTTGTTCTGAAGATGAAGGAACATTACTAAATTGATGTCAAGCTGGAAAAAGGTGCAGAGAAGATTTATGAGGATGTTGCCAGGAATCGAGAGCCTGAATTATAGGGAGAGATTGACTAGGCTGGGTCTCTATTCCTTGGAGCGCAGGAGGATGAGGGGTGATCTTATAGAGGTGTATAAAATCATGAGAGGAATAGATCATGTAAAAGCACAGTCTCTTGCCCAGAGTAGGGGAATCGAGGACTAGAGGACATAGGCTTAATGGGAAGGGGAAGTTGAACTTCATAAGTTAAAGGGAAATAGATGCAATAGGGATCTGAGAGGTAATTTTTTCACACAAAGGGTTGTGAGTGTATGGAAGAAGCTGCCAGAGGGGGTAGTTGAGGCAGGGACAACCGCAACGTTTAAGAAACAATTCGACAGATACATGGATAGGACAGGTTTGGAGGGATATGGGCCAAACGCAGTCAGGTGGGACTGGTGTAGCTAGGACATGTTGGCAAATTGGGCTGAAGGGCCTGTTTTCATGCTGTAAGATTCTATGACTATGACCATTACATTCATCTCCAGGAAAATCCAATCCTCAGGAAGATGAATGAATTGCTGATCAGGCTCTTTGTTTGTTTGGCGCCAACCATCTTAAGACAGATCCACAACTGTTTAACTGCATTATAAAATGCTCTGGTGCATGATTTCACAGCAGCTTTAGATTGTATCTGCCACAGTAAAGGGAGTGAAATATGATTTTGCTGGTTATTGCTTCAATTTTGCCACATAAAATCTTAACCTAGATCTCCATCCTAATGAAAACTCTGAATTCCCTGCAAGGGTCAACAGAGGCTGCGTGCATTTAGATCATAATCAAGACAATCTATTTGGCCCGACCATCTCTTTGGAAGAGCTACTTGGGTTGTTCTTTTGTATATCCTCGTACTTTTTTTCCCCCACTTCAGTTATTTTGGTTTAGTTTAGAGACACAGAGCAGAAACAGGCCTTTCGGCCCACCGAGTCCGCTCCAACCACCGATCCCCCTGCACTTACACCACCCTACACACACTAGGGACAATTTGCTATTTTACCAAGTCAATTAGTCTACAAACCTTTGGAACGCCTTTGGAGTGTGGGAGGAAACTGGAACACCCGGAGAAAACCCACGCAGGTCACGGGGAGAACGTGCAAAGTCTTTACAGACAGCACCTGTAGTCAGGATGGAACCCGGGTCCCTGGCGCTGTGAGGTAGCAACTCTACCGCTGCGCCACTGTGCCAGCCCAGTTGATCCATTGAATATTACCAGGGTGGAAATGTCACAGACTAGAAGGCATCACTTTAAGTTGAGAGGGGCAAAATTTAAAGAGGTTGTGTGGGGCTATTTCTTTATACAGAGGCTGATGAGTGCCTGGAATGCACTGCACTGCCAGGGGTGGTGGTTGGAGGCAAGGCACATTAGTAGAGTTTAAGAGGTTTTTAGGCAAGCACAAGGATATGCAGCATGTGGAGGGATATGGACCACGTGTAAGCGGATGAGATTAGTTTATTTTGGCATTATGTTCGGCATGGACTTTGTGGGCCGAAGGGCCTGTCATAAGTTCATTACTTCATAAGTGATAGGAGCCGAATTGGGCAAGTCCGCTCCGCCATTCAGTCATGGCTGATCTATCTTTCCCTCTCAACCCCATTCTTCTGCCTTCTCTGTTCTTGCACTGTACCTGTGTGTGTTCTACTCATACCTCCACCCCTCTCACAGGCAGTACATTCCAGATATTGAGAGCTAACCAATTGGAGTTTCCTCGTGTCGCTTCTGCTACTTTGCTAATCAGTCTAAATTTGTATTGTCTAATTAATTAAGCTTCCGCCACAGGAAAGAGTTTCTTCACATCAGCAACGTTTATGATTTGGGACAGCTCTATCAGAGTCTGAGAGTCACAGGCCCTTCGGCCCAACTTCCCACACTGACCGAAATGCCACATCTACACTAGTCCCACCGGCCTGCGTTTAGCCCATACCCCTCTAAATCAAGTTCAAGTTCAAGTGAGTTTATTGTCATGTGTCCCTGATAGGACAATGAAATTCTTGCTTTGCTTCAGCACAACAGAACATAGTAGGCATTGACTACAAGACAGATCAGTTTGTCCATATACCATTTTATAAATATATACACACATGAATAAATAAACAAACTGATAAAGTGCAAATAACAGATAATGGGTTATTAATGTTCAGAGTTTTGTCCGAGCCAGGTTTAATGGCCTGACGGCTGTGGGGAAGTAGCTATTCCTGAACCTGGTCGTTGCAGTCTTCAGGCTCCTGTACCTTCTACCTGAAGGTAGCGGGGAGATGAGTGTGTGGCCAGGATGGTGTGGGTCTTTGATGGTACTGCCAGCCTTTTTGAGGCAGCGACTGCGATAAATTCCCTCGATGGAAGGAAGGTCAGAGCCGATGATGGACTGGGCAGTGTTTACTACTTTTTGTAGTCTTTTCCTCTCCAGGACACTCAATTTGCCGAACCAAGCCACGATGCAACCAGTCAGCATACTCTCTACTGTGCACCTGTAGAAGTTAGAGAGAGTCCTCCTTGACAAACCGACTCTCCGTAATCTTCTCAGGAAATAGAGGCGCTGATGTGCTTTCTTGATAATTGCATCAGTGTTCTCGGACCAGGAAAGATCTTCAGAGATGTGCACACCCAGGAATTTGAAGCTCTTGACCCTTTCAACCATCGACCCGTTGATATAAACGGGACTGTGGGTCCCCATCCTAATCCTTCCAAAATCCACAATCAGTTCCTTAGTTTTGCTGGTGTTGAGGGCCAGGTTATTGTGCTGGCACCATATGGACAGTTGCTTGATCTCTCTTCTATACTCTGACTCATCCCCATCAGTGATACGTCTCACAACAGTGGTGTCGTCAGCAAACTTGATGATGGAGTTCGCACTATGAACGGCTATGCAGTCATGAGTATAGAGTGAGTACAGCAGGGGGCTGAGCACGCAGCCTTGAGGTTGCCTCTTAACTCTTTTTCTTTCAGGATAAACAGCACAGTTCTTCATCTCTGTATACGAATGAAGTCCTTCATTCAAACAAATCTCCTTTCCAACCTTCCACCAGCAGTGCTCAACTACTATCTACCTCTTTGGTGACCCTCAGACTATCCTTGATCGCACTTTGCTGACTTTACCTTGCACTAAACGTTATTCACTTACCATGTACCTGGATGCTGTTAATATTAATAATATATTAATTAATAATCTTATTTATATAGCACATTTTTAGTCAACTTGCATTGACCCCAAAGTGCTTCACATAAATTACATTACATTTACACACAGGCAAAGGTGGGTGAAGTGTCTTGCCCCAAGGACACAACGACATAACGACAGTATGCACTCCAAGCGGGATTCGAACCGGCTACCTTCCTGTCGCCAGCCGAACACTTAGCCCATTGCGCCATCTGTCGTCCCAATAGCTCGATTGTAATCGGGTATTGTCTTTCTGCTGACTGGATAGAACGCAACAAAAGCTTTTCACTGTACCTCGGTCCACGTGACAATATACTAAACTGAAATAATACTAATATTCTTCCAAAGTGTATTGATTGTAAGTGGACGGAATACCCTAGTTGATGGCTAACTGGTATCTTTCTTATCAAGGTTCATCATGACTTCCTTGTTTTTGTATATTCATACAGATTTTTCCAGAAGGCCTTTGATGAGGTTCCACATGTGAGGCTGCTAAAGAAGATGAGAGCCCATGGTATCAAAGGGCAGATGCTAGCACGGACAGCAGGTTGGCCACATGGCACAAGGCAAAGAGTGGCAATAAAGGGGGCTTTTTCTGGTTGGCTGCCAGTGACTAGCGGAGTTCCGCAGGGGTCGGGTCTGGGTCCGCTACTCATCACGTTGTATATTAATGATTTGGACGAGGGGATTGATGGCTTTGTGGCCAAGTTTGCGGGTGATACAAAAATAGGTGGAATGGCAGGTAGTGTACCGAAAGCTGGGACTCTGCATAAGGACTAGGACAGGTTGGGACAGAGGGCAGAGAAGTGGCAGATGGAATACAGTGTAGCAAAGTGTGGAGTCATGCATAGACTATTTTCTAAATGGGGAGAGAATTCAGAAATCGGAGATTCAAAGGGACTTGGGAGTGTTGTTGCAGGATTGGTAGTAAGGAAGGCAAATGTAATGCTAGCATTCATTTTGAAAGGGCTATAATCCAAAAACAGGGAGGTAATGCTGAGGCTCTATAAGGCACTGGTCAGGCCGTATTTGATGCATTGTGAGAAATTGTGGGTCCCACATCTGTGGAAGGATGAGCTGGCTCTGGAGCGGGTCCAGAGAAGGTTTACGAGAATGATCCCAGGAATAAGTGGGTAAACATGATGAGTGTTGAAAATGACTGCACTGGGCCTGTACTCTCTGGAGTTTAGAAGGATGAGCGGGAAATCTCATTGAAACTTACTGTATAGGGAAATGCTTAGATAGAGTGAATGTGGAGTGAATGTTTCCATTAGTGGGAGAGTCTCGGATCAGAGGCCATAGCCTCAGAATAAAAGGACGCACCTTTAGAAAGGAGATGAGGAGGGAGTTCTTTAGTCAGAGTGTGGTGAATCTGTGGAACTCATTGCCACAGAAGGCTGTGGAGGCCAAGTCAATGGACATTGTTAAGGCTGAGGTTGACACATTCTTGATGAGTATGGGTATCAGGGTTTATGGGGAGAAGGCAGGAGAATGGGGTTGAATGGCAGAGTAAACTTGATGGGCCGAATGGCCTAATTCTGCTCCTATCACTTATGAAACTCAGTTACACTAATCACCTTGCAAAGTAAAGCTGTAGCAGTTTCAGAGATTTTGGGATCATCTCATCTTTGAGTATGCATCATGATTGCCTAGAAAATGTACGGATTTAGAATAATTTAGCATTTAATGCTGGCAATGTTCCAAGTACTCAACATTAATTACATAGTTTTGGAAGGGTGTTTAGTGCAGCACTACAATGGATCGCGACCAGAGTGTCAGCATTTAAATCAGCATGGATGGCTGCATTATCAGTGCAAAGCTTCTGCATTAGGTTGTAATGAATTGGTGAATAAGGGAAAGGCCATCAACGCCTCTACTTCCAGAGAAGATTGCAGAGATTCGGTATGGCAAAGGGGACTCTCTTGAACTTAGGGCGGCACGGTGGTGCGACAGTAGAGTTTCTGCCTTACAACGCTTGCAGTGCCAGAGACCCTGGTTCGATCCTGACTACGGGTGCTGTCAGTACACAGGTTGTACGTTCTCCCCATGACCACTTGGGTTTTCTCCGAGATCTTCGGTTTCCTCCCATACTCCAAAGACGTAGGTTAATTGGCTTGTTATAAAATGTAAAATTGTCTCTAGTGTGAGGGGTAGTGTAAGTGTGCGAGGATCGCGGTCGGCGCGGGCTCGGTGGGCCGAAGGGCCTGTTTCTGCGCTGTATCTCTAAACTAAACTAAACCATCTTTGAACTAAACTAAATTAAACTTCTAGAGGTGTACAGAAGAGAGAGTATTGACTGGTTATATCACAGCCTGCTTTGGCAACTCGTACGCCATGGAGCGAAGAAAAATGCACACATGTGTGAACACTGCCCAGTCCATCATGGGCTCTGAACTCCTCCCCACCGAAGGGATTTACAGGCGTCGCTGCCTCAAAAGGGCAGCCAGCATCATCAGAGACCCACATCACCCTGGCCCACACACTCATTTAACCCCTGCCATCGGGAAGAAGATACGGGAGCCAGAAAATTGTAACGTCCAGGTTCAGAAACAGCTTCTTCCCGACAACAATCAGGATATTAAACACTGCAACCTCCAATAAGCTCTGAACTACATGGACTATTAACAAGTAGTTGCTCTTCTCAACAGCCAAATATCTGTAGCCTCCCTTTGATCAATGGTGGTTTATCATTAATGTTTTGTTATTATTAATGTTTTTTCGTGTTTTCTGAGTCATTCGTAACTGTCACTGTATGTCATGTTGTTACTTGTGGGCGGAGCACCAAGGCAAATTCCTTGTATGTGAATACTTGGATGGTGGCTTGGGTGTGGTTTGAAGTTGAAAGCCACTACTTACTGCAAATGGTGGCGTGGGTGCATTGGCTTGAAGTTGAAATGCACTACTTACTGCAAATGGTGGTTTGGGTGCTTTGGCTTGAAGTTAAAGGCACTATTGTAAACGCACTACTGTAAACGCACTTACTTCCTGTTTGCACTGTATATTGATTTTAGATAAAAACGCTACCACTTACGGCTGCGATTTCGGGGGGGGAGGGGAGGAGGGGGGGGGGGAGAGGGGGGGGGGGGGGGGGGGAGGGGGGGGAGGGGGGGGGGAGGGAGGGGGGGGGGGGGGGGGGGGGGGGGGGGGGGGAGGGGGGGGGGGGGGGGGGGGGGGGAGGGGGGGAGGGGGGGGGGGGGGGGGGGGGGGGGGGGGGGGGGGGGGGGGGGGGGGGGGGGGGGGGGGGGGGGGGGGGGGGGGGGGGGGGGGGGGGGGGGGGGGGGGGTAGGAGAGGGGGGGGGGGGAGGGGGTTATAAAACCCGGAAATGTGGGTGTGGCTCAGTCTCTGCAAGATGGAGGAGGGAGAGGTCACGACTCGCTGTCTTTAGTGGCTTTGCACCCTACTTCAAATGGTATGAAACTGCACTTTAATTTGGTGGCCTTATACCCTGCTTGAAATAGAATTTCAAGGATTAGCCGTGAGTGAGTGAGTTGCCAGCACAACAGGCTTGATTGACTGAGACGCCAGCCCAAGAATCCATTTGGCGCACAATTTGCATACTAGCCCTCTGGAAACCAGTCCCTTCAGCCCACAACACCCATACTAGCGCTCCAGAAAGCCCCCCCCCCCCCAACTGGCCACCAATATTAGAATTGGTGGAGAGGTGGAATATTGCGTTGGATGACCAGTCCTCCTGTGTGATGCTGGGACCCAACAGGTCCCACTTAGTCTAGTATGTGGGTGTGTGGGTGTGTGGGTGGGTGTGCATGTGAGTATGTGTATATAGATATAGGTGTATGTGTATATAAACACACACTGAACATTTTTAAAACATTTATTATATTGTTCACTGTACTATGTACATACTTTGTTGTGCTGCAGCAAGTAAGAGTTTCATTGTTCTGTCTGGGACTTAAGATGATAAAACACTGACTTGACTCTTGAATTGACTCCACACTTGAGCTTCGAGAAGCAAGGCCCGTACAATCCAAACGGCAGATCCCCCTCAAACCCCTCCACATGAGAAAGGCTCGTTCCACGTGCTCCTTGTAAACGGCTCAGTTGAGTGAGAGGATGAAGATTGTTATCTAGTGGGACGCAGCACTTGGTAGGCATAAGTGCACAAATCTTTGCATCACATGCAGAGAAGAGCATGTGAACCATTATAATCATACACTAAGCTCCACTTCACATGAATGTAAGTACGCTGATGCCTTTCACACGAAAACACAACCTTTCAGGAAGCACTGTGCCCAGTCATTACAATTCATGTTGCAAAGATTGCCTGCTATACGTCGGAAGCTCTTGGTTGCAGTTCCATATGTAAAATAGGCTGATCTGGGATCACTAAATAGCTTTGGTACATCATTTTGCAATCAGATATCTCACAAATAATTCATACTATCAATTAAGGGTATTACCTAGAGATGGCTTCACAATGGTTACCATGTCAACGGAAGGAAAAAATTGAGCTACAGGGTTTAAAGGCACCAGCTGATGATGTATTTATTTGATTTGAAGGACAGTAATAGTATCACAGATGTCCAAAGGTGTGGATAGAATATAATTTAAAGATGGAAACTAGTGGAATTACGGATAGAGTGTTGATGACTTGTTGTTCATAATCTCATTATAAATTTTGTCAGTCAGCAGAAAGCTTCAGGGATTTAGAATCTGTAAACTAAAGCGAGAGAGTGCTGATAAAATTGCAGCTCGGAAAAGAAAGTGTTGTTCAATTTCATCTTTAAAAGGAAAAATAAAAGGGGTCGATGGAAGTGCATACAAATAGAGGAGACTTTTATCACAACCACCTCTGGTCGCTCACCAGCAGGTTTCGGCTGTGCCAGGATATTATCTCGGTGTTGTCACTGGTAAATAATTTGTTATTTCAAAGCAAGATTTACACGTTGGAAACCTCAGTACCATCGGAGCTTATTACCTCAGTACCATCAGAGGTAATAAGCAGGCACAAGGAAGGGCTGGGTAGAGCATCTTTTAGAGGTTCAGTAGGAAGGAACTGCAGATGCTGGTTTAATCCAAAGATAGACACAAAATGCTGGAGTAACTCAGCATCTCTGAGAGAAGGAATGGGTGACGTTGAGGGTCGAGACATTTCTTCAGACTGAAGACCGATCTCGGGTCTTGACCCGAAACGTCACCCATTCCTTCTCTCCAGAGATACTGCCTGTCTCGTTGAGTTACTCCAGCATTTGGTGTCTATCTTTTGGAGGTTGCTGCATTTTCTCAGTATGAATGAATGAATGAATGAATGGATAAGTTTATTGGCCAAGTATTCACATACAAGGAATTTGCTTTGGTGCTCCGCCCACAAGTGACAACATGACATACAGTGACAGTTAGGAATGACGCATAAAACATTAAACATTAATAATAAAACATTATCGATTAAACATGTGAATTGAATAAAATACCAGAGCAAAAGGAGGCTACAGATTTTTGGTTATTGAGTAGAGCAACTACTTGTGGAAAAAAGATGTTTTTATATGTCTGGCTTTGACAGTCTGGAGTCGCCTTTCAGAGGGAAGTGATTCAAAGAGTTTGTGGCCAGGGTGAGAGGGGTCAGAGATGATCTTACCCGCTCACTTCCTGGCCCTTGCAGTGTACAGTTCATCAATGGAGGGAAGGTTGCCGCCAATAACCTTCTCAGCTGATCGGACGATTCGCTGCAGCCTCTAGATGTCGTGCTTGGTGGCCGAGCCAAACCAGACCATGATGGTAAAGATGAGGACAGACTTTACGATGGCCGTATAGAATTGGACCATCATTGCTATGCTCATGGGACAAGCAAGGAAATCTTCAGAAATGGAAATTGAACAAAATCAGTTGCTGCTAAATTAATTTTCTCCAGTTTAGTTTAGTTTAGAGATCCAGCGCAGAAACAGGCCCACTGAGTCCCCAGTGATCCCCGCACACTTACACTATCCTACACACACTAGGGCCAATTTTACATTTACACATTTATACCAAGCCAATTAACCTACAACTCTGTTGGAGTCTTTGGAGTGTGGGAGGAAACCAAAGATTTCAGAGACAACCCATGCAGGTCACAGGGAGAACGTACAAAGTTCGTACAGGCAAGCACCTGCAGTCAGGGTCAGACCCGGATCTCTAGCGCTGTCAGTAGCTCTACCACTACGCCATCGTGCCGCCCCTAATTTATAAGATTATGAGAGGAATTAGAATTAGGATTATGAGAGAGGTGTATACGATCATGATAGGAATAGAAGGTAAAAGCATGTTTGGCCTCTCCTGATCTCCGATTGCCCACACCATCCCGCAGAATCTCATGGTTTCAGTGAAGGGCTTGAAAGAATGTTGCCAGGACTCAAGGGTCTAAGCTACAGGGAGAGGTTGAACAGGCTAGGACTCTATTCCTTGGAGAGCAGGAGGCTGAGGGGCGATCTTACAGAGGTGTACAAAATCACGAGGGGAATAGATCGGGTAAATGCACAGTCTCCTTTACCCAGAGTAGGGGAATTAACATCCAGAGGACATAGGTTTAAGGTGAGCGGAGCAAGATTTAATAGGAACCTGAGGGGCAAATATTTTACACAAATGGTGGTGGGCATAAGGAATGAGCTGCCGGGGGAGGTAGTTGAGGCAGGTACTATTGCAACGTTTAAAAAAAAAATGGATACATGGATAGGACATTTCAGAGGAATATGGGGAAAATGCAGGCAGTGGCAAAGTTGGGCCTGTTTCCACATTGTATTCATTCATTTAGGAAAGAAATGAGGAGGAATTTCTTTCATCAGAGGGTGGTGAATCTGTGGAATTCTTTGCCACAGAAGGCTGTGGAGGCAAATTCGGTCGATATTTTTGAGGCAGAGATAGATCGATTCTTGATTTGTACGGGTGTCAGAGGTTATGGAGAGATGGCAGGAGAATGGGGTTGGCAGGGAGAGATAGATCAGCCAAGATTGAATGGTGGAGTAGACTTAGAAACATAGAAACATAGAAAATAGGTGCAAGAGTAGGCCATTTGGTCCTTCGAGCCTGCACCGCCATTCAATATAATCATGGCTGATCATCCAACTCAGTATCCTGTACCTGCCTTCTCTCCATACCCTCTGATCCCTTTAGCCACAAGGGCCACATCTAACTCCCTCTTAAATATAGCCAATGAACTGGCCTCAACTACCTTCTGTGGCAGAGAATTCCAGAGATTCACCACTCTCTGTGTGAAAAATGTTTTCCTCATCTCGGTCCTAAAAGATTTCCCCCTTATCCTTAAACTGTGACCCCTTGTTCTGGACTTCCCCAACATTGGGAACAATCTTCCTGCATCTAGCCTGTCCAGCCCCTTAAGAATTTTGTAAGTTTCTATAAGATGCCCCCTCAATCTTCTAAATTCTCGCGAGTACAAGCCGAGTCTATCGAGTCTTTCTTCATATGAAAGTCCTGCCATCCCAGGAATCAGTCTGGTGAACCTTCTCTGTACTCCCTCTATGGCAAGAATGTGTTTCCTCAGATTAGGAGACCAAAACTGTACGTAATACTCCAGGTGTGGTCTCACCAAGACACTGTACAACTGCAATAGAACCTCCCTGCTCTTATACTCATATCCTTTTGCTATGAATGCTAACATCCCATTTGCTTTCTTCACTACCTGCTGCACCTGCATGCCTACTTTCAATGACTGGTTTACCGACACCCAGGTCTCGTTGCATCTCCCCTTTTCCTAATCGGCCACCATTCAGATAATAGTCTACTTTCCTGTTTTTGACACCAAAGTGGATAACCTCACATTTATCCACATTATACTGCATCTGCCATGCATTTGCCCACTCACCCAACCTATCCATGTCACCTTGAAGCCTCCTAGCATCCTCCTCATAGCTAACACTGCCCCCCAGCTTCGTGTCATCTGCAATCTTGGAGATGTTGCATTCAATTCCCTCATCCAGATCATTCATATATTTTGTAAATAGCTGGAGTCTTGCGGTACCCCACTAGTCATTGCCTGCCATTCTGAAAAAGACCCATTTACTCCTACTCTTTGCTTCCTGTCTGCCAGCCAGTTCTCTATCCACATCAATACTGATCTCCTAATACCGTGTGCTTTAAGTTTGCATACTAATCTTTTATGTGGGACCTTGTCGAAAGCCTTCTGAAAGTCCAGATATAACACATCTACTGGTTCTCCCTTATCCACTCTACTAGTTACATCCTCGAAAATTTCTATAAGTTTCGTCAGCCATGATTTCCCTTTAATAAATCCATGCTGACTTTGTCCAATGAATTCACCACTTTCCAAATGTGCTGCTACCCCATCTTTAATAACTGACTCCAGAATTTTCCCCACCACCGATGTTACTGGTTTGTAATTCCCTGTTTTCTCTCTCCCTCCCTTATTAAAAAGTGGGGTTACATTAGCTACCCTTCAGTCCTCAGGTACTACTCCAGAATCTAAAGAGTTTTGAAAAATTATCACTAATGCATCCACTATTTCTGCGACTACTTCCTTAAGTACTCTGGGATGCAACTTATCTGGCCCTGGGGATTTATCGGTCTTTAATCCATTCAATTTACCTAACACCACTTCCCGGCAAACCTGGATTTAGAATAGAATAGAATAGAATAGAATAGTTTCTTTATTGTCATTGTAACATGAACCATGTACAACGAAATTTAAAATGTCAGCCAGTCAGTGCAGCATTCAAACATTTCTAAAAGCTAACGATACATACAAGGTAAAATATTAAAGATAAACAACTAAATAAATATCACGGACAAAGCACGCATACACACCCAACCCTCCATCCTTCTGTCGATTCCACAGTTACCACAGTCCCTTAGTCTGTATCGCCCCTGCGTTCCTTGGCGGCTACATTTAGTGCTTTTATAGCAGTGGGGTAAAAACTGTTTTTTAGTCTATTTGTCCTTGTCCTTGTAGATCTGTACCGTCTGCCTGACGGCAACAGTTCAAACAGGGAGTGTCCGGGGTGGGAAATGTCCTTTATGATATTCTGGGATTTTTTGGTGCAGCGGGAACTGTGTAAGTCCTCCAAGGTAAGGAGAGGGCAGCCGACAATCCTCTGGGCATTGTCAATGGCCCTCTGGAGCGCTTTCCTCTGAGCCGCTGTGCAGCTGGTGTACCACACGCATACACAGTATGTTAGTATGCTCTCAATGGAGCACCGATAAAAGGACAGCAGCTCAGTTGCTCCATCTCATTTAACCCCCGGTCCCTTGCTATTTTCGGCAGATTATTTATGTCTTCCTTAGTGAAGACAGAACCAAAGTAGTTATTCAATTGGTCTGCCATGTCCTTCTTCCCCATGAACAATTTGCCTGTTTCTGACTGCAAGGGACCTACATTTGTTTAACTAATCTTTTCCTCTTCACAGACGAACAAGTTTGTAGGTTAATTGGCTTCTGTAAACTGTAAATCGTTCCTAGTGTGTAGGATAGCGTTGGTGTACGGTGTGATCACTAGTCACGTGGACAAGGTGGGCCAAAGGGCCATTTTTTCCATGCTGTGTGATCTCTAAACTAAATTAAACTAAACTAAACCAGGCTGCATTCGGCCTATATCTTGCAAAATCTTTCCTATCCATGTACCAGACCAATTGTCCTCTGTCCATCTACCCCATCAAAAAACGACTGTATATCTACAGTTTCAATTCTTCTCATTATTTTGTCCAAATCTATAACTCTATCAGCTTCCTGTGTTCCAAGCCTGCCCAACCTCTCCCCATAGCTCAAGCCTTGTGCCTGGCAACATCCTTCGCTGCCGTGTGCTGGGGCAGCAGGGTGAAGGTGGCGGACAGCAATGGGATCAACAAACTCTTCAGGAAGGCTGGCTCTGTCCTGGGGGTGGAGTTGGAGTTGGAGTTGGATTCATGGGAGGTGGTCTTGGAGGGGAGGATGCACCTCAAACTGCGGAGCATCCCGGACAATACAGCTCACCCCCTCCGCTCAACCCGAGGAGCACCTTCAGCAACAGACTGGTTCCACCAAGATGCATTACAGAACGCCACAGGAGATCCTTTTACCCTGCAGCTGTCAAACTGTACAACTCGGCCCCCTTCTGTCGTGGGGTAGACTGAGTGTTTAAGAAGGAACTGCAGATGCTGGAAAATCGAAGGTACACATAAATGCTGGAGAAACTCAGCAGGTGCGGCAGCATCTATGGAGTGAAGGAAATAGGCAACATTTCGGGCCGAAACCCATCTTCAGACTGATGGGGGGTGTGGGGAGAAGAAAGGAAAAAGGAGGAGGAGGAGCCCAAGGGCTGAGGAAGGGGAGGAGACATCAAGGGCTAACAAAATTGGGAGAATTCAATGTAGTCTCCTCCCATCCCTCAACCCTCGGGCTCCTCCTCCTTCTTTTTCCTTTCTTCTCCCGGCCACCCCCCATCAGTCCGAAGTTCGTTGCCTTTTTCCTTCGGTCCATAGATGCTGCTGCACCCGCTGAGTTTCTCCAGCTTTTTTGTGTACCTTTGATTTTCCAGCATCTGCAGTTCCTTCTTGAACACAGTGAAATGCTTGTTCAGTTTATCTTTGTATGCCCCGTTGCCACTTTCCCCCAGGTACAGTTAGTGTCTTTTTACATTGATCTAGTTTCATTTTTTGCACAGGAAAGGAAAACATTGTAAATAGTGGCGAACACTGCCCACTCACCCCAATGTCAAAGGGATTTGTATTGGGCGCTGCCTCAGAAAGGCAGCCAGTGTCATCAGCCATCCACACCACCCTGGCCACACTCTCATTTCACTCCTGCCATCGAGAAGAAGGTTGATGGGCCGAATGGCCTCATTCTGCTCCTATGTCTTACGAACTTATGACTACATTAAAAAGAATAGCTAATTATCACAGTGATGAATCCCAACGTGCCGTAAAAAAGGGCTCGTCATTGCCAATTATGCTATTTCAAAGGACTTTTGACTCAATTTGCCTGTTAATGCCAGCCACTGTTTAGATCACTGGGATATTCTTTACTCTGTGTTCATCAGCTGACGCAACTCCTCAAAGGCTTCTCGTTACCCCCATTGAAGGGAATTACAGGGGGCGCTGCCTCAAAAAGGCAGCCAGCATCATCAGAGACCCTCACCTGTACCTTGGGGCACATGACAATAAACTAAACTCAATTATCACCCCCGATTGCTCAATTTTAAGAATAAGGGGTATGCCATTCGGCCCTTCGAGCCAGCACCGCCATTCAATGTGATCATGGCTGATCATTCCCAATCTGTACCCCGTTCCTGCCTTCTCCCCATATCCTCTGACTTCGCTATTTTTAAGAGCCCTATCTAGCTCTCTCTTGAAAGTATCCAGAGAATCAGTCTCCACCACCCTCTGAGGCAGAGAATTCCACAGACTCACCACTCTCTCAGAGAAAAAGTGTTTCCTCATCTCCATTCTAAATGGCTTATCCCTTATTCTTAAACTGTGGCCCCTGGTTCTGGATTCCCCCAACATCGGGAACATGTTTCCTGCCTCTAGTATGTCCAAACCCTTAACAATCTTATATGTTTCATTAAGATGCCCTCTCATCCTTCTAAACTCCAGAGTGTACACGCCCAGCTGCTCCATTCTCTCAGCATATGACAGTCCCGCCATCCCGGGAATTACACCTTGTAAACCTACGCTGCACTCCCTCAATAGCAAGAATGTCCTTCCTCAAATTAGGGGACAAAAACTGCTCATAATACTCCAGGTGTGGTCTCACTAAGGCCCTGTACAACTGCAGAAAGACCTCTTTACTCCTAAACTCGACTCCTCTTGTTATAAAGGCCATGGGAGAGGGGAGAAGAGGGGGTGGCCGGGGTGCGACTTATCCTCGATTATGCTGCTGGCCTTGCCGAGGCAGCGTGAGGTGTAGATGGAGTCAATACTTGGTGCTCCATATAGACACTCCTAGTTGTTACCAATCTAACAGTGTGGATTACAGAGGAGACCAGATTAGGATGTGGAGTTGGGGCCATTTATCAGATCAGCTATGTTGTTTTTGAATGGCTGAGCAGATTTAAGGGGCTGTGTTACCTCCCCTACTTGTATCTCTTTCATTATGGAATTGGTTAACTTTAGAAAAATTATTCTCTATCTGTGAAGTTACCTTTTAGTTTAATAAAAGATACAGTGTGGAAACAGGACTCTTAGCCCATCGAGTCTGCACCGACCAGTGATCCCGCACATGAACACTACAGTACAACGCCCGAAACGTTGCCTATTTCCTTCGCTCCATAGATGCTGCTGCACCCGCTGAGTTTCTCCAACATTTTTGTGTACCGTGGGGTAGACTGAGACTGACTCCCCTTCGCTCCCTCCACCCAATTTTTGCACATCCCCCAAACCTTTCCACTCGCCACTTTAATTTCACGTTTCATGTGTTTTGTGTATTTTGTGTTTTTAGGACTATTGGCTGATCAATTTCCCTCCTGGGATACATAAAGTTCTATCGTATCGTATCATAGAAATCGTTCTACGCTCTTCCCAGCTTTCTCATCTGCTCTTCCCATCCAAACAAAAGCTTTTCACAGTACTTCCGTACACGTGACAATAATTAACTAAACCTAAACCAGTTTAATGATATCTTTCCTGCAGCTCTCCCTTACCCTGGGAAAAAGACTATGTGCGTTCATCTTGAATGATTGCAACGTTGTAAAATAATAATGCAGACCTCACAAGGTCCAGAGGAGGTTTACAAGAATGATCCCAGGGATTAGTATGTCAACCTATGTTGAGCGTTTTTCGGCACTAGGCCTGTGCACACTATAGTTTAGAAGAACGAGGGGGGACCTCTTTGAAACATACAGAATAGTGAAAGGCTTGGATAGAGTGGATGTGGAGAGGATGTTTCCACTAGTGGGAGAGTCTAGGACTAGAGGTCACAGCCTCAGAATTAAAGGACGTTCTTTTAGGAATGAGATGAGGAGACATTTGTTTAGGCAGAGGGTGGTGAATCTGTGGAATTCTTTGCCACAGAAGGCTGTGGAGGCCAAGTCAGTGGATATTTTTAAGGCAGAGATACTGATAGATTCTTGATTGGTACGGGTGTCAGAGGTTATGGGGAGAAGGCAGGAGAATGGGGTTAGGAGGGAGAGTTAGATAAGTCATGAACGAATGACAGAGTAGACTTGACGTGCCAAATGGCCTAATTCTACTCCTATCACTTATGACCTTATGAAATACAACACACTCTGGGCTCCTGAACAAAAAGATCTTCTCCTATCCCTGCCATTCATTGCTATCACAACATGATTGGCAATCTGAGATTGAACGGCACAAAATGCAAAATAATGGCAATCAATTCAATCCAGGAGGCTCTTCAATTTAATCTCTCCAGAAGTTAAAAAAGTTTACTTTTAGTCTTGTTTTGGGGCTGCACTGTGGTGCAACAGTGGAGTTGCTGCCCTATGGGCCTGTCCCACTTAGGCGATTTCTTTAGGCGACTAGTCTGTCGCATCATGGTCGCCGGGGTGTCGCCTGTTTGGTCTCCTCAGTCGCCCAAAGAGTCGTACCTGTTTTCTGGTTGCCGCTGGATTTTGAAATGTTCAAAGCTTTTCGGTGACAGTCGGGTCCCGTGGGCTTGCTGCTAACGTTCGTAGCCTGACTTAGGTGCTGTCGCCAGGATGACGTAGGCTGTCGCCGGGTGTCGGAGGTTGACATTGGTGAATTCCATTGGCGACTACCTATGTCAACCTACGCCAACCGGCGACAGGTACCGTCTTCAGTTGCCGCCGACAGGGTCTTACCTTGTAGTAGCTTGTGGACGTAGGTTGTCGTTGGTGTGGTCGTAGGTGGATGTCCGGTTGTTGGTAGCTTGCCGTAGCTTGACGTCGATTAGGTGGTAGTCCCACACGGCGACAGGCCCATTACAGCGCTTATAGCACCAGAGACCCGGGTCACATCCTGACTACGGGTGCTGTCTGTACCGAGTTTGTACGTTCTCCCCGTGACCTGCGTGGGTTTTCTACAACAACTTTGGTTTCTTCCTACACTCCAAAGACGTACATGGTTGTAGGTTAATTGGCTTGGTAAAAATGTAAAAGCTCTCCCTCGTGTGTCTAGGATAAGGTTAATGTGCGGGGATCGCTGGTTGGTGGACTGAAGGGCCTGTTTCCTCGCTGTATCTCTAAACTAAACTAATATAAAGGTTGTAACTAACTGTGGTAACCATTGCTCCAACTTTCTCTACCTCACTGTATGACAATAGACAGCTTCTGCCCAGATCTGCATCATTAAAGTTGTTTTACATCCCAACGCGTTTGATGTGAGTTTCTCTCACACCCTCTGATTAGATTCATTAAACCAGAAGGATCTCTATTTCTATTAAGTCTATGCCACAAATATGTGATTTTCCATAAACCAAACCCACCGTACAAAACATGGGCCACATCAAAGTGTTGATGGTTTAAAGGATCGCAATCCTTCCTTCTCTCCAGAGATGCTGTCTGTCTTGCTGAACTTACTCCAGCATTTTGTGTCTATCTTATATATATATATATATATATTTTTTTTAATGTGTGTACATATATAACACACACATATGTGTGTATATATATGTGTGTATATATATGTGTGTATATGTGTGTGTAAATATATGTGTATATATATGTGTGTATATGTGTGTGTAAATATATGTGTATACTCATATATACACACACACACACACATATATTTTAGGGCTAAGGGAATCAAGGGATATGGGGACAAAGCAGGAACAGGGTACTGATTTTGGATGATCAGTCATAATCATATTGTACAGGGCCCTAGTGAGACCACACCTGGAGTATTGTGTGCAGTTTTGGTCCCCTAATTTGAGGAAGGGCATTCTTGCTATTGAGGGAGTGGAGCATAGGTTTACAAGGTTAATTCCCAGGATGGCGGGACTGTCATATGCTGAGAGAATGAAGCGGCTGGGCTTGTATACTCTGGAGTTTAGAAGGATGAGAGAGGATCTTATTGAAACATATAAGATTATTAAAGGTTTGGACACGCTAGAGGCAGGAAACATGTTTCCGATGTTGGGGGAGTCCAGAACCAGGGACCAAGAATAAGGGGTAAGCCATTTAGAACGGAGTCGGGGAAACACTTTTTCACACAGAGAGTTGTGAGTCTGTGGAATTCTCTGCCTCCGGTTCTCTGGATACTTTCAAGAGAGAGCTAGATAGGGCTCTTAAAGATAGCGGAGTCAGGGGATATGGGACGAAGGCAGATACGGGGTACTGATTGAGGATGATCAGCCATGATCACATTGAATGGCGGTGCTGACTTGAAGGGCCGAGTTGACTACTCCTGCACCTATTTTCTACGTTTCTGTGTGTGTATGTGCGTGCATGCGTGCATTATATGTACACAATATAAACAAAACAAATAGAGAACATGGGGCACAATTTCCTTATATATAATCAAATTGAAGTCCCATCATTTGTAAATTTACAGAGAAAGTCCTCTTATAATTACCTGCCCCTTTACAATACTAAAAAGTACCTTTTAGGGTTCAAGATATAATTAACAAGCTTAGATAACACAGACTCATAAAGTTGACCTCGATAATAAAATGTCAAGATCTTTACAGCCTGGCTGCTCTGCCAGCCTGATGCAGACTTCATGGACTGGGGGATGTTTCACAGAATTGTACATAAAGGTTTTATAGATCTTAAACAAATGAAAACCAGTTGTTGGCAATATAACATTACACTGTGATGGCTGCAAAAGAAAACTATTACCATCTTGAGTTGATATTCAAAGCAGAATTCCTATCTATTTTTAGTGGGAACATTTCCATAAACACACACACACATAAAAAAGACATGATCAAATTATCAGCTATTTCAGACAACAGAACAACAAGGAGAGGAACAACATTTCTGTACGGACTAAAAAAATGTATCCAACTGGAGATTGTGAATGGTACGACATGATGACATTATATTTCTTAAGAAAGCTGATAATCCATTGAACTTTTCAGCATAATATTTAGTTCTTACATCTGCAAATTGATTATGTATCTTTTTACACCACAAAAATAGAACAAAGCTCCCACTTCTAATACAGCCACGGAAAGGAACTAATACATAGATTCATAGAGTCATGCAGCGTAGAAACAGGCCCTTCGGCCCAACTTGCCCATACTGGCCAACATGTCTCGTCTACACCAGTCCCACCTGCCTGGGTTTGGCCCATATCTCTCCAAACCAGTCTGATCCAAGTATCTGTCTCACAGTTTCTTAAATGTTGTGATAGGCCCTGCCACAAATACCTCCTCTAGCAGATCTTTCCATACACCCACCGCCCTTTGTGTGAAAAAGTTACCCCTCAGATTAATTTTAGATCATTTCCCCTATACCTTAAACCTATGTCCTCTGGCCCTCGATTTCCCTACCCTGGCCATGAGAATCTTCCTGTGGGGGAGGTCATTCTAAATCCAAGCACTTTTCATCCACTTCTCCTTCCAATAATCTTTTTCTTGTCCAACATGCATCTATCCGATCTATTCCCCTCATGATTTTATACACCTCTATAAGATAACCCCTCATCCACCTGCGCTCCCAGCCTGCTCAACCTCTCCCTATAGCTCAGACCCTCGAATCCTAGCATTCTCGTAAATCTTCTGTGTACTCTTTCAAACTTGTTGCCTTAGTGACAATAACATTGATCTGTGTGTGTGTGTGTGTGTGTGTGTGTGTGTGTGTGTGTGTGTGTGTGTGTGTGTGTGTGTGTGTGTGTGTGTGTGTGTGTGTGTGTTCGCGTGAGAGAGATTCATACATACCAGAGGACATCGGTTTAAGGTGTGGGGGGAAAGATTGAATGGGAACCTGAGGGGCAACTTTTTTACACAAAGGGTGGTGGGTGTATGGAACAAGCTGTCAGAGGAGGTAGTTGAGGCAGGTACTATCATAATGTTTATGAAGCATTTAGACAATTACATGGATAGGACAGGAGGCAGGTGGTACTTTGTACTAGATGGGATGTTTTGGTTGGCGTGTGCAAGTTGGGCTGAAGGGCCTGTTTCCACGCTGTATGATACATATATACAGTATAGAAATATAAATATGCTGTGGGAGTGCAGGATTGGAAGTTGTCACTACTTGCAAAAAACAAATGATTAAATGTGTATCCAACCTCTAGGGACAGATTTTGAATCTCCTAGCTTACAGTGTACAGTGATGGCTGGTCGACACAGACTAGGTGGGCCAAGGGGCCTGTTTCCACGCTGTATCTCTGGTCAAAAGTCTGAACTTCAAGCGCTCAACAATTAAAGATGTGAATTGAATGACTTTCCCTTGCAGTTATGTTTCTGAACCTATGCACTGTAATATTTATAAAGGTCATTCAATGTAAGTTAATTTTAGTGAAAATGTGAAGGACATTTCCTCACATAATCACCTGGAATCTGAGCATTAAACCAATATTTTGGGTGGTGCTAGTTTTAAAAGTTGTTTGGGTTTGAGTTTAGTTTGTTTAGTTTATTGTCACGTGCACTGAGGTACAGTGAAAAGCTTTTGTTGCTTGCTAACAAGTCAGCGGAAAGATAATACATGATTACAATCGAGCCGTCCACAATGTACAATACATGATGAGGGGGATATCGTGAATAACGTTTAGTGCAAGATAAATCCAGTAAAGTCCGATCAAAGATAATCCGAGGGTCTCCAATGAAGGAGATAGTAGCTCAGGACTGATCTCTAGTTGGTGGTAGGATGGTTCATTTGCCTGATAACAGCTGGGAAGAAACTGTCCCTGAATCTGGAGATTTCACACTTCTATACCTTTTGCCCGATGGGAGACGGGAGAAGAGGGAATGACCAGGGTGCGACTCATCCTTGATTCTGCTGCTAGCCTTGCCGAGGCAGCGTGAGGCGCAGATGGAGCCAATGGAAGGGAGGTTGGTTTTGTGTGATGGGCAGGGCTGCGTCCGCAATTCTAGCTGTGATCTTCCCCTGCAATCACTGTGCGTCAAGGCAGGCGTGGTTCTTTTTGACTGAAATGTTGCCTTTTTTGGAAACTGATGTGCCCTATGAGAAAAAATCATCCATTGCAATGCAATTTTCCACAGCTGGCAGCAGTTAGTTACACAGCTGTGACCTTGGGCCTCCAGCCCTTACAGGAACCCACACTACACACCCACAGCTGCAACTTGTAAAAATGCGGCATTGTGCTAAAAAAAAAACGTCCAGAGGGAGAAAATGCGATCCTGACTCACGGGTTGAAAACGGCCAATTCTGATCGAGGAGATTCACAACAGAGGCATACGGTGGCACAGTGGCACAGCGGTAGAGTTAAGCCCCTGTCCCACTTAGGTGACCTAAACAGCAACCTCTGGTGATCTTGCCCACCACACAAAAAAAAAATCAAGGTCGAGGTGACCTGCAACCTCCTACCACCTTCCACGCATATGTTGAAAACCTTCCTCGACTATGAAGAAAACCGGCTTCGACTAGACCTGCGACTAAAAAATTATCGATTTTTAAAACAGCAACAACCTATTTTTAGTCGAGGCCGGTTTTAAACATGATGGAAAAATAGCAGCAACCTAGATGAAGCCTCGACCACGCGGAAACCACTTTCGACCATTAGGGAGAGTGACCAAAACCTCCAGTGACCTCATGGACACCGTGGGTGGCGGGCAAGGTCACCAGAGGTTGCTGTTTAGGTCTCCTAAGTGGGACAGGGGTACTGCCTTACAGCGCCAGAGTCCCAGGTTGGATCCTAACTACGAGTGTTTGGCTGTACAGAGTTTGTACGTTCTCCCTGTACAGAAGTGGGGGGGGGGGGGGGGGGGGGGGGGGGGGGGGGACAAAGGAGGAGCCGGCGGGGGTACTTTGGAACTTCGTCGGTGCCCTTTATGTGGTGTCTATTTGCATACCTTTGGCCATTTGCATACCATGTGCCTTGCCACATGGTACAATAAAGTATTCAATTCCATTCCTTTCCACTCTCCCACTAAGCTGGTGATGGAAATGATTCATTCACACGCCAGTGGCTCATATTCCGAGATGTTCCCACCAGATTCTGGAATTAAAGTTCCTGGGAAATGTCTGCCCTCAGCATGTGCCCTTGTCAGCGTTCAGACGTTTGCATCAAATTAATAACATCTCTCTTCTCTGCACTGTATCTGAATTTGTTATTTGAAAAACTATTAATTAGATACAAGAGCAAACTCCAAATTGATACAGAGTGGAGGAGGGGGATTGATGTTTGATCATCTATCTCCAGAGCAAAGCCAATGGGCAGATTTGCAGACGGATTCATTTTCTATTTGATCGATAGTTTACAGGATGAGGACATTATTGATAATGGCAGCATTTATTTGGCCATAGACACAAAATGCTGGAGTAACTCAGCGGGACAGGCAGCATCTCTGGAGGGAAGGAATGGGTGGCGTTTCGGGTCGAGACCCTTCTTCAGACTGATGTCAGGGGAGTGGGCGGTACAGAGATAGAATGTAGACAGTAAGACTAGTTGGAGAACTGGGAAGGGGGAGGGGATGGAGAGAGAGAGAGAGAGAAAGCAAGGGCTACTGGAAGTTAGAGGAGTCAATGTTCATCCCGCTGGGGTGTAAACTGCCCAAACGAGATATGAGGTGCCGTTCCTCTAATTTGTGTTTAGCCTCACTCTGACAATGGAGGAAACCTAGGACAGAAGGTTCAGTGTGGGAATGGGAGGGGGAGTTAAAGTGTTGAGTAACCGGAACATCAGATAGGTTTAGGCGGACTGAGTGGAGGTGTTCAGCGAAACGATCGCCGAGCCTGCGCTTGGGTTTGCCGATATGCAGGAGATTTATTTGGCCATCGTTCATTGACCCTCAAGGAGCACGTTAAGAGTTGGTTGATCTTCAATCACATATCGACCAGACCAGGCAAGGAAGATTTGGACAGCACGGTGGCGCAGCGGTAGAGTTGCTGCCTCACAGCGCTCACAGCGCCAGAGACCCGGGTTCGATCCTGACTACGAGTGCTTGTCTGTTCGGAGTTTGTACATTTTCCCCGTGACCTGCGTGGGGTTTCCCCCCTGAGGACTGCAGTTTCCTCCCTCACTCCAAAGGCGTACAGGTTTGTTAGTTAAATGGCGTGGTAAAAATGTAAAAATTGTTCCTTGTGCAGGATAGTGTTAATGTACGGGGATCGCTGGTCGGTGCGGACTTGATGGGCCGAAGGGCCTGTTTCCGCACTGTATCTCTAAACTAAACCAAACTAAACTAAATAGTTTAGTCTGAAGAAGTGTTTCGGACCGAAACATTGCCTATTTCCTTCGCTCCATAGATGCTGCTTCACCTGCTGAGTTTCTCCAGCACTTTTGTCTACTTTCGATTTTCCAGCATCTGCAGTTCCTTCTTAAACTAAATAGTTTACAAGATGAGGATATCATTGATACTGGCAGCATTTATTTAGTAATCCTTTTAATTGATCCTCAGGAGTGGGTTAAGAGTTGGTTGATCGACAGTCACATATTGACCAGACCAGGTCAGGATGATTTGCCGACGAAGTAGAGATGAGATGGATTTTTAAATATCAGAACCCAATAGGCATGTGGTCTCTGTAACTGGGAATAGTCATTTGTTAATAAAATATGCTTTTCAGACATCAGCCTTCATCAGTTAGAGTATTGAGTACAGAAGTCCGGAGGTCATAGAAACATAAAAAACAGGTGCAGCAGTAGGCCATTCAATACGATCGTCTGATCATCCAAAATCAGTACCCTGTTCCTGCTTTTTCCCCCATATCCCTTGATTCCTTTAGCCCTAAGAGCTAAATCTAACTCTCTCTTGAAAACATCCAGTGAATTGGCCTCCACCGCCTTCAGTGGCACAGAATTCCACAGATTCACAACTCTCTGCGTGAAAAAGTTTTTCCTCATCTCAGTCCTAACTGGCCTACCCCTTATTCTTAAACTGTGACCCCTGGTTCTGGACTTCCCCAACATGGGGAACATTTTTCCTGCATCTAGCCTGTCCAATCCTTTAAGAATTTGAGGTGTTTAAGAAGGAACTGCAGATGCTGGAGAATCGAAGGTTACACAAAAAAGCTTTTGTAAAAAAGGAAAATCCCCATCCCCCAACCTTCGGGCTCCTCCTCCTTTTCCCTTTCTTGTCCCCGCCCACCCCTGCCCCCGATCAGTCAGAAGAAGGGTTTCGGCCCGAATCGTTGCCTATTTCCTTCGCTCCATAGATGCTGCTGCACGCGCTGAGTTTCTCCAGCTTTTTTGTGTAACCTTCGATTCTCCAGCATCTGCAGTTCCTTCTTAAACACCTTAAGAATTTGATATGTTTCTATAAGATCTCCTCTGTAGGCATCTACTCTGTAACTGATCCATCCTCTTCATTTTCTTCACTTGACCTCACGAGCATGAAATATCCTTTTCCAGTACATTTTAGTTTAGTTTAGAGCGCAGAAACAGGCCCTTCGGCCCACCGGGTCTGTGCCGACCAATGATTCCCGCACACTAACTCTATCCTACACACATTAGGGGAAACTTACAATTTTTAACGAAGCCAATGAATCTACAAACCTGTACGACTTTGGGATGTGGGAGGAAACCGGAGCCCCTGGAGAAAACCCACGTGGGTCACGGGGAGGAGATCCTCGGCAGGAGCTCCCGGCAGCCCACCTGGAGTCGTTCAAAGCTCGTCTCCCGTTCGACCCCAAAGACCGGGAACCGTGGAGGAGGGTGGAAGCAATCGGCCACGGCTGCAGACGCTGGACAAAGGGCCGTTTCCAAGATGGTGGCCTACAGGGGAGAGGACCCACTGTTGCCATGGCAACGGGCCTCTGAGGCCAAGATCAGCCCGCACTCTTAAGAACTTCAAAACTTAGTTGAAATCAAAAACATGGCAACTCGTTGTGTACCGTCTGTGTGGAGTCCACTATTACACTACAACCGTTGCACTTTTGTACTTATCTATGATTGTGCTTATCTGTAGTATGATTTCACTGGATTGTATGCAAAACAAAGCATTCACTGAGGACAGGAAATTAGGACAGAGATTTTTGTGTCTATTTTCTGTTTAACCCAGCATCTGCAGTTCATTCCAACACAAAGAATTTCACTGTACCATGGTACATGTGACAACAAGGTTTAATTTTCTGCCTTCTTCAATGTAATATTTCTTATGTAATTTAAATGCAGATTAAATACCTGCCCCTTACAAGATGCTAATGAAGGTTGGCACTAATAGAAGGATAAAAATCTATCAACGTTTTCACACTGCCTAGACACTAAGAGCCAGGTCCAGGTGTACGTTGGAGGAATGCCAACAAACATGTTGCAAAAATAATTCTCAGCTGCAGAAATCATTACTCCAATTCTCCAGACTCATAGCTCCGTTCTCCGATCTGCCTGCCTCAGCTTTCACGGTAACACCTGAGCCTTGTAATTTGAAGATCAGACTGTGCCTGTAAAAGCATTAAACATGGAATTTCATTGTCATTGGCCTCAGAGTGGTTTAGGTACATGGGTCAATATGCGGTTCAGCGGTTCTATGGCTCTTTATTGTCATGTATTCACAGTGTTGCTGGTACTATCGCAATGTTTAAGAAATATTTAGGTACATGGATGGGACTATTTTGGAGGGATATGGGTCAAACGCAGGCAGGTGGGACTAGTGTGGCTGGGGTATGTTGGTCGGTGTGGGCAAGTTGGGCCAAAAGGCCCGTTTCCGCATTGTATCACTCCATGAATTAGTTGGAATGAATTCCCATGTTGGGCTGGCTTCTGTGCTGTCAGTTTTAAGTCAAGATCACATTTATATTGTGCTGTTTTTGCAATAAAATAGTCTTCAATTTATTATAGGTGTAAACATAAATGATGCAGAGAAATGGGTTAACAATTGTAAAAGTTGAAAGCGCGTGATTTAAAAAATTATTGTCCAGAGTTCTCTCCCATTTCTTTGTGGTTATTGGGGTGGAAGGGGAATTAAAATGCCACCACGATGAAGAAACATTTAGACAGGTACATGGATTGGACAGGTTCAGAGGAATATGGGTCAAACGCAGGCAGGTGGGATTAATGTAGATGGTGTGGACAAGTTGGGCCGAAGGGGCTGTTTCCACACTGTAAGAATCTGTGACACAGTGAAATTCTGAAGTACCGAGTTTGCACATTTTCCCTGTGACCTGCGTGGGTTTTCTCCGGATGCCCTGGTTTCTTCCCACATTCCAAAAATGGGTTAATAGGCTTCTGTAAAATTGTAAATTGTCCATGCTGTTTGGGATAGTGCTGGTGTATGGGGTGATCGCTGGTCATTGCGGACGCATTGAGCCCAAGGGCCTGTTTCTATGCTTCATCTCTCAAGTCTAAAGTCTAAATATTTTTAAGGCGGAAATTGACAGGTTCTTGGTTAGTGCGGGTGTCAGGGGTTATGGGGAGAAGGCAGGAGAATGGTGTTGAGAGGGAAATATAGATCAGCCATAATTGATGGGCCGAATGGCCTAATTCTGCTTATAGAACATAAATGTCTTTATATATGAAAGAAGACTTCTATCATGACACGGGTGTACATTTTAAAGACAGAATATTTAACTTTACGATGGGATTATGGAGATTTCACTCTGCATTTTACCTCTCACTTGGAGTCCCATTTGCAGTCACTGACAGACAACTAGTAATTTGCTCGTTCGGTTCCAGCGACTGTAATTACAGCTTCATAATGACAATCTTGCCATTTTTCAGATCTTCAATTAACATTTATTTAGCAAAATTGTCACAGGAGCGTGATCGAATGATAGCAAGTGCACCTCACACTCGACAAGCGAGAACATAATTTATAGACACAGGGCGGCATTAAGGGCAGCACGGTGGCGCAGCGGTAGAGTTTACTGCCTTACAGCGCCAGAGACCCGTGTTTGATCCGGACTACGGGTGCTGTCTGTACGGTGCTTTTAGGTTCTCCCCGTGACCTCGTGGGTTTTCTCCAGAAGCTCCGGTTTCCTCCCACACTGCAAAGGCGTACAGGTTTGTATGCCAATTGTCTTGGTAAAATTGCAAATTGTCCATAGTGTTTAAGATAGTGCTGGTGATTGTTGGTCAACAAGGACTCAGTAGGCTGAAGGACCTGTTTCCACACTTTAAGTCTAAAGTATAGACTCATACAGCATGGAAACAGACCCTTTGGCCCAACCTGACCTTGCCAACCAAGATGCCCCCATCTAAGCAGATGCCATTTACCTGCAATTGGCCCATATCATAAGAGATAGAAGATGACCAGCCATGATCATATTGAATGGCGGTGCAGGCTCGAAGGGCCGAATGGCCTACCCCTGCACCTAATTTCTATGTTTCTATGTCTATTAGGCCATTGGGCCCATCATCTACCTCACCATTCAATCATGGCTGATCTATCTCTCTCTCCTCACCCCATTCTCCTGCCTACTCTCCATAACTGACAGGCACACTAATCAAGAATCTATCTACCTGTATCTCTGCCTTAAATATATCTACTGACTTGGCCTCCACAGCCTTCCATGGCAAGGAATTCCACAGATTCACCACCCCTTGGCTATATCTCTCTAAACCTTTTCTATTTGTGTAAGTGTCATTTAAATGCTGCTTTAGCACCTGCCTCAACCACCTCCTCTGGCAGCTCATTCCATATACCCACCACCCTCTGAGGGAAATGGTTGTCCTTAAGTTTCTTATTAAATGTAGTCCCTCTCTCACATTAAACCTATTTCCTCCAGTTCTTGATTCCCCTACTCTGGGTAAAAACACTGTGCATTCACATTTCTTTATATAGTTAAATCCATTTCAATGTTGTCACTTTAAAGCAAAGTGCACAGTGAATAGCGGAATTATATTAAGTGTGGATTTTTATTTTTGAATTATAGGTTAAAGGTCTGATCGTTTTACTAAAGGTAGACACAAAATGCTGGAGAAACTCAGCTGGTGAGGCAGCATCTACGGAGAGAAGGAATTGGCGACGTGACGCTTCGGGTCGAGACCCTTCTTCAGTTTTATTAAGATATCTTTGGCTAGTTCACTAGAATAGGATATGGTGTTAAGTTGGTGGACTATTAATTGACTGTCCTGATATGGGCCAAACGCAGGCAGGTGGTGCTAGTGCAGATGGGGCATATTGGTTAGTGTGGGCAAGTTGGGCCGAAGGGCCTGTTTCTACAGTCTATGACTCTATATTGTAGCTGCTTTGTGTTTGGACTGGAAGTTAGTTGTCAATCACAAATTGTTGGCATTGCAGCCAGGTTGCTGTTGACTTCCAAAGTCTTTGTTCTATCCAATGCTCTTATAGACAATAGGTGCAGGAGTAGGCTATTCGGTCCTCCGAGCATTCAATGTGATCATGGCTGATCATCCCCAATCAGTACCCCGTTCCTGCCTTCTCCCCATATCCCCTGACTCCGCTATCTTTAAGAGCCCTATCTAGCTCTCTCTTGAAAGTATCCAGAGAACCGGCCTCCACCGCCCTCTGAGGCAGAGAATTCCACAATCACAACTCTCTGTGTGAAAAAATGTTTCCTCATCTCCGTTCTAAATGGCTTACCCCTTATTCTTGGTTGTTTCATAATGATAGGTGGAATGAAACGAATGTATCAGTTGGGCTGAATTCACCTGTTGGACTGGCTTCTGTGCTGTCAGCTCAAAGTCAAGATTACATTTATATTGTGCAGTTATTGCAATAAAATACTTTAATTCTTTATAGTTATAAACATTAATGATACTGAGAAATGGATTAATAGTTGTAAAATTTGATTTTTGTATTATTGTCCAGAGTTCTCTCTCTCCTTTACTGCCTTTTTTTTGTTTAGTTTAGTTTAGCAGTGGTTCCCAACGTGGGGCGTACGCCCCACAGGGGGGCAATTTGATTTTTAAGGGGGGCAATTGAGCGCGACTGAGGAGGTCTGGGTCCAAATTGTCGTTTTTATTTTTTTGGATTTTCCATCAAAACATATGTATTTAGTTTCAGATGTTTTTTTGAGTAAATAATTTTTTGGGGGAAAAAAGGTCTTTATTTTAAATGATAAGAATTATATATCACCACATGGGGGGGAGGGGGGGAGGGATCAGGATTTTAGAGGTGGTTAGGTGGGGCATGGCCAAAAAAAGGTTGGGAACCACTGGTTTAGAGATACAGCACGGAAACAGGCCCTTCGGCCCACGGTGTCCGCGCCAACCAGCGATCCCTGCACATTAATATTATCCTAGACACACTGGGGATAATTTACAATTATACCTAGCCGATTAACCTACGTCTTTGGAGTGTGGGAGGAAACCGAAGATCTTGGAGAAAACCCTACGCAGGTCACGGGGAGAACGTACAAACTCTGTACAGGCAGCTCCCGTAGTCAGGATGGAACCCGGGTCACTGGCGCTGTAAGTCAGCAACTCTACCGCTGCGCCACCGTGCCGCCCTTTTGTGGTTATTGTAGTAGAAGGAGAATTAAAAGTCTCCAACTTCACACACACCCCTGTGGCTTCTGGGGATGATAAAACTGATAGAAAGATGATACTGAGTGCATAGAAAATGCTGCTTAAGTGAAGGAAATTTATCATCCGACATATTTTTCTTCATAGGCATTTATCAACTCAATAAAATAGGCATACCGCTCTGCTGTACATTCCCGTCTTGCTAAAGAGGCAACAATGGAGGTCAAATTTTGATTAGAAGATTGGTGTGCAGGTGGTCACAAGAATTAGACACAAGAAGCACAACTAATTCAAACTTCTAAAAATTGGCAAACATCTACAAAGCCGCAAAAACCACTCTCCAAATCCAGGGTTAGCAGGGCCTGTGAAAATGTTCCTCTTATTTCCACCACTCTGCCTCAAGAAGACACTCTCTGTTCTAAATTTCCATGAATGCTTCTTCAAAAAACTGTTGCGAGGCACTTCTTGGCATACTTGGACATTAAATTCTTCACTTTCAGGTAACTAACCAGGTGGAGCAGCGGCAGAGTTGCTGCCTTACAGCGGCAGAGACACGGGTTTGTCTGCATGGAGTTTGTACTTTCTCTCCGTGACCTGCGTGGGTTTTCTCCGGGTGCTCTGGTTTCCTCCCACATTCCAACAATGTACATTTTGTGGGTTAATTTGCATGGTAAAATTGTAAATTGTCTGTCCCTAGTGTGTGTCGGATAGCGTTAGTGTGCAGGGATTGCTGGTTGGCACTGTATCTCTAAACTAAACTAAACTAAACTAACCTAGTAACACCAACTTTGTGTCTTCTTTTAATACTTTACACGGTCAGTTAATGAAATCTCCACAATGCCAGTCAGGGATCATGCACAGCCATAATTTGTAGGTTTTACTGCTAAAGGTGACAATCTTACCCCATGCCTTGGAAGAGTTTTGAAAAAGGGGGGCCACTTTTTTCTTACTCTAATAATTGTAGGCCTATAATTATAATCAAGGTTCAGAAATTGGACAAGAAAATGCTGGAAATACTCTGACGTTTAGGCAGCATTTGTGGTTAGGGAAGAAAAAATTAATATTTCCAACCAATTAACATAACAATTATTTAATAGTTGTATTTAATACAAATTACATGTAGGAGGTTTGCCAATATTGTATTGAGCGCGAAGCTTTTCATATTTGCTGTACGGTACACTTTTTTTGCACAAAATGCTGGAGTAACTCAACGAGTCTGGCAGCATCTGACCCGCTGTGTTACTCCTGCACTTTGTGTCATATTTTTGTAAACCAGCATCTGCAGTTCTTTATTTTTTCTGTAAATATGTGTAGGATTCCCATCTACTTTAGTACATTTTTTCTAATAGTGTTATTATTTAACAGCATTTAAAAGACACTTGGTCAGGGATATGGACCGACGCAGGCAAATGGAAGTAGCTTAGATGGGGCATCTTGTTCGGCATGATTGAGTTGAACCAAAGGACCTGTTTCTGTGCTGTATGAATCTATGAATCCATTTCAGGTGTAATTTTCTATATTTCCCCTACTTAGCTATGATGCTATTTTTATGCAGGTCAATAAGAAATACCTGATCTGTACACCCAGGAAACTCACTGATTCTTTATTAACCTGACAATTTTCGATCAATTTCCAGCCGCAAAGAACTGCAGATGCTTATTTTGCAAAGAAAAAAGACCCAAGGTGCTGGAGTAACTCAGCAGTTCAGGCAGCATATATGGAGAAACGAAACAAAGCCAAAACTTAATTGTAACTTAACCGTAACTTTAACTTAACTTTAACTTAATCTTAACGTTAACTTTAACTTAAATCTAAACTTAAACTAAACATGGGCAGGCAACATTTCAGTTCAGGACCCTTCATCAGCCTGATGAGAAATGCCACCTATCCGTGTTCTCCAGAGATGCTGCCTGACCCGCTGAGTTACTCCAGCACTTTGTGTCCTTCATCAATCAATATGTAATGCCCAACTAGTATGAGGTGAAATTATCAATTACATATGTGATATCAAATATGTATTGGAGCCTCATTTTCTACAATGTCTGAACACAAATTGGCCAAATGTTGGTTCCATAAATAATTGAAAAAACAATTTCTGACACAAATACACAACAAAATATGAACAATTTATAGCCTGTATTTTCCAGAAATATTTTTGAGTGATGAGAAACTTGGCTGATCAAAATTCCAGTCTAGTCTAATACCAAGTTATGGACATATCAAATGTGACCGCGCGGCACGTTGGCGCAGTGGTAGAGTTGCTGCCTCACAGCGCCAGAGACCCGGGTTCGATCCTGACTACAGGTGCTTGTCTGTACGGAGTTTGTACGTTCTCCCGTAACCTGCGTGGGTTTTAGCCGGGAGCTCCGGTTTTCCCCACATTCCAAAAACGTACAGGCTAATTGGCTTGGTAAAAGTCGAAAAATGTCCCTAGCGTGTGTAGGGTAGTGTTAGTGTACAGGGATCGCTGGTCGGCCTGGATTTGGCAGGCCGAAGGGTCTGTTTCCACTCTGTATCTCTCAACTAAACTAAAATCTACTATTAATTGTCCTCAGACAAAACCAATATTAAGCCTATTTTGAAACATTTCATACCTCAAGGCAGCATCCATTCCATGCAACAGTTCCATTCTCTGTAATTAATTCTACTCGCCTTCCATCACCACACGCAAAATCTTCGATTTATTGTGAGTGATGTTTGATGAGTTAATCACACCCTTTACACTGCTGCACCTGCTAACATCGTCCAGAGTCGAATATCTGCCTCATTCGACTCTGGCGGCAGGGTGGCGTAGTGGTAGAGTTGCTGCCTCACCTCGCCAGCGACCCTGGTTCAATCATGGCGACGGGTGCTGTCTGTAAGGAGTTTGCACGTTCTCCCTGTGACCCTCGTGGGTTTTTTCTCTGGGTGCTCCAGTTTTCCTCCTGCACTCCAAAGATGTGCGGGTTTATAGATTAACATTTAGTGCAAGATCAACTCCAAAAACATACAAATTTGCAGGCTAATTGGCTTGGCGTAAATGTAAATTGTCCCTAGTGTGTGTAGGATAATGCAAGTGTACGGGGATCGCTGGACGGCGTGAAATCGGTGGGCCGAAGGGCCTGTTTCCGTGCTGTATCTCCAAGACTAAAACTAAAACTAATCCAAGACTGTGTTTTAAAATTAACAATTGGAACTATTCTGCTCTAAACACTAATGAAATCCCACGTTAATCTGTGCTTTAATGAGTCTGATTTTATCCAGAGAGAAACTAAGCATTACACATCAGAAGGGAGCTGAATTGATCCATAATGTGTGATGAATCCAATAATCACTGTGCTCTTAAAACAGGCACTGGCACTTTAGCGATAGTGAAATTAATATCTAATAATAATAATAATAATAAATTTTATTTATGGGTGCCTTTCAAGAGTCTCAAGGACACCTTACAAAAATTTAGCAGGTAGAGGAAAAACATATAAGGGGAATGAAATAAATAGTAGAGACATGACTAGAACACAAAGTAAATACAGAATTCAATACAAAACACAGTATAAGGCAATTAATGCACAGATGAAAAGGGAGGGAGGCGTGGGGCTAAGGATAGGCAGAGGTGAAGAGATAGGTCTTGAGGCGGGACTGGAAGATGGTGAGGGACACGGAATTGCGGATCAGTTGGGGGAGGGAGTTCCAGAGCCTGGGAGCTGCCCTGGAGAAGGCTCTGTCCCCAAAACTGCGGAGGTTGGATTTGTGGATGGAGAGGAGACCGGCTGATGTGGATCTGAGGGACCGTGAGGGTTGGTAGGGGGAGAGGAGGTCAGTGAGATATGGGGGGGGACAGATGGTGGAGGGCTTTGTACATGTGGATCAGGATTTTGTAGGTGATCCGGTGGGAGATGGGAAGCCAGTGAAGTTGTTTGAGGACTGGAGTGATGTGATGCCAGGATTTGGTGTGGGTGATGAGTCGGGCGGCTGCGTTCTGGACCAGTTGGACTCGGTTGATGTAGGTGGAGATGATGCCAAGGAGAAGTGAGTTGCAATAGTCCAGTCGGGAGGAGATGAAGGCATGGATGAGTCTTTCATTTCTAGCATTTCTAATCACTGTTCAGCTATTCATGCCTGTGTGAATGGCCAATTTTTAAAGACAAGTATAAGACTTGCCTGAGTACTGCTGTAGTCAACCCTTAAAGTTTAGTTTAGTTTAGAGATACAGCATTGAAACAGGCCCTTCGGCCCATGCTGTCCATTGATCACCTGTTCACGCTAGTTCTATGCTATCCCACTTTCCCACCCACTGCTTGCACACCCGGGGAAATTTCACAGAGGCCAATTAACTTCCAAGCCCACACGTCTTTGGGGTGCTGTAGGGAACCAGAGCACCCAGAGGAAACTCACACGGCCAGAGGGAGAACGCGCAAACTCCACACAGACAGCACCTGAGGTCAGGATCGAACCTGGGTCTCTGGCGCTCCAAGGCAGCAACTCTGCCAGCTACGCCACTGTGCCACCGGGAATAATGACTATCCTCTCAAAAATTCAGTTCCATTGCAAATGACACTGACAGAACAAGCTTTAGACTTATAAGTTTTACTTTACAGATACAGCGTGGAAAAAGGCCCTCCAGCCCACTGAGTCCGTGCCGACCAATGATCAGCCCCGTACACTAGCACTATCCTGTACACTAGCGACAATTTACAAATGTTACTGACGCCAAATAACCTACAAATCTGTACGTCTTAGAAGTGTGGGAGGAAACCAGGGCACCCGGAGAAAACCCACACGGTCACAGGGAGAACATACAAACGCTGCACCGACAGCACCCTTAGTCAGGATCAAACCCGGGTCTCTGGCGCTGCAAGTCTGGACTGGTGTTAAGGGCCTGTCCTACTTTCACGACCTCTGCCGAGTTTGCCCTTGACTCATACTCGCACCATGGTCGTCACAAGGTCGTAGGCAGGTCGTAGGCAGGTCGTAGCAGGCCATGATGCTAGTTGTGGGTACTCGTGGCATCAAGTAGGTGGAGGCGTTTTTCTAGCCTGATGAAAAATGTCCACGAGTAAAAAAGTAGTGAAAGTGGGACAGGCCCTTTCCCTGGGATGCTGGAAGTTGCTGCGAGACCTGATAGAAGTGTATAAAATTATTACGTGAGATGTGCACAGGATAGACAGTCAGAACCTATAGCCCAGAATGGAAATACCAAATACTAGAGGGAATAGGTTCAAGGTGAGAGAGACAAAGCTTACAGTACATGTGCCGGGCAAGATTTTTTCTTTACACAGAGGGAGGTGGGTGCCTGGAATGTGAGGCCTGGGGTGGTGATTGTGGCATTTTTGAGACTTTTGGATATGCAGGGAATATGGAGGGATATGGATTATGTGCAGGTAGATATGGATTGATCTGGACACCACGTTTGGCACAAGCACAGACACTGTGGGCCGAAGGGCCCGTTCCTGTGATGAATTGTTCTAACCTGGAGAACCAGGTTAGAACAATTAGAACAGAATCTCAGACATCATCCCAATTAGCTTCATAATAACAAGAGGAATTGAGTATAGGAGCAAAGAGGCCCTTCTGCAGTTGTACGGAGCCCTGGTGAGACCACACCTGGAGTATTGTGTGCATTTTCTGTCTCTCCTAATTTGAGGAAGGACATTATTGCCATTGAGGGAGTGTAGCATAGGCTCACCAGGTTAATTCCCAGGATGGCGGGACTGTCATATGTTGATAGAATGGAGCGGCTGGGCTTGTATACTCTGGAATTTAGAAGGATGAGAGGAGATCTTATTGAAACATATAATTATTAAGGGATTGGAGACACTAGAGGCAGGAAACAGTCAGGTAGAGCTCTTCAAGATAGCGGAGTCGGGGGATATGGTGAGAAGGCAGGAACAGGGTACTAAATGTGGATGATCAGCCATGATCACAGTGAATGGCGGTGCTGGCTCGAAGGACCGAATGGCCTACTCCAGCCAGCTTCTTTCTCCTGAAAGCTTCACAACTTTTTTATGGGGGGGGGGGGGGGGGGGGGGGTTGGGGGGGGGGGGGGGGGGGGGGGTGGGTTAGTGCAGATGGAGGTAAAGGTCTACTATCTTGGAGGTAGTGGTCCATGAGTGCAGCCACTGACGGTAGAGCTACTGTCTTACAGCGCCAGAGACCCGGGTTCAATCCAGACTATGTGTGCTGTCTGTACAGAGTTTTAACGAGAGGGCCCGTACATCCGGCCATCTGTAGCGGCGACTGCGGAGGGTTTATGGCCCTGAGCAAAGATGAACAAAGGAGGAGGACTGACTGAACTTTGTTGCCTTCCACCACAGTGAAGAATGCTGTGGTGGATGTTTGTGTTAAATTCTATTGTGTATTGTGTGTTCTTTTTAGGTGTATCGCTGCTGGCAAATTCATTTCACTGCATGTGACGAGTAAAATTGACTTTGACCTTAGGTGATCTGCTGGATGTCAAACACGATGAGAAACCTGTGACAATGAACAAGAGCTGCTGAACGAAAAAAAACCCTATACCGCAGCCCAGCTTAGTCATAGAGTGATCCAACATGGAAACAGGCCCTTCGGCCCAACTTGCCCACACCGGCCAACATGTCCCAGCTGCACTAGTTCCACCTGCCTGCATTTGGCCCACATGCCTCCAAACCTGTTCTATCCATGTACCTGTCTAACTGTTTATTAAACTTTGGGATAGTCCCTGCCTCAACTACCAACTCTGCCAGCTCGTTCTATACACCCACCACCCTTTGTTTGAAAAAGATACCCCTCAGATTCCTATTAAATCTTTTCCCTTCACCTTAAACCTATGTCCTCTGGTCCTCGATTCACCTACTCTGGGCAAGAGGCTCTGTGCATCATCTACCTGATCTACACTTATCATGATTTTATACACATTAGTTTAGTTTATAGACATAGCGTGGAAACAGGCCATTCGGCCCACCGAGTCCACACTAGTTCTATGTCCTACACACTAGGGGAAATTTACAGAAGCCAATTAACCAACACATCTACAATTAATCTACAATTAACCTACCTGTCTTTGGGATGTGGGAGGAAACCGGAGAATCTGGAGGAAATCCGTACCCAACACTATCCTACACACACTCGGGACAATTTACAATGTTACCAAATCCAATTTGTCCACTAACCTGTACGTCTTTGGAGTGTGGGAGGAAACCGGAGCACCCGGAGGAAACCCATGCGGTCACGGGGAGATTGTACAAACTCCGTACAGACAGCACCCGTAGTCAGGACCAAACCCGGGTCTATGGCGCTGTAAGGCAGCACCCCTACCGCTTTGTCACCATGCCACCCAAAAATGTAATTTCCTCAGCTGCCATGGTGAGATTTGAACTCATGGTCGTAGATCAATGGCCCAGAACTCTGGCTGCTGATCCAGTGCCTTAACCACTATGCTATCTCAAGCCTTACTATTAACATTTCTTCTAACACAAGCCATCTCAGATTGTAGCTAAAAACCATCCGAGTTTTTGTGTTCAGAAACTTGCCATTAACTGTATCCTCTCCCCTTACATTCAACCTCCTAGGGTGCAGCACCCCTACACTTGCTCAGGTTAAACTCTATCCGCCACTTCTGCGCCCATTTCAGCACGTGATCTATATCCCGCTGCACCTTCCTCGCTGTCTGCAACTCCTCCAATTTTGGTGTCGGCAACAAACTTACTCGCCAACGCATATACATTTAAGTCTAGTTGTTTATATATAGATGACAAACAGCACAGATCCCTGCGGAACTCCACCGCTCACAGACCTCCAGCCAGCATATCTACCTTCCACCACAACCCGCCGTCTTCTAAGGCTAAAGGACCTGTCCCACTTACACGACTTTTTCGGCATGTTGAAAATCCAGCGGCGACCAGGACAAGGTACGACTCTTTGGGCGACTACTCACGACCATACAGGCTTCATCCCGCGACATGTCGCCAGGGTGTCGCCTGTAGGGTTGTGAGTAGTCTCCTCACTCACCCAAAGAGTCGTAGCGTCTTTCTGGTCGCCGCTGAATTTTCAACATGTTGAACATTTTCGGTGACCTGCAACGACCTATGACGGATGCTGGCAGTCGCTGGAAAAGTCGCATAAGTGGGACACGCCCTTAAGCCTTTTCCAAATCCATAGGACCAAGTCATCATGAATCCCATATATATTAAAGTCCCTGACCTTTGTGCAAGATCCTACTCACGGACTCTGGTTGTGGGTCAAATTCTTTTTGCATTCCTGATACCCAGTTACATTCGTGTCTGTGTAATTCCAGATAGTATGGTGGCAATTTTGGGCCCCATATCTGAGGAAAGATGTGTTGGCTCTGGTAAGGGTCCAGGGGAGGTTTACGAGAATGATCCCAGGAATGAGCACTGGGCCTCTACTCGCTGGAGTTTAAAAGGATTTGGGGGTGGACTTCATTGAAAGTCACTGAATAGTGATAGGCCTGAATGGAGTGGATGTGGAGAGGAAGTTTCCACTAGTGAGAGAGTCTAGGACCAGAGGTCATAGCCTCAGAATTAAAGTACATTCCTTTTTCAAGATGAGATGGAATTTCTTTAGTCAGAGGGTGGTGAGTGTAGAATTCTTTTCCACAGAAGGCTTTGGAGGCCAAGTCAGTAGACAGTGTCTTGCCCAGAGTTGGGGAATCGAGAACCAGAGGGCACAGGTTTAAGGTGAATGGGGGAAAGATTTAATAGGGCTGCACGGTGGTCGAGCTGCCGCCTTACAGCACCAGTGACCCAGGTTCGATCCTGCCTACGGGTTCTGTCTGTACGGAGTTTGTACATTCTCCCCGTGACCTGCTTGAGTTTCCTCCAACATCTTCGGTTTCCTCCCACCCTCCAAAGACAGACAGGTTTGTAGGCTAATTTGCTTGGTATAAATGTAAATTGTTCCTCGTGTGTGTAGGGTAGTGTTAATGTGTGGGGATCGCTGGTCAGTGCAGACTCGGTGGGCCGTAGGGCGTTTCCACGCTGTATATTTAAACTAAAACTAAACTAAAGAAAAAGGAACCTGACGGGTAACTTTTTTTACACAAAATGCAGTGGGTGTAGTGAGATAAATGAGGCATTTAGACAGGTGCTTGGGTAGGACAGGTGTAGAGAGATATGTGGCAAACGCAGTCAGGTGGAACATGGTGGTCAGTCTATGCAAGTTGGTCAGAAACGCCTGTTTCCACGCTGCAAGACTCTATACCAATGCTTATACCAGGGGAGATGCAACTCTGCTTTATGATAACCATTAATTTTAGTGAACATTTGATAACATAATGTAATAAAGAAGTTTCCATTCTATGCACAAAGCTTGATAGCATGCACCACCAGACTCAGGAACAGCTTCTTCCCGTTATCAGGCTTCACAAAGATCCTTCCATAAGTTATGTTACTAACCGATTCACCTCTACCCCATTGCGGACATTGGAGTTTGTCTATGGAACTGTTGAGCTACAAGCTGAGAACTATATTCTGCACTCTGTATCTTCCCCTTTGCTCTATCTATTGTACTTGAAATTGACTTGATTGTGTTTATGTAGAGTATATCTGATCTGTCTGGATAATAAAGCTTTTCACTGTACCTCGGTAAACACGACAGTAATAAACCTATTCCCCATTATCATGTATCTGTACACTGTTGACGGCACGATTGTAATCATGTATAGTCTTTCCGCTGACAGGTTAACACGTAACAAAATGCTTTTCACTGCACCTCAGTACAGTTGACACCAAATTAAACTCACTAGACATAAATCTAGTCAATCCTTACTGGGCCTACATTTCTAACACAAACCTTAAATAGACTGTGTGTAAACAAAGACAACATTCAGTTCCTAAGTAATAGGCGCAGAATTAGGAACATTCAGGCCATCAAGTCTCCTCCACCATTCATTCGTGGCTGATCTACCTTTCCCTCTCAACCCCATTCACCTGCCTTCTCTTCACAGCCCCTGACTCCCACAAATTCCTTCTAATATTCATTTTTTAATGGACAATTGTGAGTTAATATTTTTAAAGAGCTGCAATTCAATTTTGTGGTGATATAATAACCATATAACAATTACAGCACGGTAACAGGCCATCTCGGTCCTTCTAGTCCGTGCCGAACACGTATTCTCCCCTAGTCCCATCTACCTGCACTCAGACAATAACCCTCCATTCCTTTCCCGTACATATAACTATCCAATTTATTTTTAAATGATAAAATCGAACCTGCCTCCATCACCTCCACTGGAAGCTCATTCCACACAGCTACCACTCTCTGAGTAAAGAAGTTCCCCCTCATGTTTCCCCTAAACTTCTGTCCCTTAATTCTCAAGTCATGTCCTCTTTTTTGAATCTTCCCTACTCTCAGTGGGAAAAGCTTATCCACGTCAACTCTGTCTATCCCTCTCATCATTTTAAAGACCTCTATCAAGTCCCCCCTTAACCTCCTGCGCTCCAAAGAATAAAGACCTAACTTGTTCAACCTATCTCTGTAACTTAGTTGTTGAAACCCAGGCAACATTCTAGTAAATCTTCTCTGTACTCTCTCTATTTTGTTGACATCCTTCCCATAATTAGTCGACCAAAATTGTACACCATACTCCAGAATTGGCCTCACCAATGCCTTGTACAATTTTAACATTACATCCCAACTTCTATACTCAATGCTTTGATTTATAAAGGCCAGCACACCCTTCTTCATAATCTTCATAGTAAACTAATTGGCTGCGTTTTGGAAAAGATAAGAAGACGACACGGTGGCGGAGCGGTAGAGTTGCTGCTCTTACAGCGCCAGAGACCCGGGTTCGATCCCGACTACGGGTGCTATCTGTGCGGAGTTTCCACGTTCTCCCCGTAACCTACTTGAGTTTTCCCCAGGAGCACTGGTTTCCTCCCATGCTCCTAAGACATACAGGTTTGTAGGTAAATTGGCTTCTGTAAAGTCGTCTCTAGTGTGTGTAGGATAGTGCTAGTGCACCAGGATCGCTGGTTGGCATGGATTCGGTGGGCCGAAGGGTCTGTTCCCCGTGCTGTATCACTAAACTAAGCTGAAACGGGTGCAGAGAAGATTTACGAGGAAGTTGCCAGAACTCGAGTGTCTGAGCTATAAGGAGAGGTTGAGTAGGCTGGGACTCTATTCCTTTGAGGGCAGGAGGATGAGGTGTGATCTTATAGAGGTGTATAAAATCACGAGAGGAATAGATCGGGTAAACGCACAGGGTCTCTTACCCAGAGTAGGTGAATCGAGGACCAGAGGGCACAGGTTTAAGGTGAAGAGGAAAAGATTTAATAGGAATCAAAGGGGTAACTTTTTCACACGAAGGGTGGTGGGTGCATGTAGCAAGCTGCCAGAGGAGGTAGTTGAGGCTGGGACTATCCCAACAATTAAGAATCAGTCAGACAGATAGGACATGTTTGGAGGGATATGGACCAAATGCTGAGAAGTGGGACTGGTGTAGCTGGGACATGTTGGCCAGTGTGGGCAAATAGGGCCGAAGGGCCTGTTTCCACACTGTATCAATCGATGATTAAATTAAACTGTTAAAAAAAAAAATCAAGTTTATCAGCCAATATTAAATTAAAAACAATTAGCAGTTTCATTTCCTCACACAAGATATAAATTACACTACATAAGAAGCGCAGGCAACAAGAACATTTAAATGTTAAAGGATTGTTAGCCAGCCCTGGAGGAAGAGAGAATCCTCCCGGTTGGATTTTAGTTTTGTATGTCGAATGTACCTCTGTCAGGATACAGAGCAATTATTGATGTATGTGACCCAAAAGGGGAGCCATTATTGTTGTGACATTCAAACCTCTGAAGGCTGCGGAGAGAGCTTGCAAAGGACACGATTCTCCTTCAAGCCTTCGTTTCTAATTAAAAACCCGCGGCTGAAATCTCAGGCGACTTTTGTTGCTACTTCGAAATTTATTGGAATACCAATTAATATGCAGAAACTTTTAGAATCCATAAGCGGCTAGCATCTTACCTGCAAGTGGACTACAGTATGAATGCTGGAAGAGCAGTTTACCTAAATATGCAGTGGGGGGGAGGAGAGAGAATAAATATTCCCCACTAAGAAGTAAACCCTTTGGGTGAATACAGATATTAAAATTTTTATTACACAGTTAGCAATACAACAATACCTGAATCATACTTTAAAGATTCACAGGTTGACAGTCCATACAATACAGTCCAACTAAAGAAAAAGTAAAGATAATCAAGGAACCACAGTTTAGACATAGTAGACTTAAAAGCTCAGAAATATGCTGACAAAAAAGCATGATGTCTAGACACCCCCCAAAAAGTTAGTCTACCGTTAACTCGTGGTACATGTCGGAATTACGTATTGCACAACTTTCACAACAAAGTTGAGGAACCAAAAATCTTACTTAAATCTGCATTTCAAATTCTCCAATTTTCTGTCCTTTCAGAAACCAGACAATATGGAGTCCCTTTCCTAAGTATTCCAGGCATAGGCATGCTTTGCATAAGTTAACTGGCCTTTGCTTTTTATTTTTTTTACTTCCACCCCCCCTCCCCCGTTTTTTTTTTGTTCCACAACATGCACCTACACAACAAAGACAGGTGTTGTCCTGTCACAAGTACGTCTCACAACAGAGAGGGCCCTCCCACCCCGTTCCTATCGGCAACCAACCTTTTCAACTGTAATTAATGAAGTCTTTTTTTATTTTTTTTATTTCCTCTCAATGCGTTTATACCTACAAATTATACTCTCACATAATCTGTATAAGTGACAAGCTTAAAAGGAAACTAACAAAAGTTCAGATATGAGGTCTGCATTGTTACCAAGTAGTGATTATGGTTTTGCAGCTGTATGAGCCTACTTTTGGTTTCCTGGTTCTTTTGTGCCCATTTGGTTTTTACTATCACCAGTTAGTTTTATAGCTACTGGTACATGCTGTCAGAGGTAGAGTGAAACTTTGCCACTGAGGAGACTGTAGCAAAAAACAGGAGAAAAGAGAAGAACTCTGAGAAATTGGTTTACAACAGGGTGCCCTGAAATAAATGTAAGTAGATCAGTAATGTGATGCACTAGTCCTTTCACACACTAGTGTTAATAAAACAGTGCTGTTTTCACATACATCACAGCATCCGATATATACGAGTATGACATCTGTTTTTTTGGATTATACAATGAATTGACTGAAAGTTGCTGAAATAGTTTAACCTGCTGACTGCTTTGAAACAAT
Organism: Leucoraja erinaceus; assembly: GCF_028641065.1. NCBI lineage: Eukaryota > Metazoa > Chordata > Chondrichthyes > Rajiformes > Rajidae > Leucoraja > Leucoraja erinaceus. The sequence goes on along the minus strand of NC_073380.1, from coordinate 7,304,173 downwards.
TACTGGTGCTTTTTGTTTCTGATTTTGGTCCATCTGGGTTGACTTTGGCTGACTTCCCTTTGTTTTTTTTTATTAATACTGTTTAATATCTGGCATTCAGCAGTGTTAAAGCTGTCAATCTACACCTCAGCATTTTGGAGTCTATTATTATTTTTTTTTTTACTTCTCGAGATAAAAGTTTTTATTTTTATTTTTAAATCAGCAATACTTAATGACTTCGCAGTGATATGCATGCACTGTCCTCTTGTGTGATCTCGTCATATAAAATGCCACCCGTCGGAAAAATGGCCGGTTTATCAAAGAAATGGATATGACAGCTACTCTAATCTATAGCTAACTCTGCAAAATGGCTCTAGCATATTGGGAGTTTGCCCAAACAAGCATGCCTTAGGGAGTCATTTATGACAGTCCAAAGTACATTTACGTACATCCCTCTTACAATACACCAAAATGGTAGCATTCCGTGACGCATGCTAAGTCTTATAATTCTTAAACAGAGTGAAATAGCAGCTCAGATAGATAGCTTTTTTTTTTAACCTTTTTCTTTTGAGGACAACGAAATAATCCCATTGTGTGAACTACCAGAGAAATATCACTAATACATACAGATATAAAGGCAGCATAGAAAGATACAGGTCTATCACCAACTAGGAATAATCGCCTACGTGTGGGGGTATGGTTAGCTACAATGGGTCTTCACATTTTTCCAACACATTTACAAGAACATCATAGTGAATCTCACAGGACAGAAGTGTTTTAACACCAAGAGAACTACTTCAAATCTGAACAGATGGATGGGAACACGGAATGGGCCAGTGTTGTAGCCACCATTTTCATTATCAAAAAAATGAGCAGGAACAGACCTGATTGTCTGACTATGTGGAACCTTGTAATAGTGTAGAAATGCTCTGTTGAGGGCAGTTGGTAGACAAGAGTCTGCCGGAAAAAAAAAAAAGTTAATCCAACGCAGGCTGTTTCTCGTTAGGATTGAAAGCCTCTTATTATAGCATTTGCTTTGTTGTTGTATTCATATATCCCACAGCAAAAAAAAAAAAAACAAACCACAGATTCAATTCTTCACTTGGTTGACCTGGATATTGTTCTTCTGGAGGGACGCATGAACATCTGTGCTTGCTTCCAATCTGCCACACAGCTGTGCATTCTGTCACAGGTCTTCAGAGTTCAATCCACAGCCCATGGACACCATTCATCTTCTTGTTAAAATGTCTCTGCCGCAGCCAACGTAGCCTGTGCCCTTGAGGGTTTTTGCGAGAGACCTATTTTTCATCATTGCAGGAAAGAACAGCGTGCCCTTTAATATTTGCATTTCGCTTTGTACATTAATTAGCAATCCCTTGGTCTGTTGTCTGATAAAGCATCTGTTTATGAGGTTACCTAGTTTTAATCCCAGCTACTGGAAAAATAACGAGGGAAGAGGTCAAATCTACTTTTGTGATGCTCTCTGCCTTCTCCGCAGATTACAAACAAGAAAAAAAAGATGAACAAATAATATCTTTGTTTTTTCATAGTAAGTAAGTGTGACCCGTTTTATGGCCTTCGAAACTCACTACTACTCCAGATTAGTTTCTCCTTGGATAGTGAAGAGTCTTGTTTTTTGTTTTATTTTCCCTTTTCATCTTTGTGTGACTTGAGCCATTTTTTTTGAAAAAAAAGTTTTTTTTTTTGAGGAAAATCTTTAGCGTGGGGTCGTTTCTATTGTGGATGGAGTGGCCGGGGGTGGTTGACCTGGAAGTAGTTGCTGGTGGTGTGTCGACTGGACTTCCTGCACCACTGCTGGGCGTTGCCGAGGAACCGCCCGTGGCCACCTCGCCCTGTTGCTGGGCCTGAAGGGTTTGTCCGCACACGTGGTGGTGCTTTTCCCAGTCCTTATGCTGGCAGAATGAGCCGCAGTATCGCGCCGTGTTGCAGCCACTGCAAGTCTCGCTCGCCTTACGTCCGCAGTTCCAACAACTCTGTGGAGGAGAAAAAAAAACAAAGCAAAATTAATACAACATCAGAAGTCGATGGTGACTCAACATCGAGTCAATGGATATCGGGTCAGGGGCGGCACGGTGGCGCAGCGTTAGAGTTGCTGCCTGAGACCCAGTTTGATCCTGACTACGGGTGCTGTCTGTACGGAGTTCGCACGTTCTCACCATGAACCGTGTGGGTTTTCTCTGAGATCTTCGGTTTCCTCCCACACTCCAAAGACGTACAGGTTTGTAATCTAAATGGCTTGGTATGAATGTAAATCGACCCTAGTGTGTGTAGGATAGTGTTGGTGTACGGGGATCGCTGGTCAGTGCAGACTTGGTGGACTGAAGGGCCTGTTTCAGCACTTTACCTCTAAACAAGACTAACCCTAAAAGCTGACAATGTAACAAATGTTTCAACCTAGCTGACAACCTAACAAATGTAAACCAGGAAAAAATTACGTGAAGCCATGAAGTTGAGACTAATCTGTTCAACTGCATCTTGGTAGATGATCTCTTTTAAGTAGTGCATATCTCGGTTAAAATTTCAGCTTCTGACATGTAGAGACAGAACATAGAACAGTACAGCACAGAAACAGGCCCTTCGGCCCACAATGTCTGTGCTGAACACAATGCATGTACGTGATCCATATCCCACCATTAGCATGCGGCTATCTGAAAGCCTCTTAAATGCCTCTGTCGTATCTGCCTCCATCTGCCTCCACCACCCACCCCAGCAGCGTGTTCCAGGCATCCACCACCTTCTGCGTTAAATAAACCTTCATAAGTTTCTAAGTCGTAGGAGCAAAATTAGGCCATTCGGCCCATCAAGTCTACTCCACCATTCAATCATGGCTGATATACCTTTCCATCTCAACTCCATTCTCTTGCCTTCTCCCCATAAACCTTGATACCCCTACTAATCAAGAATCTGTCAGACTGTGCCGTAAAAATATGCTTTGACTTGGCCTCCACAGATTCACCGCCCTCTGACTAAAGACATTTCTCCTCATCTTCTTGCCTGGTACATCTTCTTTAAACCTTTCCACTCTCACCTTAAAGTTATGCCCTCTAATCTTTCACATTTCCAGCATGGGTTAAGGTTCTGGCTGTATACCCTATCTATGCCTCTCATCATTTTATATAGTTCTATCAGGTCTCCCCTCAGCCTCTGACACTCCAGAGGAAACAATCTAGGTGACCCCTAACAAACCCCCCTTACTCATTCCCTTCCTCATTCCCATACCATCTTCAATCGGACATTACTGGTCTAAATGTCATTCCCTTTATCCTGTATCTATACACTGTGGACAGCTCAAATGTAATCATGTAATATTTCCGCTAACTGGTTAGCACACAACAAAAAGCTTTTCACAGTACCTCGGTAAAATAAACTAAACCACAATGCAAAACTGCCATTTGAGAATAAAGTGTTAGACAACAAACTAAATTGCATGTCCACTAGATTTTGGTTGCTTTCAATGCTTTCTTACAATAATGGACACTTCAATTTTCAGCAATGTTTCGTGGTTCATTCTGGGAGAGAGAACATTGCCTCTGCTCCAAATAATATTAAAACCAAATGGTTTTATATTAGTTTATTGTCACGTACACCCAGGTACAGTGAAAAGCTTTTGTTGCGTGCTATCCAGTCAGCAGAAAGACAATGCATAAATACAATCGAGCCATTTTCATGATAAGGGAATAACGCTTAGTGCAAGGTAAAGCCAAATAAGAGTTTAATTTCCTAACACGTTGGGAGGTCTGGGAGGTCATGTTGCAGTTGTATAATGTGCCTGTCCCACATAGGCGATTTTACTGTCATAGTCGTAGCAGGTCGCGGAAAAAACAGCGACTGGAACCCCCCTACGACCACGTGTATGACAATGTATGCAACAACCTCCCACCTAGTCAATGTCAAGCTACCGACAACCGGCGACTCATTAGGACGTCCACCTACGACCACACCTACGACAACCTATGTCCACCCGCGACAAGCTACGACAAGGTGCGACCCTGTCGGTGACAACTGAAGACAATTCAGTCGCCGGTACCCGTCACCGGTTGACGTAGGTAGTCGCCAATCGAATTAACTGAAGTCAGCACTGGCGACAAACTACATCATCCTGGCGACAACCTACGACAAGCCAACTGTTGCCAAAACGTTTTGAACATTTCAAAATCCAGCGGCAACGAGAAAAACGCTACGATTCTTTGGGCGACTGAGGAGACTACTCGCGACCTTACAGGTGACACCCGGGAGACCATGTGGTGACAGCCTAGTCGCCTAGTGTCGTCACCTAAAAAATCTCCTAAGTGGGACAGGGGCATAAGATATTGGTGAAGCCGCATTTGGAATATTGTGTTCAGTTCTGGGCACCATGTTATAGGAAAGGTATTGTCAAGCTTGAAAGGGTTCAGAAAAGATTTACCAGGATGTTGCCAGGATTACAGGGTGTGAATTATCGGCAGAGGTTGAGTAGGCTGGGTCTCTATACCTTGTAGCGCAGGAGGATGAGGGGTAATCTTATAGAGGTGTACAAAATCATGAGAGGAATAGATAGGGTGGATGCACAGAGTCTCTTGCCCAGAGTAGGGGACTCGTGGACCAGAGGACATAGGTTCAAGGTGATGGGGAAAAGATTTAATATGAATCTGAGCGGTCACTTTTTTACACAAATGGTGGTGGGGGTATGGAACAAGCTGCCAGAGGAGGTAGTCGAGGCTAGGAATATACCAATGTTTAATAAACAGTTAGACAGATACATGGATAGGACAAGTTTGGGGGGATATGGACCAAGCACAGGCAGGTGGGACTAGTGTCGCTGGGACATGTTGGCTGGTGTGGGCAAATTGGGCTGAAGGGCCTGTTTCCACACTGTATCATTCCATGACTCAATGCTGCCTGACCCGCTGAGTTACTCGAGCAATTTGTGTCTTTTGTCCAACCTGTCTTTATTGCTAGGACCCTCTAATCCAGGTAGCATCTTGGTAAACAACTCTAAAGCCATCATGTCCTCCCTGTAATCGGACGACCAGAACTGCATGTAATACTCCAAATGTGGGCGAAACAAAGTCCAAAATTGGCAACAAATTCCTGTGACTTATATTGGCCTAGAAACAGGTTTGGAGGGGTATGGACCAAGCACAGGTAGGTGGGACCAGTGTAGCTGGAACATGTTGGCCAGTGTAGGAAAGTTAGCCGCTGTGGATCGCTCTATGAATCCAAGTAAGTTTGAGGGCTTTTTTTTAAATATTCAACGAGTCAATCGTAACAGAAGAATGTTAAATAATTATTTTACAGTTATTTAATCAGTTGACTAACCCAAAACCTCGGTTCACAGGTATTTAAACACGTGCAAGTGTGGACTAATTCTGTAAGGGAACCCATCTGTTGCAGACATAGACTGGTGCACACATACTCTGGAAATACGCTGATGATTGCAGTGTATAAATGAGTGAATACTTGAATTAATTGCCAGCATATCAGTTTCTGTCAGATTAAATGCAAATTCATGGTAAAACAATGAACACAGAAAGATCCAATTATAGTAACCCCTTCAATGTTAGGAATTTTAGATATGTCCTGAAAAATAATACATCCGGCCAGATTCGCTTGAAGAAAAACTGAAGGTTTCAGGATGAACCAGGACTAAAATGGTGTTACTCCTTCTCCGTGGTGTCACTGCATGAGTCCATTTTGTTAGAATTTACAGGAGGTGGATGAGGCAGGGACGATCGCAAGGCTTAAGAAGCAATTAGACAGGTACGTGTCAGGGGTTATGAGGAGAAGGCAGGAGAATGGGGTTAAGAGGGAAAGATAGATCAGCCATGATTGAATGGCAGAGTAGACTTGATGGGCCGAATGGCCTAATTCCTCTCCTATCACTTCTGAACTTATGAGATGCACGGGTAGGAGAGGTTTAGAGGGATATGGGCCAAATGCAGGCAAATGGGACTAGAGTAGATGGGACATATTGGTCGGTGCGTGCAAGTTGGACCGAAGGGCCTGTTTCTACACTGTATGGCTGTATGGTATTGTGACCATGTACAACAGTACAGCGCAGGAACAGGCCCTTCGGCCCACAATGTCTGTGCTAATCATGCTGCCAAGACCAAGCCTTATCTGCCTGCATGTGATCCATACAACACCAATCCCTGCATATCCACATGTCTGTACAAATTTCTTGTAAATGCCACTGTTGTATCTGTCTCCACCACCATCCATGGCATTGTGTTCCAGGCACTCACCACCCTCTGTGTAAAAATACACTTGCCATGCACATCTCCTTTAAATTTGTTCCTCTCACCTTAATGCTATGCCCTCTAGTCTTTGATACTCCAACCTTTGAAATACCTTGTTCTGGAAGCCTGCCTCTCCAGGGCCACAATAGAATTAATTTTCTTCCCCTCGCTGGGAGATTTCTATCAGGTTTGCTTAAGCTAATTCAAGTTATATAATGATGGTTTAAAACCCTTTTCTCCAAGAGCCTGCATCTTTCTTTACAGAATTACCAATTGAGAATGCACATTGAAGGAGTAAAGTCATAGAAAATGAGCAAAACCTGGAGGCGAGTGATCTATTCCAGTAAGATTTCATTCATATTATGTAGCGGGCTAATATAGATAGCATGAGAAGAAACACACTTTATTCTCGTCTTAGATTGGAAATAAGGAATCGGGAAATATGTTATAAAAGCTACTGCTCCCCGAGTCATACAAAGTGATGTTGTTAGGATTAAAATGTGCCTTTACTTTAGACTTAAAAGATACAGCGTGGAAGCAGGCTCTTCCCCCCACTGAGTCCACGTCGACCAACGATGACCCCTTACGTTAGCACTATCCTGTACAATAGGGACAATTTACAATTTCACAAAAGCCAATTAACCTACAAACCTGTACGTCTTTGGAGTGTGGGATCGATCCTGACTACGAGTGCTGTCTGTATGGAGTTTGTACGTTCTCCCTGTGACTGCGTGGGTTTCCTCCAGATGCTCCAGTTTCCTCCTGCACTCCAAAGATGTGCGGGTTTGTAGATTAACATTTAGTGCAAGATGAAGTCCAGTAAAGTCCAATTAAAGATATCCATCAATCAAACTATCAATTTAATTCAACCAAGTAAAGATATCCAAAGATATCTGTCTCCAATGATAGTCTGAGAGTCTCCAATGTGGCAGATAGTAGCTCAGGACCCCTCTCTAGTTCAGAAAGGATGGTTCAGTTGCCTGATAACAGCTGGGAAGAAATGGTCCCTGAATCTGGAGGTGGGCGTTTTCACCCTTCCGTACCTATTGCCTAGTGGGAGAGGGGAGAAGAGGGAGTGACGAGGGTGAGACTGGTACTTGATTATGCATGTGGCCTTGCCGAGGCAGCGTGAAGTGTAGATGGAGTCAATGGGAGGGAGCTAGGTTCGTGTGGTGAACCGGTGTTCAAATAGTACACTTCTTCTCAATCCGAGAACTGTGCCTGTATCGATAGAGCTGGACTCGTATCCTTTCCCATATTAGCCTCTCAGTCCTTTGCATCTCTAAAGAAGGGTCCCAACCTGAAATGTCGCCAATCCATGTTCTCCAAAGATACTGCCTGATCCACTAAGTTACTCCAGCACATTGTGCCCTTTTCTATTTCATTTGGCCCCATTCCAATTTACATGTAGCCTAGCGCAACATTCTTGAGGTTATAATCTTTGAGGTTATGTTCTTTAATTTGGCTTCTGTACATTTTGAATGCCTCTCTCAGGACTTTCAAAGAGAGTCCAATGTCAGCAAAATTATCCTTTAGATAATCTAGTCTAGTTTAGTTTAGAGATACCATGCGTAAACAGGCCCTTCAGCCCACCGAGTCCACACAGACCAGCGATCCATGCACATTAACACTATCCTGCACACACTAGGAACAATTTACACATTCACCAAACCAATTAACCTACAAACCTGTACGTCTTTGAAGAACTGAAGATCTCGGAGAAAATCCACACAGGTCACGGGGAGAACGTACAAACTCCGTACAGGCAGCACCAGTGGTCGGAATCGAACCCGGGCCTTCGGCAATACAAGCGCTGTAAGGCAGCAACTCTACTGCTGCACCACTGTGGCCGGCCAATCTTGCCACTTGGTTCGAGGTGGACAAAATTCCTTCACTCCATAGATGCTGCCTCACCCTCTGAGTTTCTCCAGCATTTTTGTCTACCTTCGATTTTTCCACCATCTGCAGTTCTTTCTTAAACACTTGGTTCTAGGTTGTCCCTGGACTGTAGAAAGTCACTTTTCTTTATGCCTCAGAAGTCTGAGCCATGACCAAGGGCTATTTCAGTGGATATGGGCTGAACAGGCACGAGAGACTACATAGCCACATGATATGATCATCCACAGCCATAAAAGGGGGAGTTCTGTTTTAATAAACATTTATGGCCTTTCTGTGACACAATCAAACGTTTCAGTTCAGTTTCGGTTTAGTTTAGTTTATTGTCATGTGCAACGAGGTACAGTGAAAAGCTTTTGTAGCTTGCTAACCAGTCAGCAGAAAGACGATACATGATTACAATCGAGCCCATTACAGTGTATAGATACATGATAAGGGAATAACGTTTAGTGCAAGATAAAGCCAGTAAAGTCTGATCAAAGATAGTCCGAAGGTCACCAATGAAGTAGATCAGCAGTTCAGCACTGCTCTCAAGTTGTGGTAGGATGATTCAGTTGCCTGATAACAGCTGGGAAGAAACTGTCCCTGAATCTGGAGGTGTGCGTTTTCACACTTCTGTACCTTTTGTCCAATGGGAGAGGGGAGAAGAGGTACAAACCGATTACAAGACCTCCTTGTCAAACATAATTTTACAACTAACAATCAAATTGGCTATAAAGATCAGCAGAGTTTAGTTTAGTTTTGAAACACAGCGTGGAAACAGGCCTTTCAGCCCAATGAGTCCGGGCCAACCAACAATGACCCATACACTAGTTTCAGATCCTGCACACTAGGGATAATTTACAGAAGCCAATTAACCTACAAACCCGTACGTCTTTGGAGTGTGGGAGGAAACCTGGAGCACCCGGAGAAAACCCACACAGTCAGAGGGAGAACGTACAAACTCCGTACAGAAAACACCCGCGGTCAGGATCAAGGTCTGTTATCAATGTTAGGCCTACAAATTCAAACAATTCCCCGCCTTCATTATGTAGCAAGGTACTGCAGATGCTGATTTACACCGAAGATGGACACAAAATGCTGGAGTAACTCAGTGGGCCATGCGGCATCTCTGGAGAAAAGGAACAGGTGACATTTCGGTGTGGGAACCTTCTTCAGACTGAAGTCAGGGGAGAGGGAGATACATAGATAAGGACGAGTAAGGTGTGAAAACGGGACAAAGGGGCTGCAGATCAAGGAAAATGCAGAATTAGATAGATTCTTGATTAGTACAGGTGTCGGAAGTTACGGGGAGAAGGCAGGAGAATGGGGTTAGGAGGGAGAGATAGATAGATCAGCCACGATCAGATGGCAGAGTAGACTTGATGGGCTGAATGGCCTAATTCTATTCCATATGACCTTACATTGAGATTCTTTGTTTTGCATACAATACAAGTATGCAAAGAGTCACCATGTAAGGAACACCGACAAAGTTACAAAAGTATTCAATATCGTCAGCATGTGAATATTTTACTCCTTTAGTGAAACAACTGCTTTGAACTCAGTCTGAGCAGACACAAGTTTATACAGTTATAAATCTCAACCCTTGAATGTTTTGCCTATTGCAACGCATCAAAGCATCCTTTCAACAGTTAAATTATTTTGTACAATTTTACCACCATCTTGACAAGTCACCATTGCGTACAAGCCGAGTTGCAGGAATTATGAATCAACTTGCTGCATTACATAATCATTTTCTTTACTGCTGTGCTTCGGCAGCTGATATTATTAAAGGTCTTCTGGGCAAGAATTACACATTAAATGCTAAGATTTTAGCTCTGCATTCAACATCATTGTGCCAGAGCTACTACACTCCAAACTCTCCCAGTTGACTGTGCCTGAACCCCTCTGTCAGTGGATCATCAACTTCCTGACAGACAGGAAGCAGCATGTGAGGCTGGGAAAGCACATCTCGGACCCGCAGACCCTCAGCATAGGAGCACCGCAAGGCTGCGTCCTCTCCCCTCTCATCTACTCTCTCTACACCAATGACTGCACCTCCACTGACTCCTCTGTCAAGCTTCTCAAGTTTGCGGACGACACAACCCTGATTGGACTGATCCAGAATGGGGAGGAATCTGCCTACAGACAGGAAGTGACACAGCTGGAAGTGACCTAGTGCCATTGCAACAACCTGGAGCTCAATGCTCTTAAGACAGTGGAATTGATTGTAGACTTTAGGAGAGCTCCCCCTCCCCTCCCCCCACTCACCATCAACAACACCACAGTCACATCTGTGGAGTCATTTAAGTTCCTTGGAACCATCATCTCCAAGGACCTTAAATGGGGGGCCACCATCGACTCCAGTCAAAAAGGCCCAACAGAGGATGTACTTCCTGCGGCAGCTGAGAAAACACAATCTGCCACAAGCAATGATGGTCCAGTTTTATACTGCCATCGTAGGGTCTGTCTTCACCTTCTCCATCATGGTCTGGTTTGGCTTAGCCACCAAGCACAACACCTGGAGGCTGCAGCGCATCATTTGATTAGCCGAGAAGGTTGTTGGCTGAAACCTTCCCTCCATTGACGAACTGTACACTGCAATGGCCAGGAAGCGAGCGGGTAAGATCATCTCTGACCCCTCTCACCCTGGCCACAAACTCTTTGAATCACTTCCCTCTGGAAGACGACTCCGGACTGTCAAAGCTGCCACAGCCAGACATAAAAACAGCTTTTTTTCCACGAGTAGTAGCTCTACTCAATAACCAAAAATCTGTAGCCTCGTTTTGCTCTGGTATTTTATTTCATTCTTCACATGTTTAAATTATAACGTTTTATTTTTAATTGTCCATCGTGTTTTTACTTGCGAGCAAAGCACCAAGGCAAATTCCTTATATGTATAACCCTCTGAATTTTGTAGTCGGCAGGGCAGTACTCTGCAATATCGCCAACTTGGGACAATTTTACATTTTTATCAAGCCAATTAAACAAGCCAATTAACCTACAGACCTGTACGTCTTTGGAGTGTGGGAGGAAACCGAAGATCTCAGAGAAAACCCGCGCAGATCACGGGGAGAACGTACAAACTCCATACAGACAGCACCCATAGTCAGGATCGAACCCGGGTCTCTGGCGCTGCATTTTGCTGTAAGGCAGCAACTCTACAGCTGTGCCACCGTCTACATACTTGGCTAATAAAAGTTATTCAATTCAATCAATTCAATAACTCCAGTCACGACAAGAAACTTTCATAAGCAGTAGAGTCACAACTCTAATTATTCATTTTCACCACGTACCTAATCACCCTGTACTGTCACTAACAGCTACAGGGCACCCGGCTGTTGTTGGTGGCTGGCTTTCCAGCATTGTAGCTTTGAAATGCACTGAAAGAATGATTGTAACAATGGTTACCGATGCTTATTTTTAAAATAATGTAAGTCGTAATTCTGTGTACAAAATTGTGAGAGGATTAGATCAGTTAAGGGCCTGTTTCCGTGCTGTATCTCTAAACTAAACTGAATTTAGACATTTGAGTTTAGTTTATTGGCACGTGTACCGAGGTACGGTGAAAAGCTTTTGTTGCGTGATATCCAGAGGGGAAGGACGATACATGATTACAATCAGGCCATTTACAGCGAAGGATACATGATAAGGGTCTAACGTTTAGTGGAAGGTAAAGACAAATAAGAGTTTAATCTCCTAACAAGTTGGGTGGTCTGAGGGGTCACGTTTCAGTTGTATAAGACATCGGCGAGACCCAGAGGACAAAGTTTTGTTTAGTTTTGTTTAGAGATATAGCGCAGAAACAGGCCCTTCGGCCCACCGAGTCCGTGCTGACCAGCGATCATCCCGTACACTAACGCCATACCACACACTACGAACTACCCAAGGCAATTAACCTACAAAACTGTATGTCTGTGGAGTGTGGGAGGAAACTGGAGCACCCACAGAAAACCCAGGCAGGTCAAGGGGAGAACGTACCAACTCCGTACAGACAGCACCCGTCGTCAGGATCGAACCTGAGTCTCTGGCGCTGTAAGGTAGTAGCTCTACCGCCGCCACTTTGAAATAAGAATGAGGTCTCGCACCAGAATGCCCGAACGGTTTTTGCCGCTGCAAGTAAGAATTTAATTGTTCTATCTGGGATATGTGACAAGAAAACTCTCGTGACTCTTGACTCTTGACTTGATAGCTCGCTGGCACTTAAAGACTTTTGAATAGAGTGTCTGAAAGCTCTTCCATTAGGTAAGGGACCAGGAAAGTCCAGCCTTGCATGCTATGTCCCTGTATTTGAGTATAGGAGCAGGGTTTGAGTATAGGAGCAGGGAGGTTCTACTGCAGTTGTACAGGGTCTTGGTGAGACCACACCTGGAGGATTGCGTACAGTTTTTGTCTCCTAATCTGAGGAAAGACATTCTTGCCATAGAGGGAGTACAGAGAAGGTTCACCAGACTGATTCCTGGCATGGCAGGACTTTCATATGAAGAAAGACTGGATAGACTCGGCTTGTACACGCTAGAATTTAGAAGATTGAGGGGGGATCTTATAGAAACTTACAAAATTCTTAAGGCGTTGGACAGGCTAGATGCAGGAAGATTGTTCCCGATGTTGGTGAAGTCCAGAACAAGGGGTCACAGTTTAAGGGTACGAGGGAAGTCTTTTAGGACCGAGATGAGAAAATCATTTTTTACACAGAGAGCGGTGAATCTGTGGAATTCTCTGCCACAGAAGGTAGTTGAGGCCAGTTCATTGGCTATATTTAAGAGGGAGTTAGATGTGGCTCTTGTGGCTAAAGGGATCAGGGGGTATGGAGAGAAGGCAGGTATGGGATACTGAGTGGGCTGATCAGCCATGATCATATTGAATGACGGTGCAGGCTCGAAGGACCAAATGGCCTACTCCTGCACCTAATTTCTATGTATCTATGACCCTGCCATCTTGTGCCAAGTCCTTAAGGTGCAAGTGTAGACATAAGAATCTGCAGATGCTGCTTCACAACAAAGAAAAACACAAAGTGCTGGAGTAACTCTCTGTGTCAGTCTACTTGATTCCCATGCATAGGAAGGAACTGCAGATGCTGATTTAATTTGCAGATAGACACAAAACGCTGGAGTAACTCAGCGGGACAGGCAGCATCTCTGGAGAGAAGAAATGAGTGACGTTTCATGTCGAGCTGAAGAAGGGTCTCGACCCGAAGCGTCACCCATTCCTTCTCTCCAGAAAAGCTGCCTGTCCCGCTGAGTTACTCCAGCATTTTGTGTCTATACTTGATTCCTGGGCCAATTTAAGATCTTCCAACACATTTCCAAGGCATTTACAACGGGAATGTTTTTGAAGTAGTGTCACTAGAGACTAAGTATTGTTCAAAAGTGCATCAGTCATAGCAGCAGAATTAGGCCATTCAGCCCATCAAGTCTACTCCGCCATTCAATCATGGCTGATCTATCTTTCCCTCTCAAACATATTCTCCTGCCTTCTTCCCATAACCCCTGACACCCTTACTAGCCAAGAACTTGTCAATCTCCACATTAAAAATAATATCCATTGACTTGGCCTCCACAGCCTTCCACATGAATTCCACAGATTCACAACCTTCTGACTAAAGAAATTCCTCCTCATCTCCGCTCTAAAGGTACATCCTTTTATTCTGAGGCGGTGTGGCCTCTGGTCCTGGACTCTCCTACCAGTGGAAACATCCTCTCCACATCCACTCTATCCAGGCCTTTCACTATTTGGTAAGTTTCTATGAGGTTCCCCCCTCATAACAGAAGTGGCATCATTGCAAATCTAGCCTCTAATCTTGAGTGTCTGTGGTCAATACTAGGCCTACACCTCAAACAATTCCCTGTCTTCATTGTCAGAGATCACTGGTGTGCATTTATAACAATATTTGTTCAGAGCCCACACTTCCTGCAGTCGGAGCAGGCAGACATCCTCACAGTTAGAGATCGCAGCCTCTAAAAGGACAATAGACAATAGGTGCAGGAGTAGGCCATTCGGCCCTTCGTGCCAGCACCGCCATTCAATGTGATCATGGCTGATCATCCACGATCAGTACCCCGTTCCTGCCTTCTCCCCATATCCCCCGACTGCTATTTTTAAGAGCCCTATCTAGCTCTCTGTTGAAAGCATCCAGAGAACCTGCCTCCACCGTCCTCTGAGGCAGGGAATTCCACAGGCTCACCACTCTCTGTGAGAAAAAGTGTTTCCTCGTCTCCGTTCTAAATGGCTTACTCCTTATTCTTAAACTGTGCCCCTGGTTCTGGACTCGCCCAACATCGGGAACATGATTCCTGCCTCTAGCGTGTCCAAACCCTTAACAATCTTATATGTTTCAATGAGATATCCTCTCATCCTTCTAAATTTTGGAAAGGGAGCGTTAATTTACACGGATGTACTCAAACTGCTTGATGGCACGTTCGGCCTTTCCAAGGTGCCACGGCCGCGCCGCTCGCCCGAAGGCTCGTCGGTCGGCGCTACGGGAGAGGCTGGAGGTGTCAGTCGTGAGGAGCAAGGGCCGGCAGGAGGGTGATCGGGGGCAATGATTCCAGCACCTTCAAGGTAGGCGCTCCCCGGGACACAGAGATGGCCGGGCAAGGAGAGGAGAGGGACGTCGGTTTGGCGGGAACTGCTCCAGTACATCGAATGCGAGGGCCGATTAGACTTGGGACGGTGAATAATGGCGCCAAAACATGGCGCTGCCCACATATGTGATACACGTGAAGAGAATTTCAGTGAAATGTGTCGGAAGGAACTGCAGATGCTGGTTTAAACCAAGGATAAACAGAAAATGCTGGAATAACTCAACGGGAAAGGCAGGATCTCTGGAGAGAAGGAATGGGAGACCCATCTTCAGACCTTTCTTCAGTCTGAAGAACGGTCTCGACCCGAAACGCCGCCCATTCCTTCGCTCCAGAGATGCTGCCTTTCCCACTGAGTTACTCCAGCATTTTGCGTCTACCCACTGTGCAGTTGCATATGTGACAAATAAATCGCCATTGACTATTGACTATTTCTCAAGAGAAGAATTGGAAATAACGGGAGATTCTACCTCACTGGAATCCTCCTGCTGGTTGATGATGGTCAGCGCATCTTCAGCAGCTTGCCGCTTTGCATCGGCCACCGTACGCTCCATCTTGGCCCTCTCCGTGGCAATCATGTCGTGGGCTTTCCGCTCCGCTTCCGACACGGCTTTCTGAAGCTCGGACATCGCCTGCCGCTTCACTTCATTCACCGCCTCCTCTGAAAAAACATGGAACGCCAAACAAGTTACACACAAACCAACCTCCCTTCCATCGACTCCATCCGCACCTCACACTGCCATCGCACCCTGGCTCTGGATACTTTCAACAGAGAGCTAGATAGGCTCTTAAAGATAGTGGAGTCAGGGGATATGGGGAGAAGGCAAGAACGGGGTACTGATTGTGGATGATCAGTCATGATCACATTGAATGGCGGTGCTGGCTCGAAGGGCCGAATGGCCTACTCCTGCACCTAGTGTCTATTGCTATTGTTGACATAAGAATCTGCAGATGCTGCTTCACAACAAAGAAAAAACACAAAGTGCTGGAGTAACTCTCTGTGTCGGTCTACTTGATTCCCATGTGTAAGAAAGGAACTGCAGATGCTGGTTTAAATCGAAGAAAGACAGAAAAAGCTGGAGTTACTCAGCGGGACATGCAGCATTTCTGGAGAGATGGAATGGGTGACATTTCGTGTTGAGCTGAAGAAGGGTCTTGACCTGAAGCTTCACCCATTCCTTCTCTCCACAGATGCTGCCCGTCCCGCTGAGTTACTCCAGCTTTTTGTGTCCATACTTGATTCCTAAACCAATTTAAGATCTTCCAACACATTTCCAAGGCATTTACAACAGGAATGTTTTTAAAGTAGTGTCCCTAGAGACTGAATATTAAGTTCAGTTCATCAATCATAGTAGCAGAATTCAGCCCACCAGGTTACACACAAACCAACCTCCCTTCCATCGACTCCATCTACACCTCACGCTGCCATCAGCAAGGCCAGCAGCTTAATCAAGGACCAGTCGCACTCTGGGTCTGGATACTTTCAAGAGAGAGCTTGATGGGGCTCTTAAAGATAGCGGAGTCAGGGGACATGGGGAGGAACGAGGTACTGATTGTGGATGATCAGCCATGATCACATTGAACGGTGGTGCTGGATAGAAGGGCCGAATAGCCTAATTCTGCACCTATTATCTATTGGCCACTCCCATCGGGCAAAAGGTGAAAACACACACTTCCAGATTCAGAGACAGTTTCTTCCCAGCTGTTATCAGGCAACTGAACCATCCTACCATCAACTAGAGAGCAGTGCTGAACTACCTCTTTGATGACCCTCAGACTATCCTTGATCGGACTTTGCTGGCTTTACCTTGCACTAAACGTTATTCCCTTATCATGTATTTGTACACTGTTAATGGATCGATTGCAATCATGTATTGTCTTTCCGCTGACTGGTTAGCACGCAACAAAAGCTTTTCACTGTACCTCGGTACACGTGACAATAAACTAAACCGAACTGAATGACAACTCAACTGAACAAAAGTGAAGTTAACAAATCTGGCCCAAAACGTATTCATTCATTCATTCATTCATTCAATCATTCATTCATTCAAACATGCATTCATTCAATCATTCATTCATGCATTCATTCAATCATTCATTCATTACTGGGAATTGGCTAAATAAAATATCTTTAGTTAACATTAACTGGTATAAATACAGAGATAGCACACTCACTTCAGTTTCAGTTTAGTCTATTGTCACGTGCATCGAGGTACAGTGAAAAGCTTTTTGTTGCGTGCTATCCAGTCAGCGGAAAGAGAATACATAATTACAATTGAGCCATAGAGTGTACAGTGTATTTACAGTACATGGGAATAACGTTTAGTGCAAGGTAAAGCTATCCCCACAATTGCTTTTCTCCATTATAAATTCCCTCACTTATAATAGCAAAGTGACAATAATGAATGTGATATTTAATAGGACCTAATTATTTAGCTTGAATATTGCACAAATTAACACTCTAATAGAACTGATTATGCTATATTTTTTTATGGATGTGATTCACTATCTATTTAATAATCCTTGTACCATTTTATTGACTTAATAAAACAAATGTATTTCAGAATTACTCGACTACCGTCAGTACAGAAAGTCCTGCTATAGCAAGTATTAAAATAGATTAAATATTCACAGCTGTGCATTTATTTATTGATTAGTTCAACGTCAAGATGTAGGCAAGACGGCCAGAGTTAAATGGCCATTTCATGTTATAGGAGCCGGATTAGGCCATTTGGCCCATCAAGTCTAATCCACAATTCAATCATGGCTGATTGGTGGTCGCTAATCACGGTGGCACAGCAGTGGAGTTGCTGCCAGACAGCACCAGAGACCCGGGTTCGATCCTGACTATGGGTGCTGTCGGTACGTTCTCCCCGTGACCTGTGTGGGTTTTCTCCGAGATCTCCGGTTTCCTCCCACCCTCCAAAAAGGCACAGGTTTGTAGGTTAATTGGCTTGGTATAATTGGAAATTGTCCTCAGTGGGGTGTAGGATAGTGCTAGTGTACGGAGGTCAACAGTCGACGCCGACACGGTGGGCCGAAGGGCCTGTTTTCACGGTGCATCTATAAACTAAACTAAATTATCTTTCTCTCTCAACCCCATTTCTAACAGAGGTGGTGGTGGGCACTTTCTAATATCACAGCTGTCATTCTTTTTTTTAATATATATATATTTTTTTAATTAGAAGCATATGTACAAATAATAGTAAACGACAATTTAATTACAGATTTCTTAAATAGCTTCAATTTTTTTTTTTAAGAGTAAAGATAAAGGGAGAAAGAGATGAGAGAAAGTAATAGAGAGAGAAGAAGAAGAGAAAAGAAAAAGGAGACGCAGAGAGAAACTACCAGTGACAAGATTATGGAGATAGATCCTGGAACTGTTGAGTGTAACTGTTCATCCAACCCCAAACTCAGGTCTCAACCCTAATTCTGTGTTAAACCAATTTACCTTTTCAAATATTCAATAAATGGAGACCATATTCTAACAAAAAGTTCTGGTTTGTCAATTAAGACAATTTTTATTTTTTCCAAATGCAGGGTCTCAGTCATTTCCGTAACCCACATTCTAATTGTGGGGGCTGTCACTGGTCACTAGACTTGATGGGCCGAATGGCCTAATTCTGCTCCTATCACTTATGTCCTTATGACATACAATCCCCTTTTGGAAATGTATTGGCAATTGTTTTTCATCATTGGATCTAAATGTTGAAATTCCTTGTCAAACTGTTGAGTGTACCTTCACTAGAATGACAACAGTGATATAAGATACAGTGGTGAAGGTACACAGATTGTCCTCACTGGGGTGTAGGATAGTGCTCGTCAACAGTCGACGCCAACACGGTGGGCCGAAGGGCCTGTTTTCACGCTGTACCTCTAAATTAAACTAAATTATCTTTCTCTCTCAACCCCATTTCTAACGGAGATGGTGGTGGGCACTTTCTAATATCACTGCTGTCATTCTGGTGAAGGAAGTTTGACAAGGAATTTCAACATTTAGATTCAATGATGAAAAACAATTGCCAATACATTTCCAAAAGGGGATTGCATGTCTTGAAGACATAAGTGATAGGAGCAGAATTAGGCCATTCGGCCCATCAAGTCTAGTCCGCCATTCAATCATGGCTGATCTATCTCTCCCTCCTCACTCCATTCTCCTGACATCTCCCCAGAACCCCTGACACCAGTCCTAATCAAGACTCTATCTATCTCTGCCTTAAAAATATCCACTAACTTGGCCTCCACAGCCGTCTGTGGCATGGAGGGAGGCCACAAGTAGAGTCCTGACAATATCCTCGTAAAATCTTCTCTGTACTCGAGTGGCCTGAGAGAATAACTGCTATGCTTGTTACAAACTCGCTGGAGTTTATTAGGTTGAAGGGGGAACCTCATTGAAACTCACAGAATAATAAAAGGCATAGAGTGGGATGCGGAAAGGATGTTTCCACTGGTGGGAGAGTCTAGGACCAGTGGTCACAGCCTCAGAATTAAAGGGCACTCTTTCAAAAAAGAGGCGAGGTGGAATTTATTCAGTCAGAGGGTGGAGCTCATTGCCACAGAGGGCTGTTGAGGCCAAGTCAGTGGACATGTTTAAGGCATGAATAGATACGTTTTTGATTAGAACGGGTGTCGAGGTTTATGGGGAGAAGGCAGGAACATGGGATGAGATGGCAGAGATCAGCAATGATTGAATGGCCGAGTCGATTTGATGGACCGAATGGCCCAAGTCTTCTCCTATAACGTGTGAACTTGTGAAACTAAATGCTCTTCAGGCATTGATGGATATGAATGTTCCTGGTGGGCAGCAATTGAGATGAGCTCCTTTGTTCTGGACTGTGCAGATGGTTGAAGGAACTGCACTCCTCCAGGACAGCTTGGACTCTCCCAACCTTGCAGCACAGTAACGCAGCAGTAGAGTCGCTGCCTTACAGCGCCAGAGACGCAGGGTTCGACACTGACAACGGGCGCTTGTTTGAGCGGATTCTGTACGTTCTCCCAGTGACCGCGTGGGTTTTCTCTGGTTCCTCAGGTTTCCTCCCACATTCCAAAGACAAGCCAGTTTGTAGGTTCCCGTAAAGTTCCCTGCGTCGAAGACGCACCCCCATTTTCAGTCTCCAAATTTTGAATAATTTAAAAAAACAGACATTCGCCGTGGTGGCGGCCATTTCCATTCGCCCTGGTGAAACGCTTCCTAAAGGCCAGGGGTGTCAAACTCCTGCGGATCGGCTGCATCAGATCCGCGAAGGATTCCGATCCGGACGCGGGATGATTTCCCCGATGCCAGAGCGGGCATGAAGTCGCATTTTGCCCGTGAACTAAAATGAGGTAAAATGACACACCTGGTATAGGCCTATGAACAGCCTAGCCTTCGGCCTTCAAGACACAGGTAATTATTCGGGCCTTATTTTAAGGTATAAAATAGCGTCTTCATTGCCGGGAAATACGGTAATTGGCTTCTGTAAATTGCCTCTATTGTGTAGGATGTGAAAGTGATCTAACATAGATCTAAAGTACAGGTGACTGGTGGTCAGCATGGACTCGGTGGGCCAAAGGGCCTGTTTCTTTGCTGTATCTCTGTATCTCTAAAACTACTTGAACGTTACCTAGGTCTTACTGATTACAGATGCGGACTGCTTCATTTACCCAGGACTTGCAAAATATGTCTGATAATAGGCCTATCTGATCTCCCGGTTGCCAAACTCCTAAACTCCCCTTCCCATTCCAGCACAGAACCTTCTGTCCTAGGCCTCCTCCATTATCAGAGTGAGGCTAAACGCAAATGGGAGGAACAGTGTCTCATATTTTGCTTGGGCAGCTGACAGCCCAGTGGTATGAATATTGATTTATCTAACAAAGTTACCCTTGATTCACCCCCTCTCTCCGTCCCTCCCCCACCCAGCTTCAAAGTCGTCTTGTTGAATCTCATTGCCTCTACTCATTTACACCTAGGCCACAACTAAAAATGGCTTGTTTCCTTTACCACCTTTATTTGTTTGCTTATCTTCCATTCATTTGTTCTATATCTCTCTATATCACCACCCATATCTCTCGTTTCCCTTTCCCCTAACTCTCAGTCTGAAGAAGGGTCTTGGCCCAAAACGTCACCTTTTCCTTTTCTCCAGAGATGCTGCCTGACCTGCTGAGTTACTCCAGCTTTTGTGTGCCTATCTTCGGTTTAAATCCAGCATCTGCAGTTCTTTCCTACACACACTCATACCAAAGTTGATAATCATTTCTGCACAGTGTACACTGTGGTGCTGCCTTTGTTCAAGCAAGCTTGGCATAATACATTCATATCACAGACTAAAATTCACACTTTTTAAACATACATCCACCAGACGTAATACTCTTTCAGATCTAGTGACCCTCTCCTTCATTTCATTACAAAATGGTACACATTGTACAGAAGTATTGCGTAAACGGATACTTCAATTAAATACAGACAATGTACGCAATTATATTCACAGTGCACATGAATTTTGCCCCACTTTTCAACATACGCAAATATGAATTTAGTCTACACATTCAAGAACGCTATTTTTAAAAAAGACAGCTAGGTTCCTCTAATCTGTCAATTTGATGGTAAATATTCAAGGTGAATTGGAATTTTCACTCAACAGCAAAAACCAGAAAACAATTTTGCTTACGATCAGAACAGTAGCTTGACTAATTGTCTATGTAAATCAGGCAATTTATATTAAAATTATGCATTTCTTTTTGAGCCTCGCTAGCACATGGGATTAGTAAAGAGATTTGGTGGGCTGTCGATAATGTGCCTGCATAATTCCTGCAAATTATAAATAGGCATTTAACTTTCCTTTAAAAACGGCGAAACGACTGCTCCATACATCGGCAAAGTCTCGTTTTCCTAAATAAACTAAATTAGCCATGTGCCACTCTCTGCCACTTTACGAAATTTAAAGAAAAAATAATAATGTCAGTCCATTGTCCGACTGATTTGCGCTGTAAATTAGGACTATTCTAGGTATGCACATTAGCTGTCACACTAAAAAAGATTTAAACTATTTATCGTCGAAGGAAAGGCAATATAAATAGAAATGAATGCAGAAACGTCTGATTATACGGCTACCTTAGCATCATCGGTATGCATAAAATTACTGTGAAAAGGGCATATTAACACACCACAGTAGTCCTCCACCGGGTGTAAACATTCACCGTCACGCACGTACAAGATAAATATTTTAGAGGCAAGATTGTTTTATTGTCGTATGTACCGAAACGGAACATTGAAACTCTTACTTACGGCAGCACCGCAACAAGGTGCAGAAATTACAAGCATATTTATGTTTCCTTTCCCAATTCTACCAGCCTCGAGCATGGAACGGTACGGTGGCGCAGCGGTAGAGTTGCTGTCTTACAGCGTCAGAGACCCGGGTCCATCCTGACTATGGGTGCTTGTCTGTACGGAGTTCGTACGTTCTCTCCCCTGTGGGGTTTTCTCCAAGATCTTCGGTTTCCTCCCACACTCCAAAGGCGTACATGGTTTGTAGGTTAATTGGCATGGTGTAAATGTAAATTGTTCGCGGTGTGTGTGTGTAAGATGGTGTTAGTGTGCGGGGACCGCTGGGAGGCGCAGACCCAGTGGGCCAAAGGGCCTGTTTTGGGTGCTATCTCTAAACTATAACATTAGATAGAGCTCTTAAAGATAGCCGAGTCAGGGGACATGGGGAGAAGGCAGGAACTGGGTACTGCATGTGGATGATCAGCCATGATCACAGTGAATGGCGGTGCTGGCTCAAAGGGCCGAATGGCCTCCTCCTGCACCTATCGTCTATTATCTATAAACTAAGCCTGTGTTGCCACCTCCCTCCCTTGAAAGTGACAATTGATGAAAGTAATGAAAGTTTTCTCGCGCTCGATGCAAAGCTGACATGTTTCACTTGCAAGTTGTGGCAAGCTGTTCAAAATAGTTATCAGCTAAACCAAGCAGAGACCGACCCTAGAACGGGGGACCTCATGATCCAAAATGGCGTGGAGCTACGCCAGATGGTGGTGATACTCAATGAGCCATCAGAGAAATGTAGATGTAGATTATTGGGCGATAAATTAAAAATGTAATTTATGACAGTTTATGTTTCTTCTTCTCGCAGAGTGTGAAATGGTAATTGTCTAGCTATCTTTTCAATGGGTTATTTCACAGTTTTTAGTTCGGCTCTATATAACATATGAATAATACGTACACCTTCGAGACATGGACAAAGACCACCTGGGATATTGCTAAAGGCTGGTTTCCCCCCCACCCCATAAAGAGACACACAAATGATCCTGCCTCGTTTCACAGAATGACAAGTCCCAAAACAAACACATCCTCAGCTCTTTGTCTAAAAGCCGCAGCATTAGGAAACTTTGTATAAAGGGAGACTGCATACAAAAAGGTAATTGGATTGGAATCAGCACAAAGGAAGCAGTGAAAAATAAAGGAGACACCGAGATAAGTATTCCATATAATTTTCTCTGACAAATGAAATTGACTTCTGCAGCAAAAAAAGGGCCCAATTCACCACCAAGTCAGTCCGCCTAGGCCTACGCGATCTCCTAGGTGCTTAGCACTTTAACTCCCCCTTCCCATTCCAACAGTGGCCTTTCTGTCCTGGGCCTCCTCCACTGTCTGGGTGAGGCCCAAAGCAAATTGTAGGAACAGCACCTCATATTTCACTTGGGCAGTGGGATGAATGTTGACTTCTCTGATTTCAAGTAACCCTTGTTTTCCCTCTCTCTCCATCCCTCCCCCATCCTAGTTCTGCGACCAGTCTGACTGTCCCCTTGATTAATCTTTACCTCTGTGAGGTTCGTTGTCACCTTCTCCTAGCTAACAATCCAAAAAAAGGCAGGCAGTATCATCGAGGACCCACACCATCCTGGCCACACACTAGGATAGAACTAGTGTTCGGATGATCATTGGTCGTCGTGGACCGAGGGGCCCGTTGCCACGCTGTATATTTAAAGTAAACTAGAGTGAACTAAACACACTTGCCCATAAAATACTCTTTTCTCCCCAACATTTTTAACCATTAGACACAAAAAGCTGGAGTAACTCAGCGGGACAGGCAGCATCTCTGGAGAGAAGGAATGGGTGACCTTTCGGGTCGAGATCCGTCTTCAGTCTCCACCCGAAACCTTCTTACATATTTAAACCATCATTTCTCTTTGAAAATCTAATGCAATCCAATAAAATTAATAGAACTGGATAAATCAACAACATAATGTATAATATATGGCAGAATAAAGACTCCGCAATCTCTATTACAATGAAATGAAACATGACTGTTTTGTGGGGATGCAAGGTTATCAAATTACTGGAGGAACTCGGCAGATCAGGCAGCATCTGCTGAGTGAATGGAGAAACCATGCATCGGGTCTGGACCATTCTACAGACCCAAAATTCTTCCAGGTACATTACATTTTGCTCAAGATTCCGACATGCATAGTCCCTTGTGTTTCAACAATAAAACACATTGTATATTGCACTATACATTGTTCACCTTACTCTGTAGCTGTAAACTGTAAACAGCTTGATTGAAACATAGAAACAGAGAAACATAGAAAATGGGTGCAGGAGGAGACCATTCGGCCCATCGAGCCAGCACCGCCATTCATTGTGATCATGGCTGATCGTCCCCAATCAATAACCCGTGCCTGCCTTCTCCCCATATCCCCTGACTCCGCTATTTTTAAGAGCCCCATGTAGCTCTCTCTTGAAAGCATCCAGATAACCTGCCTCCACCGCCCTCTGAGGCAGAGAATTCCACAGACTCACCACTCTCCGTTCTAAATGGCTTACTCCTTATTCTTAAAGGAGATGTCCCCCTTGTCCTCACCTTCCACCCCATCAGCCGTCGCATACAACATATAATCCTCCAACGTTTTCATCACCTCCAACTAAATCCCACTACTGGCCACATCTTCCCATCTCCACCCAATTCTGCATTCCGCAGAGACCATTCCCTCCGCAACTCCCTGGCCAACTCGTCCCTTCCCTCCCAAACCACCCCCTCCCCAGGTACTTTCCCCTGCAACCGCAGGAGATGCAACACCTGTCCCTTTACCTCCCACCTCAACTCCATCCAAGGACCCCGATAGTCTTTTCAGGTGAGGCAAAGGTTCACTTGCACCTCCTCCAACTTCATCTACTGTATCCGCTATTCCAGGCGTCAACTCCTCTATATTGGTGAGACCAAGCGCAGGCTCGCCGATCGTTTCGCTGAACACCACCGCTCAGTCCGCCTTAACCAACCTGATCTCCCAATGGCTCAGCACTTTAACTCCCTCTCCCATTCCCAATCTGACCTTTCTGTCCTGGGCCTCCTCCATTGCCAGCATGAGGCCCAGCGCAAATTGGAGGAACAGCAACTCATATTTCCCTTGAGTAGTTTATACCCCAGCGGTATGAACATTGACTTCTCTAACTTCAAGTAACCCTTACTTTCTCTCTCCATCTCCTCCCCCTTCCCAGTTCTCCCACCAGTCTTACTGTCTCCGACTACATTCTATCTTTGTCCCGCTCACTCCCCTGACATCAGTCTGAAGAAGGGTCTCGACCCAAAACATCACCCATTCCTTCTCTCCAGAGATGCTGCCTGTCCCGTTGAGTTGCTCCAGCATTTTGTGTCTACCTTCAATTTAAACCAGCATCTGCAGTTCTTTTCCTACACATACTGAGTTTGGGTTAGGTGTTTACTCTGATAAGACATTTGAGTTCAGGACAGATAGGACTGTGTTATGTGCAGGAAGGAACTGCAGATGCTGTTTAACACTGAAGATAAACACAAAATCTGGAGTAACTCAGCGGGACAGGCACCATCTCTGGAGAGAAGGAATTATAATAGATGTCAGTCATGCCAGGGATTATGTGCCAGGAAGGCAGAGAATTGGGTTAGGAGGGAGAGATAGATCAGCCATGATTGAATTATGGAGTAGACAATGGGCTGAATGGCCTACTTCTGCTCCTATCACTTATGACCTCATGTGATGTTGACGGTAAGATCAAGAAACGGAAGGAGGTGTTGGAGGGAGTTGGTCCAGGTGAATTTGAGTGCAGGATAGAAATTAGTAGTGAAGTTAATGAAGTCCGTGAGTTCTTCTCTCCTTCTCTCCAGAGATGCTGCCTGTCCTGCTGAGTTACTCCTGCATTTTGTGTCTATCTTAGGACTGTTATGTTGGTCTGGCTTGAGAATAATTTTCTCATATCATGGGCAGCTGGGCATCTTTGCTTCATCAATATCCCCCAACAGGATCACCTGAGATGGTTACTTTGATACCAATCCATTGGTTGGGGGGGGGGAGCCTGGGTAAACCTAAACGTCCCGATGTTCATGAAAACGCACGCAAAGTGCTGGAGTAACTCAGCGGGTCAGGCAGCATCTCTGGAGAACATAGATGGGAGACGTTTCAGGACCGTACCCTTCTTCAGACTCGGAGAAGCTGTCTGACCTATTGAGTTACTCCAATGCACCGGAGCGCGGCCTTGCATCGCCCGGCGCGGCGTTAATGGCCGCGGGACAATTTTTATCGCCCGCCGGGGGCTCTGACTTTGAGTCTGACATTGGGGGGAGAGGGAAGTGCAGGGGAGAGATACGTTTTTTTTGCCTTCCATCACAGCGAGGTGGAGATGCGCTGTGATGGATGTCTGTGTAAATTGTGTTGTGTCTTGGGTCTTTTTTTTCTTGTATGTATGACTGCACAAACAACATTTCACATGAGCCTCTATGAGGTTCAAGTGACAAATAAATTGTATTGTATTGTATTGTATTGTATTGTATTGCAAACTCCAGAGGTGTCGCCCGACCCACGGAGTTCCCCCAGCACTTTGTGTTTTTTTTGAATGGGAATTCTGTCCCTATGCGCATGGAGGGCTCAGATTGGTCTTGGTTGGGTCAGGTTTAGGTTGTGTGTGTTTTAATTTTAATCCTAAAGCATTCCTCAGATTGAAAATATCACTAACTTTACTGTGAGGACTTTGACAGAAGTTTAGTTTAGTTCAGTTTAGAGATACAGTGTGGAAACAGGTCCTTCGGCCCACTGAGTCCCACTGCACTGACCAGTGATCCCCGCACATTAACCACAGCAATACCAGATGCCCGGGTTCGATCCTGGCCACGGGTGCTATTCTGTACCGAATTTGTACGTTCTCCCCGTGACCTGCTTGGTTTACGCCAAGATCTTCGGTTTCTTCCCACTCTCCAAAGACGTACAGTTTTGTAGGTTAATTGGCGCTGAAAATGCGTGTAGGATAGTGTTAGTGTGCGGGGATCACTGGTCGGTGCGGACTCGGTGGGTCGAAGGGCCTGTTTCCGTGCTGTATCTCTAAACTCAACTAAAACAAAATATATATACACACACACACATGCTTTTCGCAACCAATCCTGTCCCCACCCATTTCCAGAGAAATATTTACCAGCTTTTTTCCATATTTCCTCTGGCAAATGACCAGATGGCCTGTGAAGGAACTCCCGATGGGAATCTGGAGAGGAAAATAAATATATTGTGAGCACATCTATTTCTGGGTAACTTTGTGCATCTTTACAGAGGTTCACTCTTCAGTCAGAAGCTTTACAGGACAAGTAAAAGTGTGGACTGTGGCAAGCATGTTACAGTCAATGTCACCCAAGGGCCCAGAGTGTTTTATTGTCATATGTTCCAGACAGATCGATGACATTCTTAATTGCAGCAGCACAACAGAATATGTGAACATAGTGCACCGTAAACAATATAATAAAGGAAAACAAGTTATATATATTTAGGAGCCATTCTTACTTAGGCTAGTTACTGTTGGCATATTCTTACTTAAACATCATCAAAGACCCACACCACCCTGGCCACACATTCATCTCTCCACTGCCATCGGGGAGAAGGTACAGGAGCTTGAAATCTGGAACATCCAGGTTCAGGAACAGCTTCTACCCCACAGCCATCAGGCTATTAGACACAACATCAAACAAATACCAGTCTATTATTACTATTGCACTTTATCTGTTTATTTATTGTGTGTATGTATGTATATGTATATATGTATATGTATGTATATGTATATGTATATATCTATGGTATATAGACACACTGAACTTTTATCTCCTGTTCTGTATTAATGTTTACATATTCTGATGTGCTGCAGTAAGCAAGAATGTCATTGTCCTATCTGGGACACATGACAATAAAACTCTTGACTCTCTAGTTACTGTTGCTATCGGCCATGTACATTCACTCCTCCCTGCTTGTGTCCTAATGGCAATGGAAAGCTGAAGCTTGGAATAGTTTGAAATTGCCATTACATATATAAATAACCGTATATATATATATATAAAATACACACACACACATACACACACACATATATATATGTAATATAACATCCTATTATTATTAATGTTTAGTGTTTTCGGAGTCATTCGTAACTGTCACTGTATGTCATGTTGTTACTTGTGGGCGGAGCACCAAGGCAAATTCCTTGTATGTGAATACTTGGCCAATAAACGTACTTACTTACTTATATATACACACCATAAGTATAATGAAGCAAAAACAGTTATATATATTTATATATCTTTTTTTAACGTTTAAAATATATAAATGAAAAAAGTTATTTCAATAATTACCTCATTTTCATATATATGTAACTTTTTTCCCCATATAGCTTGTTTTCCTTTATTACATGGTTTACAATGTAATATGCTTACATATTCTGTTGTGCTGCAGCAAGCAAGAATTTCATTGTTTTGTCTGGGGACATACGACTATATATATGTGTAGGAAAGAACTGCGGATGCTGGTTTAAATCGAAGGTAGACACATAATGCTGGAGTAACTCAGTGGGTCAGGCAGCAGCTCTGGGGAGAAGGTGATGTTGGTGAGAATGGGTGATGTTTCAGGTCAAGACCTTTCTTCAGACTCTGAAGAAGGGTCTCGACCTGAAATGCCACCCGTTCCTTCTCTCCAGAGATGCTGCCTGTCCCGCTGAATTATTCCAGCATTTTTTGACTATAGTCTGACTATATATGACTATAATAATTGAAAAAAAAGTTATGTATGAAAATGAGGTAAAATTTTATTTATATAAATATAACCTTTTTCCTTTATTATATTGTCATTTATTATACCACAGTATATAAACATAGTAGGCAAACCATGTACTCTGTAAATAATATAATTAATGAAAAAAGTTATATATATGAAAATTAGATAATGAAACACAACTTTTTTTCAATTGTCATGTTAATTTACAGAGTACTATGTTTACATACTATCTTTACATATCATTTGTGTGCATGTATATATATTCTGTTGTGTGTATATATATATTCATTTATTTGATATATTTCATTGTCTAATTTTCATATATGTGTGTTTTATATGATGATATATATATATATATATGCATTCATATAATACACACACACATATATATATAAAAATAAAAATTAGATAATGAAATATATGAAAAAAAAATATATGAAAACACACACACACACACACATATAGTGTATATTCGTATAATACAAACTCGCACTCACACATACAAACACAAACCACCAATAATTGTCAGATGACAGGGCATCCACAAATACCACCAGTGATTCACACTTGCTAAGATAATCACACGGACCATAGCGAGGGGCTTTCTCACGCTGCACTAATTCTCCAGCCAACATTGACTGCATTTGTCAGGCTCAGAGGGAGGTGCAACACAACATGTCCGCCTGCTCAGCTGACTGCAAATGTCTCCATCTGTCAGTCGCTACTTGTTGGCCGGCCGATGTTCAGAGGTGACGGGAGACCAGACGTTGGATTTCTCAAGGCCAATAACATTGCCAGCTGTTTACTGGAGCTTACACACACACACACTCACTGACACACACACACACAGACTGACACACACACACACACACTGACACACACCCTGACACACACCCTGACACACTCACTGACACACTCTCACACACTGACATACTCACACACTGACATACTCACATACCGCCACACTCTCTCACACTCTCTCGCTTACCCTCTCTCACACTCTCTCGCACTCACACACTCTCTCACACACACCCTCTCACACACTCACACACACTTGCTCTCACACACACTCACACACACACACTCACACACACACACACACACACACACACACTCTCACACACACACACTCACACTCCCTCACACTCACTCACACTCTCTCACACACTCACTCACACTCACACACTCACACTCTCTCTCTCACTCTCTCTCACTCTCTCTCTCACACTCTCTCTCTCACACACTCTCACACACACTCTCTCTCACACACTCGCTCACACACACACTCACACTCACTCTCTCTCACACTCACTCTCTCACACTCACACCCTCTCACACTCACACTCTCTCACACACTCACTCACACACTCTCTCACACTCACACTCTCTCACACACACACTCTCCTCTCACACTCTCTCTCACACTCTCTCTCTCACTCTCTCTCACACTCTCTCTCTCACACACTCTCTCACTCTCTCTCACTCTCTCTCTCACACTCTCTCACACACACTCTCTCTCACACTCTCACACACTCTCTCACACTCTCTCTCTCACACTCTATTTCACACTCTGATTTACGAGTGCATCAGGTACACCAATTGTGGATCCGGCAACATTATACTTTCAAACGGAAACACCCTGACATAAGTATATAACATTATGAGAGGCATAGATAGGATAGACAGTCAGAACCTTTCCCCCCAGAAAAGCCAAATACAAGAGGTCATATCTTGATGAAGGAGAACTTCACAAACGTAGGCATACCTTGAGGACTTCAAAATAAGCTAATAGTCAGGACCTGCTGAGTTATTGTGGATAACTAGAGGACACAGCTTTAAGCGGGGACAAAGTTTAAAGAAGATGCCACTAAATAGAGAGTGGCAAGTATCTGGAATGTGCTGCAGGGGATAGAGGTGGAGAAAGATACTATAGTGGCATTTAAGGGACTTTAAGATAGGCTCAAAAAGCTGGAGTAACTCAGCAGGACAGGCAGCTTCTCTGGAGAGAAGGAATGGATGACGGAAGGGTCTCGACCTGAAACGTCACCCAACCCTTCTCTACAGAGACGCAGCCTGTCCTGCTGAATTACTCCAGCTTTTTGTGACTCCCTTCGGCTTAAACCAGCACCTGCAGTTCCTTCCTACACACTTTAAGTTAGGCTTATGGATATGCAGTGAATGGAATGATATGGATCTTGTGAGGCAGATTACAGTTGATCTTGGCACCATGTTTAGCACAGACATTGTGGGCCAAATGGACTGTTCTTGTGCTGTACTGTCCTATGTTCTATATTCTATATTGACCAGTCTGATATAATCCATATATGATGGATGATGAAGTCTCCACCCAAAATGTCACCTATTCCTTTTCTCCAGAGATGCTGCCTGACCCGCTGAGTTATTCCAAGATTGTGTCTATCCCTTTTGTGTAACCCTTGCATCCCCTCTCTCTCTGTCCCTCCCCCACCCTAGTCGGCCTACTAGTTTCACTGCCGTCCTGTTGCATTTCACTGTCTGTATAACACATTTTCACCTGGCCCACAGCCAACAATGGACCATTGTGGACTCCACCTTGCCTTGACCACCGTTGCTCTTTGCATATCTTTCATTCATTTGTTCTAAGTGCTATCTATATCTCTCGTTTCCCTCTCCCCCGGCTCTCAGTCTGAAGAAGGGTCTCAACCCAAAACGTCACCCATTCCTTCTCTCCAGAGATGCTGCCTGACCCGCTGAGTTACTCCAGCGCTTTGTGTCTATCTTCTATATCGGAGCCCGATTTACATTACTCTAGAGCCGGCACCAAATGTACAAGATACCAGCAGCATTATTAGCTTCATTGCACAACATTATGGAGCAGGTTATATAATATGAATAAAAATATATATATGAATATACTCACACACACACATATATATATATATATATATATATATATATATATATATATATATATATGAAAATTAGATAATGAAATTAATGAATATATTTATCTTAATAATATGATGTATATACACACACACATACATATGTATGAAAATTAGATCATGAAATATATGATATACTGAATATATGAATATATTTACATTTATTTCTTATTTCATATGTGAAGATATTAATTTATGAAGATATACTATTAAGATAAATATATTCATTAATTTCATTATCTAATTTTCATATATATATATGAGTGTGTGTGTGTGTGTGTGTGTGTGTGTGTGTGTGTGTGTGTGTGTGTGTGTGTGTGTGTGTGCGCGCGCTGTGTGTGTGCGCGTATATATATATATATATTTATATTCATATAATACACACACACACACACACACACACACACACACACACACACACACACACACGCGCGCGCACACACACACACACACACACACACACACACACACACATATATAAAAGCAAACAAACAAACAAACAGTAATCATCAGATGACAATTATTACCTATTTGGGCAGGTTCTGCATTCACGGGACTCTGTTGTCTGGAGTGGCTGCTGGTGCTGCTTCCTTTTTTAATATCCTCTGCATCGCTGTATCGTCGGATCCAGTAATTTAGCTCCTCGCGATCAGCCTCCTGACATCGCCGAAGGACCGTAAGTGACCGCCTTGTCTTCTCCACCATATCCATGATACAGTTCAATAGCTGCAACAATGCCAGGGATGCATTAGTGAGTGAATACTCCTGATCACCTACCTCCACATACAATAAAGTTTATCATTAGTTTAGTTTAGAGGTACAGCGCGGAAACAGGGCCTTCGGCCGATTGGGTCCGCGCCAACCAGCGTTCCCTGCGCATTAACACTACCCGACACACACTAGGGACAATTTTGACATTTACCAAGCCAATTTACCTACATACCCGTACGTCTTTGGAGTGTTACTTACATTTAATAAGCACTAGTTCTGAAATGTTACTTATTCCTCCATATAATATTCACATACAATATCGTTACTTACATGCAAGTACTAATTCTGAAATGTTGCTCATTCCCCTGTACAACATTCACACACAATAACATTATTTATACAAGTACCTGTTCTGAAATATTATTCATTCCTCTATACATTAACATTACTTTGATATAAGCACCAGATCTGAAATGTTACTCATTCTTCAATATAATATCCACATATAATATCATTACTTAGATATAATAAGTAACAGTTCTGAAATGTTACTCATTCATCTATATAATATTCATGTACAATATAATTACTTACAAACAATAAATACCAGTTGTGAGATGTTACTCATGCTTCAATATAATATACACATACAATAACATTACCTACATATAATAAGTACTAGTTCTCAAATGTTACTCATTCCTCTATGAACAATATTCACAAATGATAACGTTATTTACACACCATGCCTTAAGTATCAGTTCTGAGATATTACACATTCATCTATCTTTCCATGCTCAAAGTAAACATTCAGTCCAATTTTAAATGTTGTAAAAATTAAATAATACAGATTCCCTCTTTCTTAATCAGAACTGAAAAAATATCTTTACATAAAGTTAGTGTTTACATTGCCAAGCGGTTTACCGAATCTGGCAAATGTTCTTAATCATTCAGAGTTTTAAAAAGAGTAAGCATAAACTAAGGGTAGATGCATGGATAAAATTGCAGTGGATTCCCCTCAGGGTAGCTTTTCGGTAAATTGATCAATATTTTCTTACATGATCAAGGTGCTTCCATTCCTCTGCCCACTCCCTGTCCGTTAGTCTATGATCAATCACTTCTTCTTGACGGGTGCCGTGCATCCCTGCCAACAGTGGAACACAATTTCAGACTTCCAAAGCTATTCCGCTGGAAAACATGCCATTTTTTTTCACATTATCCATCAAGTAGCTCATCGCCATCGCTCCAATACTCATCACGGACATTAACAGCCACGCGACCATCCTTCAACAAAGCCCGCCGGTTTAACCGCACTAGTCCGTCGGCAAGCGATGGCCCATTGTAACAATAAACACACATCATCTCAACGCAAATCGTCCTCTCGTACGCGGGCATTACGGGTGCCTTTGGCTGTTCGGCTGACGGTAAATCAGTCGAATGGAAGGGCTATTTTACGGAATGCGCAGGAAGGAACTGCGGATGCTGGTTTAAACCAAAGATGGGCGCAAAGTGCTGGAATAACTCAGCGGGTCAGGCAGCATCTCTGGAGAAAAGGACTAGGTGGTGTTTCAGGTCGAGGCCTTTCTTCAAACTTAGTCAAGGGGGAAAGGGAAACGAGAGATGCAGAGGATCCATAGAACAAATGAATGAAAGATATGCAAAAGGCAACGGTGATCAAGGAAAGGTGGAGCCCACAATGGTCCATTGTTGGCTGTGACGTAGGTGATAAGGACAGTGAAACTCAACGAGACAACAGGGAAACTAGTACGACGACTAGAGTGGGGGAGCGAGGGAAAGCGCGAGGGGATGAAAGAGGGAAATAAGAGAGGGGATGAATTGACGGGCCGAAGGGCCTAATTCTGCTCCTATCACTTAGGGCCTTGAGAAAGGGTTGCTTGAAGTTAGATAAATCGATATTCATTTTGTGGACGTTTTGGCATGCAGATTTCCACTGTACCTCGGTGCACGTGACGATAAGCTAAACCGAAGCGGGCGCTGAAACGGATACTCACCGAGAGGTCTGTTCCTGTCCCTGAGGTCTCTGTGGTTGGGATGTCTGTATGAATCCCTGTAGTGGTGCGCCATGGCCATATCATCCAGACGGTAGTGCTGAGGTGGGGGTGGTGTTGGGTGAGGCAGGCCATTGGGCTGGTAGGATAAGCCGTTATTTGGACTAAACCGTTGGTTGGGACTTATAGTGCAGGGCCGCTTGCTGTGATGCTCTGAGTGCAAAGGCTCACGCTCGTAGCCATTCTCTTTGGTTCTGCAAAAACAGGCGGCACAATCAGGCAACTGAACCGTGTACACAACGCCACAGGAGATCCTTCTTCCCTGCGGCTATCAAACTTTACAACTCCTCCCCCTTCTGCTGTGGACTGACTGAGACTGACTCCCCTCCCCCCCCCCCCCCCCCCCCCCCCCCCCCCCCCCCCCCCCCCCCCCCCCCCCCCCCCCCCCCCAATCTTTGCACATCCCTCAAGCCTTACCACTCGTCACTTTAGTTTCATGTGTTTTGTGTATTTTGTGTTTTTAAGACTGTTGGCAAATCAATTTCCCTCCAGGGATAAATAAAGTTATATCGTATCGTATCGTATCGTATCGTATTCTACCAACAATTAAAGAGCAGTCCTAAACTACTGGACAGCACAGTGGCACAGCCAGAGAGTCGCTGCCTTACAGCACCAGAGACCCGTGTTCGATCCTGACCGGAGTTTGTACGTTCTCCCCGTGACCTGCGTGGGTTTCCTCTGAGAACTTTGGTTTCCTCTCACATTCCAAAGACATAGAAACATAGAAATTAGGTGCAGGAGTAGCCATTCGGCCCTTCGAGCCTGCACCGCCATTCAATATGATCATGGCTGATCATCCAACTCAATATCCCGTACCTGCCTTCTCTCCATACCCCCTGATCCCTTAGCCACAAGGGCCACATCTAACTCCCTCTTAAATATAGCCAATGAACTGGCCTCGACTACCCTCTCTGGCAGAAAGTTCCAGAGATTCACCACTCTCTGTGTAAAAAAAGTTCTTCTCATCTCGGTTTTAAAGGATTTCCCCCTTATCCTTAAGCTGTGACCCCTCGTCCTGGACTTCCCCAACATCGGGAATATACAGGGGTTTGTAGGTTAATTGGCTTGGTATAATAATGTAAACATTGCCCCTAGTGGAGGATAGTGTTAATGTGTGGGGATCGCTGGTCGATGCAGACTCAGTGGGCCGAAGGGCCTGTTTCCGTGCTATATCTCTGAACTAAACTAAACTGACATCAGTCTGAAGAAGGGTTTCGGCCTGAAACGTTACCGATTTCCTTCGCTCCATAGATGCTGCTGCACCCGCTGAGTTTCTCCAGCATTTTTGTGTACCTTAAACTAAACTACTATTCACCTCATTGGAGACCATCGGACTATCTTTGATTGGATTTTATTGGCTTTATCTTGCACTCAACGTTATTCCCATTATTCCCTTTTTAACCTTTTTCTATGGTTTGTAATGGAACTTATTATTTAATTTATGTAAAGCACTTTGGTGTCAATGCGAGTTGAATTAAAACGTGCTATATAAATAAAAATGAAATGAAAATGAAATGAAATGTATCTGTACACTGTGGACAACTCGATTGTAATCATGTTTTGTCTTTCCGCTGCCTGGTTAGCACGCAACAAAAGCTTTTCACCGTACCTCGGTACACGTGACAATAAACTACACTCAAACGTCTACATACAGTTAGCTGAGCATGCTAACCGGCCCACTGAGTCCATGCTAACCAGTGATCCCTACTCACAAACACTATCCTACACACACAAAAGACAATTCACAATTTTACCTAAGCCAATTAGCCCACAAACCTGTACGTCTTTGGAGTGTGGAGGAAACCGGAGCAGCTGGAGAAAACCCACGCAGGTCACGGGGAGAACGTACAAACTCCGTACAGACAGCGCCCGTGGTCAGGATTGAACCTGGGTCTCTGGCACCATAGACAATATCTTAACGGGATGTTTCCATGCTCATGATCTTTCAATCAATCAGTCAATTGTAAAAAATGTTTTATTGTGGCGCATCACAGCTTGGTTTGGGAACAACTCCATCCAAGACCGCAAGAAACTGCAGGGAATTGTGGACGCAGCCCAGACCATCACACAAACCAACCTCCCTTCCATTGACTCCATCTACACTTCACTCTGCCTCGGCAAGGCCAGCAGCATAATCAAGGACGAGTCGCCCCCTGGTCACTCCCTCTTCTCCCCTCTCCCATCAGGCAGGAGGTACAGTTGTTATCAGGCAACGAAACCATTCTCCCATCAGCTCGAGTGCGGTCCTAACACAGAGAGTGGTGAATCTGTGGAATTCTCTGCCACAGAAGGTAGTTGAGGCCAGTTCATTGGCTATATTTAAGAGGGAGTTAGATGCGGCCTTTGTGGCTAAAGGTATCAGGGGGCATGGAGAGAAGGCAGGTACAGGATACTGAGTTGGATGATCAGCCATGATCATATTGAATGGTGGTGCAGGCTCGAAGGGCCGAATGGCCCACTCCTAATCCTACTCCCATCTACCTCACTGGAGACATTTGAACTGTCTTTTATCTGACTTTACTGTTACATCTTTGCACTAAATGTTGTACATTTTGTCTTTAATCTGTGCACTGTGGCCAGCTCGATAGTATTCACATACAGTCTTTCCTTTGACTGGATAGCACGCAAACGGAAGCTTTTCACTGTAACTCGGTACACGTGACAACAATGAGCTGAACTAAACGAACATCAAAGCTGCCGCTGTGCTGGAGCTAGACCGTAAAGAGACAGATCTTTCCTCATTAAACATTATGCTTGTCTACGCCAGTATTGCCAACAGCGGATCATAAATATGCACGTCAAGTTTCTGATAGACACGATGACTGACACATCCCTATATTACCGCAGAAACAGAACCATCCTTTTAATGAGCTGTTTTAATGAACTCGGAACCTCATCGCATCCACTCATCCATAGTTGACCATATGCAGAAATGAAAATAGCAGCGGGGAAAAAAAGCAGCAGCAACGATACTGCCATGTTTCCCCTGAACCAGCATTTTCTCGGCTACTCATCTCATGCTATCATGTAAAGATTAGCGACAGGATTAAACACAGTTCCGTGGGCTCATTAATTCATACAGCAAAGGAGAAAGGGGG
The DNA here is from genome assembly GCF_028641065.1 of Leucoraja erinaceus. Classification (NCBI taxonomy): domain Eukaryota; kingdom Metazoa; phylum Chordata; class Chondrichthyes; order Rajiformes; family Rajidae; genus Leucoraja; species Leucoraja erinaceus. The sequence goes on along the minus strand of NC_073380.1, from coordinate 7,266,666 downwards.
AGGGGGGGGGTACACTTTGCTGACTCAGAATTAATTTTCACCCTTGACAACGAGCTGTAGTGATTTAAGGAAGGAGCAGCAACGGTCATGTACACCTTTAGACTTTAGAGATACAGCAAGGAAACAAGCCCTTTGGCCCACCGAGTCCGCGCCGACCAGCGATCATCCCATACACTAGCACTATCTAGCAATGCACCAGCACAGTGGATATTTTTAAGGCAGAGATTGATAGATTCTTGATTCGTTAGGGTGTCAGGGGTTGTGGGGAGAAGGCAGGAGAATGGGGTTAGGGGGGAGAGGTAGATCAGGCATGATTGAAACAGAGAAACATAGAAAATAGGTGCAGGAGTAGGCCATTTGGTCCTTCGAGCCAGCACTGCCATTCAACATGATCATGGCTGATCATCCTAAATCAGTACATCGTTCTTGCTTTCTCTCCATATCACTATATTCCGTTAGCACTAAGAGCTAAATCTAACTCTCTCTTGAAAACATCCAGTTAATTGGCCTCCACTGCCTTCTGTGGCAGAGAATTGACAGATTCACAACTCTCCGGGTGAAAAGGTTTTTCCTCATCTCAGTCCTAAATGGCCAACCCCTTTATTCTTAAACTGTGACACCTGGTTCTGGACACCGCCAACATTGAGAACATTTTTCCTGCATCTAGCCTGTCCAATCCCTTAAGAATGAATGGCAGAGTAAACTTGATGGGCCCAATGGCCTAATTCTGCTCCTTTATGTACTTACAAACTTACCCAACACACTCACACAACAATAATTTAGCATTTACCAAAGCCAATAAACCTACAAATCTGCGTGTCATTGGGATGTAGAGGAAATAGACAATAGGTGCAGGAGGAGGCCATTCGGCCCTTCAAGCCAGCACCACCATTCAATGTGATCATGGCTGATCATCCACAATCAGTACCCCGTTCCTGCCTTCTCCCCATATCCCCTGACTCCGCTATCTTTAAGAGCCCTATCTAGCTCTCTCTTGAAAACCCAACTGGTCAAATAAAGGATTCAATTCAATTCAATTCACAGGGACAATGGAGATTCTTTGTGAGCAAGTGGATTGAAAAGTGCCAGGGGGTAGGAATATTGCAGGGTTGAGGTGACAATCATGCCAGCTATGGCCGTTGAATTGAATAGTGGAGCAGGGGTGAGTGAGCTGCTCTTGTTCTTAGTTTGGATGTTAACATGCAAGAACTTGGGAGAGGAAAAATGTTTTGAGGTACAGTAAGTCTTTGGAGAGTGGGAGGAAACCTTATGACCTAATCCGGAGCACCCGGAGATAACCCATGCGGTCACAGGAAGAACGTGCAAACTCCGTACAGACAGCACCCGCAGTCAGGATCGAACCCAGGTATCTGGTGCTGTAAGGCAGCTACACTACCACTGCGCCACTGTGCCGCTGTACTGCGCTCTGTGGATGTGCTTTGGTCAGGGTACGGACCCTTCCATTGAACAGACACATTGGCCGGCATGGACAAGTTGGGCCGAAGGGCCTGTTTCCACGCTGTTTCCATTCTATGTGTAGGAAGGGACTGCAGATGCCGGTTTAAACCGAAGATAGACACAAAATGCTGGAGTAACTCAGTGGGACAGGCAGCATCTCTGGAGAGAAGGAATGGGTGACGGTTCGGGTCGAGACCCTTCTTCAGACTGAAGGTCTGAAGACTGGAATGACTCCCAATCTGAAGAAGAGTCTCGACCCGAAACATCACCCATTTCTTCTCTTTAAGAGAGAGTTAGATTTAGCTCTTAGGGCTAACGGAATCAAGGGATATGGGGGGAAAAGCAGAAATGGGGCGCTGATTTTGGATAATCAGCCGTGATCATATTGAATGGTGGTGTTGGCTCGAAGGGCCGAATGGCCTACTCCTGCACCTATTTTCTATGTTTCGATGTGAAGATGCTGTCTGCAGACTGTGAGAAGTTGCAACCGTTTGCCTCACCTGTCTGGAGTTCGCCTTTTCCCATTTTCGTTGACATCAAGCAGCAGCTCGGAGGAGTCGACAGGTGAGGTGGTGCTGGCGTCCAGCAGCAGCTGCTCGTGCTGGGCGAGGTACTGCGCTGGGTTCTGCTTGGCCAAGCGTGCGCAGTGGAGGAGCTCCCTCTGCAGCAGGGGCAGGTTGGCCTGCAGCGAGAGAGGCACAACAAACAGCATCTCCGTCAGTGCAGCCGACACAGAGAGAGTTAAGCTGCCCGACCGACCGACCGACCGACCGACCGAGCTAACCTGCACGAACAACGATACAGCAAATAACAAACCAACAGCCCGGCCACTCAGCTGCCCTTGGAAGGTACGATCTTGCCCAGTCTGAGGAAGGGTATCGACCTGAAACATCACCGATCCGTGCCCAGTCTCACGAAGGGTCCTGACCCAAAATGTCCCCTACCCATGCATAGTCTCAAGAAGGATCTAGACCCGAAACGTTACCTATCTATGACCAGTCTGAGGAAGGGTCTCGACTCACAACATCACTTGTCTATTCCCAGTCACAAGAAGGGTCTCAACACGAAACGTCACGTTCCCACGCCCAATCTGAAGAAGGGTCTTGACTTGAAACGTCGCCTATCTGCCCAGCCTGAGGAAGGGTCTTGACCTGAAACATCATCCATCTATGTCCAGTCAGAAGAAGGGTCGCGACACAAAACATCACAGCATGGTTCGGGAACAGCTCAATTCAAGGCCGCAAGAAATTGCAGAGATTTATGGACATAGCCCAGGCCATCATGCAAGCCAACCTCCCTTCCACTGACTCCATCGAGAATTCACGCTGCCTCAGCAATGCCGCCAGCATAATCAAGGATCAGTTCTACCTGACACATTATGTCTCTCTGCCCAGAAGAAGAAAGGTCTCGACCCGATAGGTCAGCCATTCCTTCTCTCCAGAGATGCTGCCTGTCCCGCTGAGTTACTCCAGCATTATGTGTCTACCTTCGATTTAAACCAGCATCTGCAGTTCCTTCCTACACATGAGTTGCACCCCCTCTTCTCCCCTCAGGCAAGTAGCACAGAAGTGTGAATACGCACACCTCCAGATGCAGGGACAGTTTCTTCCCAGCTGTTATCAGGCAACCCAACCATCCTACCACCAATTAAAGACGCACCATCGACTTCATTGGAGACTCTTGGACTATCTTTAATTGGACTTTATCTTGAACAAAACGTTATTCCCTTTATCTGTACACTGTGGACGGCTTGATTGTAATCATGCATAGTCTTTTTGGAGACTGGATAGCCTTTCACTGTACCTCTGTACATATGACAATAATAAACTAAACTAAAAAAACATTGGTGTATTAACCAGCTTGTTTTCACAATTTTGGCTCGTTCTTTCCAAAGTGATGGAATGCTTAGGAAGGAACTGCAGCTGCTGGTTTACACTGAAGGTAGACATAAAATGCTGGAGTAACTCAGCGGGTCAGGCAGCATCTCAGGAGAGAAGGGATGGGTGACGTTCCGAGTCGAGACCCTTCTTCAGATGGAATGTTGGTTGTTATGCATCACAGCTGCAACATGCTGCAATGGGCTGAGTGGCCTAACTCTACTCCTATCACTTATGCCCTTATGACCTTAAAGCGCAGATTGCATTTGTCTGCATTTCCACATTGGAGGTGAAGCCAAATGAGCGTGGAAAGGTGCAGTGACCGTGGAATGTTTCGTTTTGTTTTAGTTCAGAGAAGCAGCGCAGAAACAGGCCCTTCGCCCACCGGGTCCGCTCCGACCAGCGACCACCCCGTATACTAACGCTATCTTACACACACTAGGGACAATTTAACCATATAACCATATAACAATTACAGCACGGAAACAGGCCATCTCGACCCTTCTAGTCCGTGCCGAACACATAATCTCCCCTAGTCCCATATACCTGCGCTCAGACCATAACCCTCCATTCCCTTCCCATCCATATAACTATCCAATTTATTTTTAAATAATAAAAACGAACCTGCCTCCACCACCTTCACTGGAAGCTCATTCCACACAGCTACCACTCTCTGAGTAAAGAAGTTCCCCCTCATGTTACCCCTAAACTTCAGTCCCTTAATTCTCAAGTCATGTCCCATTGTTTGAATCTTCCCTACTCTCAGTGGGAATAGCTTTTTTCCACGTCAACTCTGTCTATCCCTCTCATCATTTTAAAAACCTCTATTAAGTCCCCCCTTAACCTTCTGCGCTCCAAAGAATAAAGCCCTAACTTGTTCAACCTTTCTCTGTAACTTAGTTGCTGAAACCCAGGCAACATTCTAGTAAATCTCCTCTGTACTCTCTCTATTTTGTTGACTTTACAGTCTTTACCGAAGCCAATCCACCGAGAAACTTGTACATCTTTGGAATGCGGGAGCCACTGGTAGGTGGTTGCATGCAGCACCAATCAAGTGTCATGAGTTTGCATTTCAATGCTAATCAGTCTATTTGCCCTCAGCTCTATTATATATAACGTTAATTGAAACAATTTATGACACAAGAGGGTCATGCCGTCATCCCCTACAGGTCGGCACGGTGGCGCAGCGGTAGATTTGCCGCCTTACAGCGCCGGAGTCCCAGGTTCGATCCTGACTACGGGTACTTTCTGTACGGACTTTGTACGTTCTCGCAGTGACCCCGTGTGGGTTTTCTCCGAGATCTTCGGTTTCCTCACACGCTCCAAAGACGTACAGGTTTGCAGGTTGATTGGCTTAGTGTAAATGTAAATATTGTCCCTAGTGTGTGTAGGGGATGTTAATGTGCGGGGATCGCTGGTCGGTGCAGACTCGGTTGGCCGAAGGGCCTGTTTCCGCGCTGTATCTCTCAACACGTTCACAACAAACAGATCTGCTTAAATTTAGAAATATGTCGCTATCCTGTACAAATTAATGACTTGTTAGCCCTAGTTATTAAAGGTGTTTGATTTCATTATCCATTGGATTGCCTGCTAATACACAGGTAGTTCTAAAACAAGCAATATATGAACCAAAAATATGAATGGTCCTTTCAACAATATTAAGAGGAACAGAGCCATCTCAAACCTGTGTAGGAAGGAACTGCAGATGCTGGTTTACACCGAAGATAGATACAAAATGCTGGAGTAGCTCAGCAGGTCAGGCGGCATCCCTGGAGGAAAGGAATGGGTGCCGTTTTGGGTCGAGACCCTTTTCCGATCTGAAGAAGACCCGAAACATCACTTATTCCTTTTCTCCAGAGATGCTGTCTGACCCGCTAAGTTAGTCCAGCAACTCAAACTCGTAGGCCTGTCCCACTTAGGTGATTTTTAGCAGACGACCGGTGACTGTCGTAGTCGTAGCAGGTTGCCGAAAAACCAGCGACTGGACTAATGGGCCTGTCCCACTTAGACAATTTTTTAGCCGACTACCGGCGAATATATGACAATGGAATTCACCGAAGTCAGCACCAGCGACAACCTATGTTAACCTGGTGACAACCTATGTTAACCTGGCAACAACATACGCCAGCGCCTACGTCAAGCTACGCTCATTGGCGCCAAACCCACGGTCGCCAATGTTCAACGTTGAAAATCCAGCGGTGACCAGAAAGATGCTACGACTCTTTGGGCAACTGAGGAGACTACTCATGACCATATAGGTGACACCCCGACGACCACCGGCGGCAGCCTAGTCGCCTGCATTCGCCGAAAGACTTGCCGAAGTGGGACAGGCCAATTATTCTTCAAGAGAGTTCCATACACCAATGACTTCTACCAACATGGATGCTATATCCTGTATCTATACACTGTGGACGGCTTGATTGTAATCATGTAAAATCTTTTCACTGACTGGATAGCACGCAACAAAAAAGATTTTTACTGTACCTCGGTATACGTGACAATAATAAACTAAACTAATGGACACAACATTTTTCTTTAGACTTTAGAGATACAACGTGGAAACAGGCTCATCGGCCCAACATGTTCATGCCGACCAGCGATCACCCCGTACACCGACACGAACCTACACACTTGGGGCAATTTACAATTTTACTGAAGCCAATTAACCTACAAACCTGTACGTCGTTGGAGTACGGGAGGAAACCAGTGCACCCGGAGAAAACCCACGCAGGGAGAACGTACAGCCAGCACCCATAGTCAGAATCGCACCCAGGTCTCTGGCGCTGTAAAGCAGCAGCTTTCCTGCTGCGCCACTGTGCCGCTCTTTGTGAAACATTTAATGATTCACTTGGTTTCCACCAGAACTAACGTGCACCATAGTCTTGATACTGGCACGAAATCAAGAGGTCCTGATCAGTTATTGACACAGGAATGTGTGTACAATAAATCAAAAAAATGAATCTTTGTCACCCTCGACTATTATAACTGGGAATCAATCACTGGATACGGAGTTTGTACGTTCTCCCCGTGATCTGCGTGGGTTTTCTCCGGGAGCTCCATGGCTGATGGAATTTAATACAGAGAAGTGTGAGGTTTTGTATTTTGGGACATCTAACAATGGCAGGACCTGCACAGTGAATGGTAGGCCTCTGGGGAGTGTTGTAGAGCAGAGGGATAATACTAATACTAACCTCACCCCACGCCCACCTTAAACAAATGTCCTCTGGTGATTCCCCTACTCTTGGAAAAAGATTCCGTGATTCCGTAAAAATAACATGTTGTTGAAATAGTGCGAAAGATTGCAGAGATTGAAGTATTTCAGACCAGAAGCAGATGTCTGAAACGTGTTATTAGGCATGTTTAGGAAACTGGGAAGTACTAGAATTTTAGATTTAGTGCGTCACGGTGGCACAGCGGTAGAGCTGCTGCCTCACAGCGCCAGAGACCCGGTGTTCAATCCTGACGAAGGCTGCTGTCTGTACAGAGTATGTACGTTCTCCCCGTAACCACGTGGGTTTTCTCTGGGTGCTCTGGTTTCCTCCCACACTCCAAAGACGCCCAGGTTTTGTAGGTTATTTGGCTTTGGTAAAATTACAAATAGTTCCTAATGTGTGAGATAGTGTGTGGGGCTGTATCTCTAAACTAAACTAAACTAAGATAAAGCGCAGAAACAGGCCCTTTGGCCCACTGGGTCCGCGCTGCCCAGCAATCACCCCGTACACTAACACTATACCACACACATCAAAGACCAATTACAATTTTACCGAAGCCAATTAATCTACAAACCTGTACGTCTTGGGAGTGCGGGGGGGAAACGGGGTCACCCGGAGAAAACCCACGTGGTCACGGGGAGAATGTACAAACTCCGTACAGACAGCGCCCATAGTCAGGATCGAACCTGGGTCTCTAGCGCTGTAAGGCAGCAGCTCTACTGCTACACCCGGAAATGTTATTGTAAATTTAAGTTGAGAATGTTATAAAATACACTGTCATAGAGTCTTACAGTATGGAAGCAGGCCCTTCGGCTCAACTTGCCCACGCCGACCAACATGCCCCATGTACACTAGTCCAACCTGCCTGCGTTTGGCCCATATCCCTCTAATCCTATCCTCTCCATGTAACTGTCTAAACATTGTGATAGTCCCTGCCTCTACTGCCTCCTCCGGCAGCTCGTTCCATACACCCACCACCCTTTGCGTGAAAAAGTTACCCCTCAGATTCCTATTAAATCTGTGACCTGCGGTTCTCGATTCCCCAACTCTGGGCGAGAGATTCTGTGCATCCAGAGGACTACAGGATCAAACAATAAAGAAACTCGAGGATGGACATCACACGGGTTTGGTCAGTACTGGCCTACACGCCCAGCAGTGGAGGAAAAAGCTCTGGAAACATTTAAGAAATAATTGAATGCTGGAGAGGGGGATAATTTAGGATTTTCCTGGATGGATGATCTAAAAATCAGCTTCCTTAACCTGTAATTAACTGGTGAACTGATTGGAGGCAAAGCAATTACAGGAGTCTTCAGCACTTCAGTGTTACACAGAAGGAAAGAAGGAGGATTTATGACTGCTTAACAGAGGGCCAGATGGGCCCAAACTGTCTGCAAGGCTCGGCGGTGAAAAGAGATTGTAACCTCTCCTGTCTAGGCTCACATAGTTAATGAATGTATGGGCAGTCGCTATCAACGACCTTACCAGAAAAGCATTCTCGCGGGACTGGGAATGAAGCAGATTTCAAGTGAGACCAAAAAGAAAACAAGGAACAATAGAAGGCGATCAGGTTTAGTTTAGTTATAGATAGTTAGAGATAGAGCACGGAAACAGGCCCCTTCATCCCACCGAGTCCAGGCCGACCAAACCACAATAACACTATCCCACACACCAGTGACAATTTGCAGTTTTGATACTGGCATGAAATCAAGGTCCTGATCAGTTATTGACACAGGAATTTGTGTACAATAAATCAAAAAAATAAGATGGGGCTCTTAAAAACAGCAGAGTCAGGGGATATGGGGAGAAGGCAGGAACGGGGGGGGGGGGGGGGGGGGGGGTACTGATTGGGGATGATCAGCCACAATCACATTGAATGGCGATGCTGGCTCGAAGGGCCGAATGGTCTACTCCTGCACCTATTGCCTATTGTCCACAGTACGGTGTTGGAGGGTGGGAACACCTGGGGAAAACCCACGCGGTCACGGGGAGAAGGTACAAACTCCGTATAGACAGCACCCGTAAACAGGATCGAACCCGGGTCTCTGGCGCTGTGAGACAGCAACACTACCGCTGCGCCACCGTGCCGCCCTCGGTGAAGCAAGATGGCGAGGGCAACGTTGAGTAAATGCCTCATTTTTGAACATATTGTAATACTCTCTTGCTTGCAAACAAAAGAGGGAGTGGGGGGGGGAGAAAAACACTTTTCCGCACACAGGAAAAACAAAATCCACGTTATTCTAAAATCTAAGCTCAACACTGATTTCCTAGTAACATCAGAGTTAAAAAAGCACTGAAACATCTGAAAGAAAAGCTGCACAACATTAACATGAATGGTACAGATGTCAGACATCTTGCACCCATATGTCCCTCGGAACCAATAACAAAAATAATTACTATTCACTGCTAGATTCCAAGCAGTAACCCAAGAACTTGAGATTAATTGTGGTGATTTTGCATTTCAGTTCTGAACCGATTAAAATCAGACGTACTTTCTAATCTGTGACTAAAATCTACATTCTGCCTTAGAAACATAGAAAATAGGTGCAGGAGGAGGCCAATCGGCCCTTCGAGCCAGCACCACCATTCATTGTGATCATGGCTGATCGTCCCCAACCAATATCCCGTGCCTGCCTTCTCCCCATATCCCTTGACTCCACTAGCCCCTAGAGCTCTATCTAACTCTCTCTTAAATCCATCCAGTGACTTGGCCTCCACTGCCCTCTGTGGCAGGGAATTCCACAACTTCACAACTCTCTGGGTGAAAAAGTTTTTTCTCACCTCAGTCTTAAATGGCCTCCCCTTTATTCTAAGACGGTGGCCCCTGGTTCTGGACTCGCCCAATATTGGGAACATTTTTCCTGCATCTAGCTTGTCCAGTCCTTTTATAATTTTATATGATTCTATAAGATCTTCTTCTCTCAAGTAGGGTAGTTGATAGTTCCACATTCCTGTCTACGTTGTTCCAACTGGCCCAGAGGCTGGTGGCACAGCGGGTAGATCTGCTGCATCACAGCGCTAGAGACCCGGGTTTGATATCGGATTGCTGTCCGTGCAGAGTTTGCACGTTCTCCCTTGGGTTTTCTCCCACGTTCCCAAAGGTTTGTAGGTTAATCGGCTTCTGCAAATTGTCTCTAGTGTGTAGGATAGAACTGGTGTACAGATGATCGCTGTTCGGCGCTGAAGGGAACGAAGGGCCTGCTTCCATGCTTTATTTCTAAACTAACTTGAATAAGTGCACATTGAACATTATAACAATATAGCCCTAGTTTGTCTACCCAGAGCAAAACACTAGTTCTGGGGCGACATAAGATACAAGACCAGAATTAGGCCATTCGCCCCATCGAGTTTACTCTACCATTCAATCTAGGCTGGCCTATATTTTACTCTCAACCCCATTTTCCTGCCTTCTCCCCATAACCTTTGACGTCCTTACTAATCAAGAATCTCCACTTGAAAAATACCCAATGACATGGCCTCCACAGCCGGCTGCAGCAATACATTCCACAGACTCACCACCCTCTGGCTAAAGAAATTCTGCTTCATCTCCTTTCTAAAGGTATGTCCTTTTATTTTGAGTCTGTGCCCTCTGGTCCTAGACTCTCCCACTACTGGAAACATCTTCTCCCCATCCACACTATCGAGGTCTTTTATTATGGTATGGAGGGATAGACTGGGGGACATTTTGGGTCGGGATCCTTCCTCAGTCCGAAACGTGGACTGTCCATTCCCTCCGTAGATCTGGCTGACCCACTGAGTTAGTCCAGCTCAAGATTCCAGCATCGTCAGTTAACATAGAAACATAGAAAATAGGTGCAGGAGTAGGTCATTCGGCCCTTCGAGCCAGCACCGCCATTCAATGGGGATATGGGGAGAGGGCGGTGGAGGCTGGTTCTCTGGATGCTTTCAGGAGAGAGTTAGATAGCGCTCTTGGGGAAAGAGGAGTTAAGGGATATGGAGAGAGGGCAGGAACGGGGTACTGATTGGGGATGATCAGCCATGATCACATTGAATGGCGGTGCTGGCTTGAAGGGCCGACTGGCCTACTCCTGCACCTATTGTCTATTGTCAATATGATCATGGTTGATCATCCAAAATCAGTGCCCCGTTCCTGCCCCCCCCACATATCCCGTCATTTCCTGGAGTCACCACTTATCCACCCAGAGATGTAGATAAAACATCTGGAGTCTTAAACAAACAAACCAAGCAACAAGCAACATGAAAATCTACCACAAAATCTGCAGCTTTAAGTAAATCTCTTCATGTCTCCTTGACTCACTGATTTTGATTGCACTTTAATAGCTACAACTTCCTGCATTCTATCCCAAGTGCCTCAGAACATAAATCTGCGTTTTATTTTCGTTCAATCGTGGGAGCTTGTTAACAAGGCCTGGTTTTTTTTCCCTCCCCATCCCCCCCCCCCCCCCCCCCCCCCCCCCATCCCCCCCCCCCCCCCCCCCCCCCCCCGAAATCCGTGCTTGCTTCACAAGACTGTCTCGGAGAAGAGTCGACGGTATTGTTGAAAAATTCGGGTTTTATATGCCGTCTCTCTACATGGCCAGTAAAGCAGACGCTGGGAAGTAAATGCCCTGCAAGTGAAGGCAGGCGGCAGGTAAAGAGCCTGGGGGGGTTTTCCAGGATCGGGAACTGCTCCAAGTTAGACTGAGCGTGCGGGCCGACCGGACTTTGGTCTTTGGAAAGGGCGCCAAAACATGGCGGCACCCGTGTGTGCGTGTAAACATACAAAAATAATTTCACTGTGCAAGACAAATAAAGCACTATTGAAAGCAGCATCGAACCGCTGAGATTTCCCTTCCTAAGAATATTTAGCTTAGTGTAGTTTAGTTTAGAGATAAAGCACAGAAACAGGCCCTGTAGTCAGGATCGAACCCTGGCCTGTTTCCATGCTGTATCATTCGATGTTGCTTGTCCAGTTGAGTTACTCGAACACTTTGTGCCTTTTTATGTTATTTAACAGCCTAGTTGGCTGTTGCATATAACTGCAAAATACTTACAAGTCAAATATTAATTTATTTTATTGAAAAACAAAACCTTATGCATCCCATTACTTGGTATATAAATTTAATGTACTGCATAAGTGACACCTATTGACAAATGAGGAGGAATTTCTTTAGTCAGAAGGTGGTGAATCTGGTGAATCTGTGGAATTCATTGCCACAGAAGGATGTGGAGGTCAAGTCGGTGGATATTTTTTTAATGTAGAGATTGATAGACCCTTCTAAGTATGGGTGTCAGGGGTTATGGGGAGAAGGCAGGAGAATGGGGTTGAGAGGGAAAGTTAGATTAGCCACGATTGAACGGCAGAGTAGACTAGATGGGCCGAATGGCCTAATTCTGCTCCAGTAACTTACGAACTTGCTCACCCTTGCTCAGTTTGAGTTTTTACAGAAATACTTCTTCTCAGCCTCGGTGTGGATTAAAAAAAACCCTCCAATTCCAATGCCTAAGTGCCAGACCCAGAGATCAGGGCAGCATTTGACCAAATGTGGCATCAGATGTGGTATTCATGCCTACTATATTCTGTTGTGCTGAAGCAAAGCAAGAATTTCATTGTCCTATCTGGGACACATGACAATAAACTCTCTTGAATCTTGAATCTTGAAGAAAGTCATTGGTTGTCAAGGGGAAAGCACCCCTCGAGCCAGGGTCAGATCTCCCACAAGGGGGAGTGATTGTTGGAGGTCACTCTGCCCAGCCTCTGGATACAGGAACTACTAGACCCAATCGCTTGCTGCTACTTCATCAATGACCTTTCTTTCATCATAAGACATAAAGTAGGGGTGCTGCAGCGTTAGAGTCCCTGCTTCACAGCGCCAGAGACCCGAGTTCAATCCCGACAACGGGTGCTGTCAGTACGGAGTTTTTACGTTCTCCCCATGACCTGCGTGGGTTTCCTCCAAGATCTTCGGTTTCTCCCCACACTCCAAATATGTACAGATTTGTAGGCTAATTGGTTAGGTATAAATGTATAAATGTAAAATTATCCCAGGCGTGTAGGGTGCAGTGTTAATCGTGAGGTCACAAGAGATAGTAGAATTAGGCCATTCGGCCCATCAAGTCTACTCCACCATTCAATCATGGCTGATCTATCTCTCCTTCCTAACCCCATTCTCCTGCCTTCTCCCCATAACCTCTGACACCCATACTAATCAAGAATTAATTTGCAGTAGACAAAAAATGCTGGAGAAACTCAGCGGGTGAGGCAGCATCTATGGAGAAAAGGAGTAGGCGACCCTTCTTCAGACTGATGTCGGTAGAGGGGGGTTGGGAGGCGGGAAAAAGAAAGGAAGTGGTGGAGACAGTAGGCTTGTAGGAGAGCTGGGAAGGGGGAGGGGAAGGAGGGAGAAAACAAGGACTACCTGAAATTAGAGACGTCAATGTTCATACCGCCGGGGTGTAAATTACCCAAGCGAAATATGAGGTGCTGTTCCTCCAATTTACGCTGGGCCTCACTCTGGCAATGGAGGAGGCCCTGGACAGGTCTCTATGGAAAGCAGAAAGGGGAGGAGATGGGAAGATGTGGCCAGTGGTAGGATCTCGCTGGAGGTGGCGAAAATGTCGGAGGATTATATTTTGTATGCGCCGCTGATGGGGTGGAAGATGAGGACAAGGGGGACTTAAATTGGCAGATGGGTGGCACAAAGGCCAGAATTTTTGTCTGGGGTGGCACACCGGTAGAGCTGCTACCTCACAATGCCAGAGACCCTGGTTCGATCCCGACTAAGAGAGCTATCTGTGTGGAGTTTGTACTTTCACCCCGTGACTGCGTGAGTTTTCCCCGGGTGTTCCGGCTTCCTCCCACACTCCAGAGATGTATAGGTTTGTAGGTTAATTGGCCGAGTGTAATTGTAAATTGTCCCTTGTGTGCGCCAGACAATAGACAATGGACAATGGGTGCAGGAGTAGGCCATTCGGCCCTTCGCGCCAGCACCGCCATTCAATGTAATCATGGCTGATCATCGCCAATCAGTACCCCGTTCCTGCCTTCTCCCCATATCCCCGACTCGGCTATCTTTAAGAGCCCTATCTAGCTCTCTCTTGAAAGTATCCAGAGAACCGGCCTCCACCGCCCTCTGAGGCAGAGAATTCCACAGACTCACAACTCTCTGTGAGAAAAAGTGATTCCTCGTCTCCATTCTAAATGACGTACTCTTTATTCTTAGACTGTGGCCCCTGGTTCTGGACTCCGCCCGATAGTGTTGGTGTGCGGGGATCGCTGGTCGGTGCGGACTCGGTGGGCCAAAAGGCCTGTTTCCACGCTGTATCTCTAAGCTAAATAAAATCTCAAGGCAATAAAAGTAGTTAAGCTGACTGTGGGCAATATTACAAATGTAAGCAGTGAAAATAATGAAATTAATTGAATCCCAACAGCAGATCAAGTGGGTTGGCCATGTTGCATGCAAGGATCAAATAGATTTGTGAAATGTTATCCCAGGTAAAATAAATTGGGAACAGATTTTCCGCATCCGGACCTTAAATCTAATACACAAACAGAAAGACTTGAGAGGGCCTGCACAGTTGATTAATAGTTGTCTGATGGAAAAGCTTCACCTACACTTCATGGTGCCTTGGGAAAACAGCCAACATAACCAATGAATGACCTTTCCCACGCCGGTCATACCTGCTTGTCCCTGCTCTTGTTGGGCAGAAGACTGAAAGTGTTCAGTTTAGTTTAGTTTAGTGGTGCAGCACGGAAACAGTCTGATTCACCTCCCCCATAAGTGCGGACATTGGACAGTCACCGCACTCTGTATCTTTCCCTCTGCTCTACCTATTGCACATGAGTTTGGCTTGCTGACACTTATGTATAGTATTATCTGATCCGTCTGGATAGCAGCATGCAAAACACAGCGGTTCACTGGACCTCGGTACATGTGACAATAATACACCTCGAGCTAAGCTACAGGTATTTACTCTAGTCCAATAAAATTCAATCAAACTTACAACATAGAATAACGCGATTCAGATGTGTTTACCAGTTTGAAACATTTACAGAGAAAAAAAAAATTTGGGGGAGTTTTATTTTAGACTTTAAGTTTCCATGGAAGTTCAGCACATCAGGAGTTAATCTCCATTTAAATGCTTCACTAAGCTAGGGAAGTGACAACACAAAATAGTGGGGGAGGGGGAGAGGGAGGGGGAGGGGGACACTAGTACCAATGAAAGTAATTATAATGGTGTGTAATATCTTTCCTGTAAATGAGTCCCCATAACATGAAATAGAATCAAGAATCTGTGGCTTACATTAGCCTAATGAAAACAAGACTTTAATGCATATTGTTACAGCTGGGATTGAATGCAGTTATTAAGGTCCATGTTCCCACAACCATATGGTTTTTTTTGTCATTAATGTCTCCTTTGAGGCAAGGCACTAAAATTAGAAAAAAAAAAAGTTGCATCTTTGATTCCAACAGTCCCCCATGAAATGATATTGCAACCATATGGCGGAGAGCAGCGAAAGAAGATCCTGTAAGTGTCCTTGTATGCTTTTTGGAAATTTCATTTTTCCACCACTAACCTCGCCCTACAGGGAGCTGTTTCCACCAAGAAAAAAACCCCAGTAATATCCACAAAGGAAATGGCATTTGCATGATGCAATTCAAACGTCGCGCTTATAGCTGCGATTGCCGAAAGCAAGCAATTATTTTGTGCTTTTAAAAAAAATTAAATTATTTATTTTAAAAAACATAGCCTTAAGCTTGCACAAATGAATTGCACAAAGGATTGATTGCAGTACAAGCAAATCCCCATTGCTGCATTTTAATTTCACCGGATGGTTCTTGAAAATGGCAAGCACCGTAAGAAAATATAGATGTGCGTTAGCACGCTTCCATGCCTGAAGCCACTTCGAACAAATAGAGCAGCACCTCAGCTTTCAATGCCATTACCCCATCCGAGCTCATCTCCAAACTCGTGGAAGTTGGAGTCAGAACTCACCGCTGCAACTGGATCCTTGACTTCCTGACCAACAGACCACACTCAGTGAGGATAGGGGACAAATCATCCTCTACGATAACTCTACGATAAGGACAAATCCAACTCAACTTACAAATTGGCAGATGACGCCACCGTAGTGTGTCGGATATCAAATGGTGGTGAGATGGTGTACAGGAAGGAGATTGAGAACCTCGTCACCAGGTGCCAAGACAACAACCTTTCCCCCAAAGTCAGCAAGTCAACGGAGATCATAATCCACTTAAGGAGGCGATGCGGTACACATACTCCGGTATACATTGACAGCGCAAACGTAGAGATGGTTGAAAACTTCATGTTCTTAGTAGTCAATATCACCAGCAACTTATCTTGGACCAGCCACTTCAAAACAATGGTGGAAGAAACCACACCAACGCCTCCACTTACTTAGAAGTCTTAGGAGGTTTGGCGTGGCTCCAACATTTCTCACCACCTTCTACGGATGCACCACTAGAAAGCATTTTATGAATGACACATTAGAGCACGGTTTGGGAACAGCTCCATCCAAGACCGCAAGAAATTGCACAGAATTGTGGACGCAGCCCAGCATAATCAAGCATAAGGCCACCAGCATAATCAAGGACGAGTCTCACCCCGGACACACCCTCTTCTCCCCTCTACCACCAGGGACAGAAGTGTGTAAATGCACACCTCCAGATTCAGAGACAGTTTCTTCCCAGCAGTTAAAAGGCAACTGAACCATCCCATTAACTAGAGACCTACCATCTACCTCATTGATCTACCACCTACCTCATTGGAGACCCTCACACTATCTGTATGCTGCAGATGGGTTGATTGTAAACATCTATGTATAATCTTTCCGCTGCCTGGATAACATGCAAAAAAAAATTCTCCAAATTTAAAAAATTGAATCAATGTATCAAGTGTGCCTTCATTTGAGACATCATTAAAATATGATATATTTCAACATTATCCTCTAAATTGCCAGCAATAGGGCTTTCCATACAAACTGTACACTTGATAACATCACGATCAGAGTTTCTAGGATTATAATAGATGAAAAATGCCACAATTACCTTTAAAAACGGTATAACAAAAGGTCGGAGAGGGAAGTTTGTAGCTTCTTGTAATTTGGAATGGAATTCTTCAATTGTCAAGGTAGAATTCTGCAAAATAAATTTGAATGTCTTGAAAATAATTTACTGTTCATCATCATCAAACATCTAAACAAAGCACATTTCTCCATTAGAGTGATACAGTGTGGAAACAGGCCCATCGGCCCAACTTGCCCACACCGGCCAACATGTCCCAGCTACAATAGTCCCACCTTCCTACCCTTGGTCCATATCCCTCCAAACCTGTCCTATCCATGTACCTGTCTAACTGTTTCTTAAATGTTGGGATAGTCTCAGCCTCACCTACCTCCTCTGGCAGCTTGTTCCATACACCCACCACCCTTTGTGTGATGAAGTTACCCCTCGGATTCAATAGACAATAGGTGCAGGAGTAGGCCATTCGGCCCATCGAGACAACACCGCCATTCAATGTGATCATGGCTGATCATCCCCAATCAGTACCCCGTTCCTGCCTTCTCCCCATATCCCCCGACTGCTATTTTTAAGAGCCCTATCTAGCTCCTCTTGAAAGCATCCAGAGAACCTGCCTCCACTGCCCTCCGAGGCAGAGAATTCCGCAGACTTACCACTCCCTGTGAGAAAAAGTGTTTCCTCATCTCCGTTCTAAATGGCTTACTCCTTATTCTTAAACTGTGGCCCCTGGTTCTGGACTCCCCCAACATCGGGAACATGTTTCCTGCCTCTAGCATGTCCAAGCCCTTAACAATCTTATATGTTTCAATGAGATCCCCTCTCATTCCTATTAAATCTTTTCCCCTTCACCTTGAACCTATGTCCTCTGGGCAAGAGACTCTGTGCATCTACCCGATCTACTCCTCTCATGATTTTATGCTCATTCTATTACTAGTTCAAGTAAGTTGATGAAAGGAAGTACTGAATGAAGACCAAACAGCATATATTGAATGTAGCCCAAACAGCAGTTGTGGACACTGAAGCCATGCGTTCTTTGTATTCGCATTTTCACTTCCCTACAAGAAACATTTGTGAACAAAAGCATCTCTTATAATAAATTTGTTTAGCTGAACACCTTCGCTCAGTCCGCCTGGACCTACCTGATCTCCCGGTTGCTAAACACTTTAATTTTCCTCCCCATTCCCACACTGACCTTTCTGTCCTGGGTCCCCTCCATTGTCAGAGTGAGGCTAAACGCAAATTGGAGGAACAGCATCTCATATTTCGCTTGGGCAGTTTACAGCCCAGTGGTATGAATGTGATTTCTCTAACTTCAAGTAACCCGGGCATTCCCTCTCTCTCCATTCCTCCCCCACCCAAGCCACGCCTGCTTTCCGTTCTCACCTCGCTACTGCTAACAATGACCCGTTTCCTTTATCATTGTAAAGGCCTGTCCCACTTTCACAACCTAATTCACGACCTCTGCCGAGTTTGCCCTTGACTCATACTCGCAGCATGGTCGTCATGAGGTCGTAGGAGGTCATAGCAGGTCGTGATGTTAGTTGTAGGCACTCGTGGCATCAAGTAGGTCGGGGCATTTTTCTAGCCTGATGGAAAATGTCCACGAGTAAAAAAGGTCTTGAATTAGGTTGTGAAAGTGGGACAGGCCATTTAATTTTTTGCATACCTTTAGAATTAGGCCCATCAAGTCTTCTCCGTCATTCAATCATGGATAATCTATCTCTCCCTTGTAACCCCATTTTCCTGCCTTCTCCCCATAACCTCTGACACCATCGTCTATATCTCTTGCTTGCCTTTAATGTGACTCTCAGTCTGAAGAAGGGTCCCGACCCGAATCCTCACCCATTCCTTCTCTCCAGAGATGCTGCCTGTCCCGCTGAGTTACTCCAGCTTTTTGTGTCTATCTTCAGTTTAAACCAGCATCTGCAGTTCCTTCCTACACAATAAATTCCATTGCTTGATGTCATACATACTGCCTGGGGTGTCTCTAAAATGCAGATGTTCGGGATTTTGAATTCTCCAGAAAGTTCATCGTCTTTACAGCTTAACCCTTCGATTACTGATAAAACAGGATGAGGGGAGATCTTATAGAGGTGCATAAAATCACATGAGGAATAGATCAGGTAGGCACACGGAGTCTCTTGCCCAGAACAGGCGAATCGAGGACCAGAAGACACACGTTTAAGGTGAAGGGGAAAAGATTTAACACAAATCTGAAAGCTAATTTTTCAACCCAGAGGGTGGTGGGTGTATGGAACGAGCTGCCGGAGGAGGTAGTTGAGGCAGGGACCTGCGCAACGTTTAAGAAACAGTTAGATAGGTACATGGATAAGACAGGTTTAGAGGGATATGGGCAAATACAGGCAGATAGGACTAGTGTAGCTGGGACATGTTGGGCTGACAGGCGATTACCACATTAGGACAGTCACCCGGTTTGTATTTTTCTATTTCAAATGTATTTTTATAATCCACGCTGTATCACTTTAAAAACAATTTCAAGCATTAACCATGCTTATATTTTTCTTTAAAAGTAGGAAACAATTTTATAGAAAAGTACAGACCTAAAATTCACAATATAGAATATTACTCCCAATAAAGGCTTAAATATATATATATTTAAAATTGTTACTTCAATTTATGGCAGAATATTAACCAGTTTAAAGTAAATGACTTAAATTCTTTTGCTCAGATTGCAGATCAGAATTTCAAGCAAACCCTATAAATATCTGTATTCCAGTACCAAATTTAAAATATTTTTTATAAGTTAACTTCTTTAGTTTAATTTAGAGATACAGTGCAGAAACAGACCCTTCGCTCCACCGAGCCCATGTCGACCAGCGATACCCACACATTAACGCTATCCACACTCACTAGGGACAATTTACAATTATACCAAGCCAATTAGCCTATAAACCTGTCGGTCTTTGGAGTGTGGGAGGAAACCGGAGCACCCAGAGCAAACCCACGTGGTCACAGGGAGAACATACAAACTCTGTACAGACAGTACCCGTAGTCAGGATCGAACCTGTGTTTCTGGCGCTGTAAAGCAGCAACTCTACCGCTGCGCCACAGTGCCGACCAGATTTTTCATAAGCAATTTTTGAAAGATGAAATCTAATTTTCATTTTGAAACTGAATATTGGCATCCATCTGTGGTTACAATTGGATAATCATATCAGCTATTCATTGGTCGTATTTGTAACAACTTATGAATTTAAGGCAATATGTTGGCTTTGCAATTGAACATAAGTTAATAAATGCATTCGTACAGTTCGTAGTTGTTCTGCTGTTTTTCTCTTTTTAATCCATAATGATACTTTATATCTGCATAAATACACTCACTTTTTTTGTTCCTGACATCCTGATACCAAGAACACAGATATGTAGCCTGAAATTTATCTTGCACATTCACAGATTGATAAAGGAACAACGAAGGGTTTCGGCCCGAAACCTCGCCTATTTTCCTCGCTCCATAGATGCTGCTGCACCCGCTGAGTTTCTCCAGCAATTTTGTGTACCTATGAAAATTCTCAAGATCCATAGAGCAACTGCAACCAGCAGCTGACCAGCTACTAAATGTGGAATAGACCTCTTGTTATAGTTTAGTTTTTACAGTATTTTAGTTTAGAGATGCAGCACCAAAACAGGCCCTTTGTTCAAGTTCAAGTTCAAGTGAGTTTATTGTCATGTGTCCCTGTATAGGACAATGAAATTCTTGCTTTGCTTCAGCACACAGAACATAGGAGGCATATTACTACAAAACAGATAAGTGTGTCCATATACCATAATATAAATATATACACACATGAATAAATAAACTGATAAAGTGCACATAACAGATAATGGGTTATTAATAATCAGAGTTTTGTCCGAGCCAGGTTTAACAGCCTGATGGCTGTGGAGAAGTAGCTATTCCTGAACCTGGTTGTTGCAGTCTTCAGGCTCCTGTACCTTCTACCTGAAGGTAGCAGGGAGATTAGTGTGTGGCCAGGATGGTGTGGGTCTTTGATGATACTGCCAGCCTTTGTGAGGCAGCGACTGCAATCCCCGCACACTAACACTATCCTACATTTTAACATTTATACCAAGTCAATTAATCTACAAACCTGCACGTCTTTGGAATGTAGGAGGAAACCCCCAGAGCACCCGGAGAAAACCCATGCAGGTCCCTGGGGAGAACGTAAAACTCTGTACTGATAGCACCCGTCGTCAGGATCGAAATTGGTTCTCTGGCGCTGTAAGGCAGCAACTCTACTGCAGAGCCACCATGCCGCCCTGTCATGTAATATCAAAGGAGCACGGTCGGTAGGAGATAGGGTTGCCAACTGTCCCGTATTAGCCGGGACATCCCGTATAATGGGCTAAATTGGTTTGTTCCATATGGGACCGCCCTTGCCCCGTATTTGACTGCTACTACTCGGGTCGAGGGGACTGTCGGGTCGGAGTGCCGCGCCCGGCCCCACCTCACCCGTCCCGACGTAGTGCAACCCATGGAGTGCAGCAGCAGCACCTCGCCCGTGGCCCCGTCAGTCGGCAGCCCAGCCAGCCGTCTGCCATTCGGACCTTCGCTTACCAACGACACCACCGCCCCTCCTTCTCATGGCCAATCATCGGTTCACCAGTTGGATGGGATGCCGGACACTGCGCCCGACGTCGCGCGGCCTGGGCCAAAACTCCTCAGCTGGCCCACCGGCTGGGCTTTTTGTACAGTCCAGCACCCGGGCCAACTCATCATTCACCCAGCCACGGTCAACGAATTGCCATCGGGAATGTGTCCCTAATTGGGACCTTTACTAGGCAACCCTAGTAGGAGAGGGAACAACGGAACGGCCTACTAGGCCATCCTGGTCAGTGGCGGGAAGTGCCCCAGAGGCACAAGGTTGGACGGACGAGGAGAGGGACGTGGATTCGCTGGCCTGCCCGTACGTCCAAAGAAGGCCATGGCTGTAGGCCATGCAGCAGCCTGGGGCTTGCCTGGATCAGGCACCACATAACAACTAGAGCGTGGACTGGGCCTTGATAATGGTGTCAACATGTGGTTCCACTTGCATGCGGGCTCAGTGGACTATTTCTGTACACTTTGCTAATCGGGATTGTGCTTGGGTATTACAACACTGGAGTGCTTGTAAGAAAATAATATGCCACGGTTTATACGATTGTACATTGCTTCTAATAAAAATATTTAAAATTAAATAAATAAATACATTTCACTGTGCATTTGCACATGTGATAATGAACCAAAATGAACCACCACAACCTCCTGGGGAGAGAATTCCAAACGTTTCCAACCAATCGGTGAAGAAAAGTTCTCTTCATCTCCGTCCACAACAGAAAAGTGCCTCACTTTGAGATCAGAACCCCTGCGGGAGTAACTCAACGGGACAGGCAGCATCTCTGGAGAGAAAGAATGGGTGGCGTTTTGGGTCGAGACACTTCTAAGTCCAAAGTAGGGTCGCGACCCGAAATGTCACCCATCGCTTCTCTCCAGAGATGCTGCCTGTCCCGTTGAGTTACTCCAGAATTTTGTGTCTATCTTCGATGTAAACCAGCATCTGCAGTTCCTTCCTACTTCCTACTTCTGGACTCCACAGCCAAAGGAAATTAATCTCATCCCTTCCTGGTCAAGTCACTTGATCTTGTACGTCGAGGAAAGAGTTGAGGCAGGTGCTATCGCAACATTTAAAAGACATTTGGACAGTTTCATGGATGGAAATGTTTAGAAGGATATTGGCTAAACACAGGTAGGTGGGACTGGTGAAGATGGGGCATTTTGGTCAACATGGGCAAGTTGGGCCGAAGGGCCTGTATTCTTTTGTCATCAGTCAGAGCATTGAGTATAGAAGTTGGGAGGTCAAGTTGAAGTTGCTCAAGATGTTGGTGGGTTCGGATTTAGTATTGGGTTCAATTCTGGGCACCATGTTATAGGAAAGATCTTGTCAAGCTTGAAAGGGTACAGAGAAGATTTACGAGGATGTTGCCTGGACTAGAGGCAACATCCTCGTAGTCCTGGCAACAGGACTAGAGCATCTGAGCTACAAGGAGAGGTTGAGTAGGCTGGGATTCAATTCCTTGGGAGCGCAGGAGGATGAGGGGTGACCTTATAGAGGTGTATAAAATCTTGAGAGGAATAGATCAGGTAGATGCACAGAGTCTCTTGCCTAGAGTAGGTGAATCGAGGACCAGAGGACATGGGTTTCAGGTGAAGAGGAAAAAAATTAATAAGAATCTGAGGGATAACTTTTTCACACAAAGGGTGGTGGTTGTATGGAACAAGCTGCCAGAGGAGGTAGTTGAGGCTGGGACTATCCCAACGTTTAAAAAACAGTTAGACAGGTACATGGATAGGACAGGTTTGTAGGGATAGGGACCAAACACGGGCAGGTGGGACTAGTGTATCTGGGGCATGTTGGCTAGAGTGGACAAGTTGGTCCGAATGGCCTGTTTCCACGCTGTATCACTCTATGGCCTGTTTCCATGCTGTACAACTCAGTGTATTCATCTGAGTTTAGGGCCAGTGTGATGATTCTTTAAACCCAAGGGGAAATCCATAATCCCAGGAATAAATCTGCTTAGTTTTTGCTGCACGCATGTACATCCTTCCCTGGGTCTGGTGGGCTGGCCCACGCAGATGCAATCTCCCCCTCAGTAATTAAAGCAAGACATCTCTCGTCTTGTACTCAGATCCTTGTGTAATACAAGTCAACACCCATTGTTTCCCTTATCGCTTATTGTAACTGTGTGCTAATTTCCAGCAATTCATGCACAAGGATGTCTACATCCCTCCGAACATCAACATCTTTCAAATTCTCACATTGCCAGAGTGGATGACTTCACAAGCTTGGTCGGAGCCATTGTAATAGCCAAGTTAAAGGGAAAGTCTGTGATGAAAATAATGCCAACACCAACCCTGATCTACCTGCTCATCTGATAGCCCGGATAATCCAAAATCTGCTAATCCATATCCCTCAATTTTCCGCATTTCTATATGCCAATCTAAAAGTCTCTCAAGTCCCACTATTGTATCAGTCTCAACCACCACCCCTGGCAGCGCGTTCCAGGCTACCACACTCTGTATAAAAAAAAAAACCGTGCCCATACATCTCCTTTAAACGTTGGTACACAAAAATGCTGGAGAAACTCAGCGGGTGCAGCAGCATCTATGGAGCGAAGGAAATAGGCAACGTTTCGGGTCGAAACCCTTCCTCAGACTCTGAGGGAAGGGGGAATCACAGAGCAGGAGCTGTTAGAGAGGAGGTTGTGAAACTGGCTCCGGAGGGAGGAGGAGAACTTCTTCAAAGCAGGCATACCTTGAGGAGATTTCACAGTGCAGTAGACAAAGTGTTTAAGAAGGAACTGCAGATGCTGGAAAATCGAAGGTAGACAAAAATGCTGGAGAAACTCAGTGGGTTCAGCAGCATCTATGGAGCGAAGGAAATAGGCAACGTTTCGGGTCGAAATCATTCCTTTAAACGTTGCCCTTCTCACCTTAAAGCTTTGTCCTCAAATTTTTTCATCCTGGGAAAAAAAAAAGGTTCTGACTGTCTACCCTATCTATGCCTCTCATAATTTTATACTCTCTCATCAGGTCTCTCCACAATCTCTGCCATCGCAGAGAACACAGACCAAGTTTGTCCAAGTCCAAGTCTGATCCAAGACAACAATCCAAGTCTGTCCAACCTCTCCCTGTAGCTAATCTTGACCGGTGATACTTACCAAATATTCAATTCTTTGGGCTTGTGGAATTCACATTTATCTGCATTCTCGCGCAAAATGCTCAGTGACTTCTTAAACCTTAAATCCAATCGTTGGATCGACTGGGCTCATATTCAATGGAATTTAGAAGGATGAGAGGGTATCTTATGGAAACATATAAAATTATTAAGGAATTGGACAGGCTAGATGCAGGAAAAATGTTCCCCATGTTGGGGGTGTCCAGAACCAGGGGTCACAGGTTAAGAATAAGGGGTAGGCCATTTAGGACTGAGATGCGGAAAAACATTTTCACCCAGAGAGTTGTGTATCTGTGGAATTCTCTGCCACAGATGGCAGTGGAGGCCAATTCACTGTATGTATTCAAGAGAGAGTTAGATATAACTCTTAAGGCTAACTCTTCCCCCGCACAATTAAAGCATGGAATAATCTCCACCCTGCTATGGTTACCCAACCAGATGCAACTAAATTTAAAGTAGCTCTTTCTTCCCAATAATCCTTTCTGGCTTAAGCCCTCCCTTCACCACCTCCAGTTTAAATTCCATTTGGAATATTTTGGAAGACCAAGAAACCAAGAACCAAGAATCAAGGGATATTGGGAGAAAGCAGGTACTGGGTACTGATTCCGGATGATCAGCCATGATCCTATTGAATGGCGGTGCTGGCTCGAAAGGCCAAATGTCCTGCTCCTGCACCTATTTTCTATCTTTCTATTTAAGAAAATAAGGACAAAAAAACAGCACAAATTCCCATTGCAGGGCCACTAGTTCGCCAGAATGGCAATACTTCATCGGACGGCCGAACGCACATGGAGGTGGATGAACATGCCTGGGGGCCTTCGTCCAACACCAGAAATCAACGGAGAGGATTTTCCGAGGCAGCCGAACTCCAAGCGTTTGCCAAAGGGCAGCCAAACTCCAACGGCCATGAATAATGAAAGGCTTGGACAGAGTGGATGTGGAGGATGTATCCACTAGTGGGAGAGTCTAGGACTAGAGGTCAGTCTCAGAATTAAAGGATGTTCTTTTAGGAAGGAGACGAGGAGGAATCTCTTTAGTCAGAGGGTTGTGAATCTGTGGAATTCTTTGTCACAGATGGCTGTGGAGGCCAAGTCAGTGGATATTTTTTAAGGCAGAGATAAATAGATTCTTGATTCATACAGGTGTCAGAGGTTATGGGGAGAAGGCAAGAGAATAGGGTTAGGAGGGAGAGATAGGTCAGCCATGATTGAATGGCGGAGTGAACTTGATGGACCGAATGGCCTAATTCTGCTCCTATCACTTATGATCTTATGATCTCGCTTGGCGGCTTTGGGTACAGAAGTGTGAAAATGCATGCCTCCAGATTCAGGGACAGTTTCTTCCCAGCTGTGATCGGGCAACTGAATCATCTTACCGCAACCAGAGAGCAGTCCTGAACTAATACCCTTGGATTATCCTTGATCGGACTCTGATGGCTTTACCTTGCACTAAACGTTATTCCCTTATCATGTATCTACACACTGTAAATGGTTCGATTGTAATCATGTATTGTCTTTCCGCCGACTGGTTAGCACGCAACAAAAGCTTTTCACTGCGCCTCGGTACACGTGGCAATAAACTAAACTGAACTGAACTCCTCGGATGCGGAACTGCCCGAAAGCTCGTTGGACGTGGGATACCGCGGGATGGAGTAGCTGGGGACTTTGGTCGTGGGGAGCAAGGGCCGCTCGGAGGGTTCTGGTTGATTACTGCGCAAACACCTCATCAGTGGATATCTCGCGCAGGTGAACCGGGGTAATGCCTTTCAGGTAGGCTGCAGGAAAAGTTGCCCGCGGGACACAAGATGGCTGGACAAGGGGAAGAGAAGGATGACAGTTCGCTGGCTGAGCCGGTCGTGGGCGACGGAGGAGATTGGGAGTCGCTCCAGTAGAACGAACACCCGGGAAACCGGACTTTGAACTCGGGGATACACAAAAAAGCTGGAGACCATGTAAACCAAAAGAGGTCGGGGGACTTTCACTTCCGAATTTTATGTATTATTACTGGGCAGTGCATCTTAAGAATATGATTTATTGGTTGGATAGTTCTACCCAACAGACAGAATGGATAAAAATGTAGAAGGAGGATTGCAATCCTTGTAATATAGGACCAATCCTCTTTTCCCCCAAAAAACTGAATAACACAATATATAAGAACCCAATTATATATGGTACAATAAGAATTTGGAAACAAATAAAATTATCTTTAAAATTAAGAAATCTATCACTGTTAATGCCAATAGTGAATAACCCTTTATTTAAACTATCTCTTATTGATAAGACATATAACCAATGGGAAAGTCTCGGAATTAGAAGGATCGGGGATATGTACGAAATGGGAAACCTACTATCATTCCAACAACTACAATTAAAATTTAAATTGAAAAACAACCAATATTTTAAATATCTTCAGATTTGCGACTTCGTGAAAAAATATATACAAGGATATCAAAAAGTAACTCCTGACTTATTGGAAGAAGCAATGAATATTGAAGCTGACTCACAAAAATTAATATCCTATTTATATAATAGTATTCTAAATATAGACCTACCATCGACAGAGGTACTTAGAGAAGAGTGGGAACGGGAATTAATGATAAAAATTACGAAGGTTAAATGGGAAAAATACCTGATATATATTCACAAATGTTCAATTAATGTAAGACATAATCTAATTCAATTTAAAATTGTACATAGATTATATTATTCAAAAACAAGATTGAACAAATTTTATCCAAATATATCCGCCACTTGTGATAAATGTCTAGCCCAAAAGGCAACTATAACACAGTTTCCTGCATAAAACTTTACAGATTTTGGAATGATATTTTAGAAATATTTACAAAATTATTCAAGACAAGAATGGAACCTAATACTGAAATGATTATATTTGGTGTAATGGAAGATGGGAATAAATTGAACACATCTCAAAATCTATTCCTTAACTATGGTTTAATAATAGCAACAAAATGAATACTTAAATTTTGGAAGGGTACATCAATACCAACGCTTAAAATGTGGATTGCAAGTATGTTGGACACCGCTCATCTTGAGGAAATGCGATTCCTCCTAATGGATAAATCAGACCAATTCATAACGAGTTGGTCTCCATTCGTCGTTTTTTTGGAATCATATGGTGCAACACAATTGTAAAAAATAACTGTTTCAGGACTGGACGAGGGTTGGTCAAGATTATAAATAATGATCTCCTTTTCTTTTTTATTTTATTTTCTTTTCTCTATTTTCTCTCTCAACTTTCTTCATTTACTCGTTTTCTTTCTTCACACACTATATATTTCACATCTTTCTATCCTTTACTATCTAACTTATTTTTCTTATTCTCATCTTTTTTCAATGTAACAAAAAAAAAAAAAAGAAGTTGTACATAAAATGTATTATGAAAATATATATTAGGCACTTTGGTGCCATATGACTGTACTTACTTCTAATAAAATAAAATATTTAAAAAAAAAAAAAAAAGCTGGAGAAACTCAGCGGGTGGAGCAGCATCTATGGAGCGAAGGAGATAGGCAACGTTTTGGGCCGAAACCCTGAACTCGGGGAAATGGCACCAAACATGGCGGCGCCGACATTGTATGCAAAATGAAATTCACGACGTAACGGAATGGAATGCTTTATTGTCACAAATGACAAGGCACAGTGTTTACTTTTGTGTGACAATTAATATGCAATAAATATCCAATAAAACCCAGTTAATGGAGTTTTTGATAGAGGTTCCAGTGAAGATGTGGCAACAAAAGTTCAGGGTGAAACCTGAAGAGGGAGCAAGCTGCCTGTTGCAAGGAATGAGAAAGCTTAAAGGATGCATCGCCCGTCAGAACAGATCAAAATCAATAGACCCAGAGATCAGGCACCTTGTGTGTCGGAAGCAACTGCAGATGCTGGTTCAAACCAAAGATAGACACAAAAAGCTGGAGTAACTCAGCAGGACAGGCAGCAGGAATGGAGAGAAGGAATGGGTGACATTTCGGGCCAAGACCCTTCTTCAGGCACATTACATCTGTTCCCTTATCCCTCACAAGGTGAGGGAGTTGAGAAGGATGAGGGGGTACCTCATTGAAACTTACTGACTAGGGCAGGGCCTGGATAGAGTGGATGTGGAGAGGATGTTTCCACTAGTGGGAGAGTCTAGGACAAGAGACCACAGCCTCAGCATAAAAAAGACATTCCTTTAGAAAGGGGATGAGGAGAAATGACTTCAGTCCAAAGTTGGTGAATCTGTGTTTCATTGCCACAGCTGGCTGTGGAGGCCAAATCAATGGATATTTTTAAAGTGAAGATTGATAGATTCTTGATTAGTACGGGCGTCAGGGGTTATGGGGAGAAGGCAGGAGAATGGGGTTGAGTGAAAGATAGTTCAGTCATGAATGAATGGCGGAGTAGACTTGATGTGCCAAATGACTTAATTCTGCTCCCGTAACTTTGCGTTACATTGTGTCCTTTTGTGTAGGGCCAGCATCTGCAGTTCCTTTTTTCTCAAATAACAGAGCAGATTTTTTCAAAGAATTAAAGCCAAAATATGCTCAAAGTGAAAGGCCTCCATACATGGAGGGCGGCACGGTGGCGCAGCGGTAGAGTTGCTGCCTTAGACTTGGCACCAGAGACTTGGGTTCGATCCTGACTGCGGGTGCTGTCTGTACGGAGTTTGTACGTTCTCCCCGTGACCT
The DNA here is from genome assembly GCF_028641065.1 of Leucoraja erinaceus. Taxonomy (NCBI): domain Eukaryota; kingdom Metazoa; phylum Chordata; class Chondrichthyes; order Rajiformes; family Rajidae; genus Leucoraja; species Leucoraja erinaceus. Next base: position 7,237,701 of record NC_073380.1, on the reverse strand, counting down.
GCGTGGGTTGGACAGGCTAGATGCAGGAAGATTGTTACCGATGTTGGGGAAGTCCAGAACAAGGGGTCACAGTTTAAGGATAAGGGGTAAATCTTTTAGGACCGAGATGAGGAAAAAACATTTTTCAAACAGAATCTCTGGAATTCTCTGCCACAGAAGGTAGTTGAGGCCACTTCATTGGCTATATTTAAGAGGGAGTTAGATGTGGCCCTTGTGGCTAAGGGGATCAGGGGGTATGGAGAGAAGGCAGGTACGGGATACTGAGTTGGATGATCAGCCATGATCATATTGAATGGCGGTGCAGGCTCGAGGGGCCGAATGGCCTACTCCTGCACCTATTGTCTATGTTTTCTATGTTTCTCCGGGTGCTCCGGATTTCCATCCACATTCCAAAGACGTTCAGGTTTGTAGGTTAATTGGCTTCGGTAAAGGTTGTAAATTGTCCAGTGTGTGTAGGATGGCATTAGGGAAGGGGGATCGCTGGCCAGCGCGGACTCGGTGGGCCGATGGGCCAGTTTCCACACTGTATCTCTAAACTCAAAACATCCTTAATTGCTTATGTGGTTGATAGATTCCTCCAGCAGCTTTCGCTGTGAGCACTAGGCCAGAGAAACGTTTACGTTGTACGTACATAGACAATAGGTGCAGGAGTAGGCCATTCAGCCCTTCGAGCCAGCACTGCCATTCAATACGATCATGGCTGATCATTCCGAATCAGTACCCCGTTCCTGCTTTCTCCCTATTTTCACTTGATTCCATTAGCCCCAAGAACTCTCTCTTGAATACATCAATACATACAACTGACTTGAAGGGCATGTGTTTTCTCAGCTCTGGCCCACCATCCAAACATATGGGAGAAAACCAGATCACAGATGCATCCTTGGCTGCTATCAGTAGGTTGGTCTGGCCTGCTGCCAAACAGCAACATTCAGTGGCCCTTAAACAATCCCGACGTGAGGGACAAGCGCCGTTAATAAGGATGTACGAACTGCATGTTTGCCAAAGGTTCTCCAGGGGCTCCAAGGCACTGACTTCATCAGGTATCAAATAGAAATGGATTTGGCATTCTATTTATCCTCGCGACAACCTAGTCACAAATCTCGGTCAGGCACCATCCCTGGGGAACATGGGTAGGCAAGGTTTCAGGTCGGGACTCTAAGGGAAGGGTGTATTAAACTGGAAAGTGTGCAGGGAAGATTTAGTCATAGTCACAGAGTGTGGAAACAGGCCCATCTGCCCAACGTACCCACACCGACCAACATGCCCCATCTACACTAATCCCACCTACTTGCATTTGGCCCATCTTCCTCTGAGGCTGTGCTATACATCCAGCTGCCTTAATGTTTCTTAAACGTTCATGAGTTCTCGGGGGGCAGAATGAGGCCATTCAGCCCATCAAGTCTATTCTGCCATTCAATCATGGCCGATCCATCTGTCCCACTCAACGCCATTCTCCTGCCTTCTCTCCATAACCTCTAACGTTGCGATAGTACCTGCTTCAAATACCTCCAACCAGCAGCAGCTCGTTCCATACACCCACTGTACTTTGGGGGTAAAAAAAATGTCCCCCTCGAGTCCTTATTAAATCTTTCACCCCTCACCTCAAGCCTATGTCCTCTGGTTCGTGATTTTCCTACCAGGCAAAAGCCTGAAGAAGGATCCTGATCTGTGACATCAGCTAACATCACCTTCTCCAGGGATGCTGCCTGATCTGTTGAGTTACTCCAGCATTTTGTGTTCTTCCTTGGTAAACCAGCGTGTACAGTTTCTTGTTTCTACAAATCTGGGACAATGGCCAAGCAATCCGGGCAAGGATTCTCAGAAGTAAATAAGAGTCTGAAGAAATAAGGGTCCCGTTCAGAGATGTTGACTATCCATGTTTAGAGAAAATGTCCACCCCCCATTCCTTCCCCCAACTCACGGTGCCTGATTAAGGATAGTGAAGAAGAAATTTTCCTCCATGGAGCTTAAAATTATTAGTGAGCCACACAAACCGCTTATTACCAAGCTCATTGGTAAACAATTTCCACACTGTTCCCATTCAAGTGGTGCTTAAATTAGCACTGGTTTAGTCACTCAGTAAGTCTACTACAATTAAACCAAACAAGGTACAGGGTCATGGATTCATACAGCATGGAATCAGGCCCTTCGGCCCAACTTGCCAATGCCGACCAAAACTCCCCATCAACACTAGTACCATATGCCCGCGTTTGACCCATATCCCTCTTCACCAAGCGTCACCAACCTGGGGTAAATTTACCCTCTAGCCTGCCCATCCTCTCCCCTTAGCTCAGCCCCTCAAGTCCTGGCAACATCTTCATAAATCTCCCTTGCACCCTTTCCAGTTTAACAACATCCTCCCAACAGCAGGGTGATCATCCAAATGCAGCCTCACTAACATCCTGTTCAACCGTAACATAGAACGTAGGTGCAGGAGGAGGCCATTCGGCCCTTCAAGCCAGCACCGCCATTCAATATGATCATGGCTGATCATCCACAATCAAGGATTCAAGGTCCAATTAAGGTACAGTGAAATTCGAATTACCATACCACCATACTAAAAAAATGAAACATGACACGCAACTACATGTTCCTGCTTTTGCTCCATATCCCTTGATTCTGTTGGCCCTTAGAGCGAAATCTAACTCTCTCCTGAATACATCGACATTTCGCCATAATAAAAATTCCACTATCTTTCTCGATTGCTATTGTGAATCTAAAGTCATGTTGCTGAAACTCCCCTTCATTCAATTATGGAACAAGCCAGCTGTTTCAATTTTCAAATGATATTACAGCATCATAAAATATTTTTATAAAAATGCGTCCTGCAGTATTGGACATTTCTGCGCCAGATATTCTTGGAGTTGCCTCTCTATAGGTGTTTTAAGCATTAGATTAGCATGAGAGAAATTATACGTGGACTTGGAAACAAAGCAGACACAAAGAACAGCTTGCAGCTGGATAAACCACCAGGGTACACAGGCCACGTGGGGAATGGTTTACAGTAGATAGTCTCGGCTTGAAATATGAAGTTAACACAAGCCAATTGCTCTCTGGATAATGGCCATTAAGAGTGCAAAAGACATTTTGCAGCTACGAGGTCTCTTGAGCTGACACTTCAATAAGCGCACACTAATTAAGTTCATCGCTAAACCACTTTCCTTCTTCAAATTTCTCTCCTTCGTCCACTTTTCCAGAAGACACCGAAACATGCTGGGGGTAGAGTTCCACGGGTCCGCCGGTAATTAAACCAAATTAATTATCAATTCGCTCACTGGCTAACAGGAGCCCGTGCTCAAAAACCACCGCACGCATCTCCAGCAGCAGCAGCTGTTGTTGTGGGGAATCTGGGCTAAAACTTCCCCAACATCAGGGAAACCATCAAATAACAAACAGGCCTCGTGTGTAGGAAGGAGCAGCAGATGCTGGTTTAAAGTGTAGACAGTAAAAGCTGGAGCCGCTCAGTGGGACAGGCAGCGTCTCTGGGGAGAAGGGATGGGTGACGTTTCGACCCGAAACACCACCCATTCCTTCTCTCCAGAGTCGCTGCCTGGCCCGCTGAGTGACTCCAGCATTTTGTGTCTAATAACAGGCCTTAATTGCTGTCCAAGCTGCCATCAGCTGGACCAGCACTAAAGGTTCACATCTTTCTGCCAAACACTGGAACAGTTACTGATTGAGGGCTTGTTGAGTTTGATTGAAATTGGTGCACAATAGAGCTGAGGACTATATTCTGCGTTCCCAATCTTCCCCTTCTATACGCCAGTGTCCGGTCCGATTCAACTACCCCATTGAGCACATTGTACTTGGTCTATGGAACTGGTGCGGCCCAATGCTGAAAAATAACTATCTTTCCCTTCATTCTGTTCTTCTTTCGTGTCCTTATGCTATATAGTGGCTCGCCACTGCTGTACACATCGTTGCGCTACTGGAGATTGTTAAGGGCTTGGACACGCTAGAGGCAGCAAACATGTTCCCGATGTTGGGGGAGTCCAGAACCAGGGGCCACACTTTAAGAATAAGGAGCAAGCCATTTAGAACGGAGACGAGGAAACACTTTTTCTCACAGAGTGTGGTGAGTGTGGAATTCTCTGCCTCAGAGGGAGGTGGAGGCAGGTTCTCTGGATGCTTTCAAGAGAGAGCTAGATAGGGTTCTTAAAAATAGGGGATATGGGGAGAAGGCAGGAACAAGGTACTGATTGGGGATGATCAGCCATGATCACATTGGATGGCGGTGCTGGCTCGAAGGGCCGAATGACCTACTCCTGCACCTATTGTCTATTGGAGTGTTAAGTGCAAGGTCTGCAGTAGTACATGGGTTATCCAGCAATGGGCATTGCAGTAGGTGTTGCATTGTCTGGGTCTGTGTGCCAGGACGTCACAGGTTGTTGTACCCTCGATGCATTGTCACCCTTGACCGCCCCGACCCCGGTTCGCAGTCGGTTGAGACATCTCCAGTTCAACCAGTGTCCATCAGCACCTGGTGGTAAGCGCACTGCTGCTGGGGTGTGCCCACCTTGGTGGAAAGAGGGACAGTGGCTGGTTACCATTCTGTTTATTGTACTTCATATTGGCTTGATTGTATTGATGTATAATATTATCTCATTGGGTTGGACAATAATAAAGCAAAAACCTCAACCTTAATCCAGGGCCAGAGGACACAAAGTGCCGGAGTAACTCCGCAGGTCAGGCAGCATCTCTGGGTACATGGATAGGAGTACATGTTTCGGGTCGGGATCCTTCATCAGTTAGGAGCAGAATTCGGCCATCCGAGTCTACTCCACCGTTCAATCATGTCAAATTTATCTTTCGCTCTTAACTCCATTCTCCTGCCTCCCCCTCCCCCCCCTCCATAACCTCTAACACCCGTACTAATCAAGAATCTATCTGTCTCTGCCCTAAAAATATCCATTGGCTAGGTCTCCACAACTTCCTGTGGCAATGAATTCCACAGGTTCACCACCCTCTGACTAAAGACTGATCCTTCAGACTGATTGTGGAAGGGGGGGGGACTGGATACAGGGAGAGGCTGGGCAAATCGTGGCAGGTAATAGGTGGACAAAGACGGGATGGGGAGGGGTTTGGTTACACAGATGGTTGGAACAAAGGCAAGAGATATGGCTCTGAATCAACCAATAATGTCACATTCTGCTGTAAATAGCTGAGCAAATACATAACTGGTGGGTGCTAGTTATAAGACAGGTAGTTCTGCTATTACACAATAGTTGCATTCCTATGAAAGCATGTTATAGAAAATTGTCTAATGAAAATAACCAGTGCAAATGGAGTTTGGGGCTTGAGAGCGCAGGAAGGAACTGCAGATGCTTTATTTTAACTGAAGACAGACACAAAGTACTGGAGTTACTCAGTGGGTCAGGCAGCATCTCTGAAGAAAAAGGATGGGTGACGTTTCAGGTCGGGACCCTTCTTCAGTCTGGTGATATTTCGGGTCGGGACCTCAACATCAACCATCCTTTTTCTCCAGAGATGCTGCCTGACCCGTTGTGTTACTCCAGCACTTTCTATCTATTCAGGGGCTAGTGTTTCAGACTCATAACGACAAAGTCTTTCTCTCACCACCCCCTCCCCCCCCCCCCCCCCCCCACAGATTTTCAAAATTAAGAAATGTATTTTTAATAGCTACAAGTTTATTTAGTATTTAGTTACCGAAAGCTAAAAATAATAAAGGCTGCCTGTTACATTGTTTAATAGAGCAACATTGTACAAGTGTCAGTAGGTGATAGCATGTTAATTTCAATGGCCGCACATGGTTACATAGAAACACAGAAATTAGGTGCAGGAGTAGGCCATTCGGCCCATCGATCCAGCACTGCCATTCAATGTGATCATGGCTGATCATTCAAAATCAGTACCCCGTTCCTGCTTTCTCCCCATATCCCTTGATTCCGTTAGCCTAAGAGCTAAATCTAATTCTCTCTTGAATACATTCAGTGAATTGGCCTCCACTGCCTTCTGTGGCAGAGAATTCCACAGATTCGCAACTCTCTGGGTGAAAAGTTTTTCTTCATCTCAGTCGTAAATGGCCTGCCCTACATTATTAAACTGTCCCCCCTCATTCTGGACTCCCCAACATGGGGAACATTTTTCCTGCCTCTTTCCTGTCCAAACCCTCAATAAATTTATATGTTTCTATAAGACCCCTCTCTTCCTTCTAAATACCTGAGTATACAAGCCCAGTCGATCCATTCTTTCATCATATGTCAGTTCCGTCATCCCCGGAATTAACCTGGTGAACCTACGCTGCACTCCCTCAATAGAAAGAATGTCCTTCCTCAAACTAGGAGACCAAAACTGCACACAATACTCCAGGTGCGGTCTCACCAGGGCCCTGCACAACTGCAGTAGGACCTCCTTGCTCCTATACTCAAATCCTCTAGCTATAAAAGTAGCAGCTGTGTTCTTACAAAACAATAATGTCTGACTACTGCCAGAAGGTTACATGGAAAGCAGTTTTTCCAGAGACTGTTTTTGACATCAAAACAGCTTTTTCCCGTGCTTGTCAATTCCTTGTCAATTTCAGTCATTTTTTTATTTCCTGAAATCACTTTTTATCCAATGTCATCCAGTATTCCCTAATTCATCAATTGCATTATATCCAAATCACATTTTGGAAACCATTTTGGAAACTTTTCCAAGTTGTGAGAGAAAATATACTTTTACTTCTAGAGATGAAAAGCACTTAGATCTCCTCAAATGCCAACAGAAATAGAAGACACTGACATCATTCGTCAGGCCGGCTCATTAAAAGTGTTGCATGCCTACCTTCATGGTACACCAGTCATTGAAGGTAGGCATGCAGGTGCAACAGGCAGTAAAGAAAGCGAATGGTATGTTAGCTTTCATTGCAAAAGGATTTGAGTATAGGAGCAGAGAGGTTCTACTGCAGTTGTACAGGGTCTTGGTGAGACCACACCTGGAGTATTGCGTACAGTTTTGGTCTCCAAATCTGGGGAAGGACATTATTGCCATAGAGGGAGTGCAGAGACGGTTCACCAGACGGATTCCTGGGATGTCAGGACTGTCTTATGAAGAAAGACTGGATAGACTTGGTTTATACTCTCTAGAATTTAGAAGATTGAGAGGGGATCTTATAGAAACTTACAAAATTCTTAAGGGGTTGGACAGGCTAGATGCAGGAAGATTGTTCCCGATGTTAGGGAAGTCCAGGACAAGGGGTCACAGCTTAAGGATAAAGGGGAAATCCTTTAAAAACCGAGATGAGAAGAACTTTTTTCACACAGAGAGTGGTGAATCTCTGGAACTCTCTGCCACAGAGGGTAGTTGAGGCCAGTTCATTGGCTATATTTAAGAGGGAGTTAGATGTGGCCCTTGTGGCTAAGGGGATCAGGGGGTATGGAGAGAAGGCAGGTACGGGATACTGAGTTGGATGATCAGCCATGATCATATTGAATGGCGGTGCAGGCTCGAAGGGCCGAATGGCCTACTCCTGCACCTAATTTATATGTTTCTATGTTTCTATGTTGTTCCTCTGTTGAGGGCGTTACGGTGGCGCAGCGGCAGGGTTGCTGCCTTACAGCGCCAGAGACCAGGGTTTGATCCAGGGATTTCTCCGGGTGCTCCGGTTTCCTCCCACTCTCCAAAGAGGCGCAGGTTCGTCGGTTAATTGGCTTCTGTAAATTGTCCCCAGTGTGTAGGATAGAGCTGGTGTGCGGGCAATCAAGGCCAGGGCGGACTCGGTGGGCCGAATGGCCCGTTCCACGCTGAACCTCTGAACTTTCTTCCCCCTACCATGTTCTTACATATTAAGATGCAAGCTGTGAAGAAGATCGAGCTACAAATACTCAACCCTGCTCCCACCATTCAATTCAACAACCATAGCTGAAATGATGGGAACCTCAACTCTGCAATTTTTCTACCCTCTGTGACTTTTCAATCCCCTCGCTCATCGAGAATCGACCTCTGCCTTAAAGTTATTCCCAAACTGCTTCCACACGGATAATCACAGGTCGGCACGGACTCGGTGGGCTGAAGGGCCCATTTCAACACTGTATCTTTAAAGCGAATTCAAGTAAACTTTCTGAGGCAAAGTCTACAAAAGAATTATAACTCTGTGGCAAACAAATTGAAACTCATTAGTCTAATCTTCTTTCTTCAGAGGGCGGTGAATCTGTGGCACGCATTGCCACCGAGGGCTGTGGAGGCCAAGTCAATGGGTATTTTTAAGGCAGAAGTTGATAGATTCTCGATTAGTATGGGTGTCTGGGGTTATGGAAAGAATGCAGGAGAATGGGGTTAGGAGAGAGAGAGAGAGAGATAGATCAGCCATGATTGAATGGCAGAATAGACTTGATGGGCCAAATGGCCTAATTCTACTCCGAGAACTTATGAACATATGAACCATTTTGATAACGTGATTCATTTTTTAGTTTTCCTGCCAAAATTCATAATGATCTTCACCCCGCATTAAACACTGCTTGCCAGATCTTTGCCAACTCACTACATCTAACTATGTAGGAAGGCACTGCAGATGCTGGCTTACACCAACGATAGACACAAAATGCTTGAGTAACTCAGCGGGACAGGCAGCATCTCTGGAGAAAAGGAATGGGTGATGGTTCGGGTCGAGACCCTTCGTCACCCCTTCCTTCTCCCCAGAGACGCTGCCTGTCCCGCTGAGTTACTGCAGCATTTTGTGTCTATCTTCACTTAGTCTAACTACATCTCTTTAGAGTCTCTTCATAATTTACTTTTCTAGTCATTAACAAATTTGGCAACTGTGTCTTTGGTGCCTTCATCCAGGTCAGGTAGTAACAATCAGGTAGTACTGATTCCAGTCAAATTAGTGTAGTTTAGAAACACAGCAATGAAACAGGCCCTTTGGCCCACTGAGTCCAGCGATCTCCGTGGATTAGCACTATCCTAGGCACATCGGGGACAATTTACGCTTACACCAAGCCAATTAACCTACAAACCTGTACGTCTTTGGGGTGTGGGAGGAAACCAAAAATCTCGGAGAAACCCCACGCAGGTCACAGGGAGAATGTACAAACTCCGTACAGACAGCGCCCGTAGTCGGGATCGAACCCGGGGTCAAGGCAGCAACTCTACTGCTGCGTCACCGTGCCGCCCCCAATTGGTCGAACACGATTTCCCTTTCACAATTCCACACTGACTTTGCCCGATTGTTTTAATTCTTTCCAATCACCCAACGTATCACCCTCACTAACCAACATGTTCATGATAGCAAGCCTGGTCCCTCGCCTTTTGACCAGATGAGTTACTTCCAATTTAATAGCACCTTCCCGAATCCTCCAAAGTTTGGAAAAATAAACCATCAGAAATGGTTAAATCCATTGGATGCATTGATAAATCCATCAATTTTTTAATCACCAGCCACTTCCTTGAAGACTAAGATCACCAAGGTCCAGGGAATTTTAGTTTAAGAGTTCAAGTTACGTTTATCGTCCCCTGCACCAATTGGTACAGTGAGATTTGAGTTACCGTACAGCCATACGAATAAAAAGAACGCAATCCACGATAGAATTTAACATGAACATCCCCCACACAGCGGAATCAACGTTCCCACTGTGAGGGAAGTCGATAAAGTTCAGTCACCTTCCACTTTGTTCACCCGTGGTCGGGGCCTAGAACCCTCCGCAGTTGTCGCTACGGACGGCCCGCTGTTTCAGGCCCTCTCGCCGGGATGATCGGAGCTCCGGCGTCGGAACGGAGAACACTCTCAGGACGTACAAACTCCGTACAGACAGCACCCGTAGTCAGGGTTGAACCTGGGTCTCTGGCGCTGTAAGGCAGCAACTGTACCACTGCGTCACCGTGCCGCTCCAAATTCCCCAACTATTTTCTATGGGTCCGGCACGCCTTTTCAACTCCTGATATTTCAGGAATCTTAATCGAGGTTTCCCCATAGCAAAACTATAAGCAAAATACCTCCCATCCCGTTGTATCCCATCATTAATTCCACTCACTTTCTACACGAACAATGGACACTTTGTTAGCTCTCCTGCTCATAAGTTTTCATTCAAACTTTTATTGTTTTTGCGTTTCTGACGGGCCTTCTATTTAATGATTTCCCGTTCTTTTTAGTGCTTTTACAGTGTTTTCTTTTAAATAACGTCCATTTTTTTTGATCAGCATCCTGTCTTCACATAACTATTAGTTTAGATTATTATTGTCACGTGTACCGAGGTACAGTGAAAAGCTTTATTGATGGCTGCTGTCGTCAACAAAAGACTGCCCCTGATTACAATCAGGCCTTCCACAGTGTACAGATATAGGGATGTCGTGCAAAATAAAGTCTGATTAAAGATAGCTCAAAGGTCTCCAATAAGGTAAGTGGGAGGTAATGACCACACTCCAGCTGGTGAGAGGACAGTTCGGTTGTTTGATAACAGCTCGAAAGAAACTGTCCCTGGATCTTTCGGTGTGTTTTCAGACTTCTGTACCTCTTGCCTGATGGGAGAGGGGAGAAGAGGGAGTGACTAGGGTGAGGCTGGTCCTTGATTATGCTGGTGACCTTGCAGAGGTTAATTAGACAATAGACAATGGGTGCAGGAGTAGGCCATTCAGCCCTTTGAGCCAGCACCGCCATTCAATGTGATCATAGCTGATCATCCACAATCAGTACCCCGTTCCTGCCTTCTCCCCATATCCCTTGACCCCGCCATCTTTAAGAGCCTCTCTCTTGAAAGCATCCAGAGAACCGGGTTCCACCGCCCTCTGAGGCAGAGAATTTCACAGACTCACAACTCTCTGTGTGAAAAAGTGTTTCCTCGTCTCCGTTCTAAATGTCTTACCCCTTATTCTTAAACTGTGGCCCCTTGTTCTGGACTCCCCCAACATCAGGAACATGTTTCCTGCCTCTAGCGTGTCCACTGGCCAATCCCTTAAACTAATTGTGTAAGAAGGAACTGCAGATGCCGGATTAAACTGAAGATGGACACAAAAAGCTGGAGCAACTCAGTGGGTCAGGCAGGAAAGGGAATACGTGACGTTTCGGGGCGAGATCGGGTCTGAAGAAAGGTCTCAACCCGAAAATTGCTTTTCTCCAGAGATCCTGCCTGACCCGTTCAATTACACCAGCCTTTTGTGTCTGTCTCCCCTTGAACTAATTTGCCAGTTCATTTTATCTGGCACCACTTCCATAACTTCAGAATCATCCATATTTAAGTTAAACCACTAATCTTGGGCCTCGCGCTGAATGTAAAATGTAATCATGTTATGATTGGTGCCTCCAAGGGACACCTTTGCAATGAGGTCATTAATTAGTCCTATTTCAATGCACAATGTGAGGTTTAGTATAGAACCTAGTTTGCTCAATGATGCTTTATTCTAAGAATTTATCCCAAAGAATCATCATCCAGGCTACTTTTGCCCATCTTATTTGTCCTTTAGTTTAGTGTAGTTTAGAGGGGCAGCACGGAAACAGGCCCTTCGGCCCACCGACCAGCGATCGCCGTTTATGCAACCACACGCTAGGGACTATTTACAATTTTTACCAAAACCAATGAACCTACAAACCTGTACGTCTTTGGAGTGTGGTAGGAAACCGGAGCACCCGGAGTTAACCCACATGTTCAGTTCTGGGCACCATGTTATAGGAAAGATGTTGTCAAGCTGGAAAGGGTGCAGAGAAGGTTTACAAGGATGTTGCCAGGGTTCTAGGACCCGAGCTGTAGAGAGAAGTTGGGCAGAGTAGGACTTCATCCCTTGGAGCACACAGGAGGCTGAAGGGTGATCTTAAGGAAGTGTACAAAATAGATAGATAAGGGGAATAAATAGGGTGACAGTCTTTTATCCAGGATAGAGGAATGAAACATCAGAAAACAGAGTTTTAAGGTTTAATAGGGGAAAGATTTAATAGGAACATGAGGAGCAACTGTTTGCACACGCAAACAATCGACAATAGGTGCAGGAGTAGGCCATTCAGCCCTTCCAGCCAGCAACCGCCATTCAATGTGATCATGGCTGATCATCCCCAATCAGTACCCCGTTCCTGCCTTCTCCCCATATCCCCTGACTCCGCTATCGTTAAGAGCCCTATCTAGCTCTCTCTTGAAAGTATCCAGACAACCGGCCTCCACCGCCCTCTGACACAGAGAATTCCACAGACTCACAACTCTCTGTGTGAAAAAGTGTTTCCTCGTCTCCGTTCTAAATGGCTCACCCCTTATTCTTAAAATGTGTTGGGTGTATGGAACGAGCTGCCAGAGGGGATAGTTGAGACAGGTACTATAACAATGTTTAAAAGATACTTGGACAGGTACATGATGGATAGTAAAAGTTAAGTGGGATATGGGTCAATTGCTGGGAAATGGGACTTGGTTGGGCATCTTGGTCGGGAAGGATAGGTTGGGCAGTAGGGCCTTTTTGATTCTAAGAAGCTATTCCTATCCCACTGTGTTGATTCACGACCATCATTAATTAACGGACCCACTCCTGCATCTCCTCATTTTCTCCTGTACGAGACGTATCTTCAACAATAAAGTCCAAATCCACATCTTCGCCCTTTACCTATTTTCCTTCGTCATTTCTCACATTATTCTCAAGCTTGAGAGGGTTCAGAAAAGATTTACGAGGATGTTGCCAGGACTAGAGGGTGTGAGCTAGCGGGAGAGGTTGAGTAGGCTGGGTCGCTATTCCATGGAGCTTAGGAGGATGAGGGGAGATCTTATAGAGGTGTACAAAATCATGAGGGGAATAGATCGGGTAGATGCACAGTCTTCTACCCAGAGTAGGGGAATCGAGGACCAGAGGACATAGGTTCAAGGTAAAGGGGAAAAGATTTAATAGGAATCTGAGGGGTAATGTTTTTCACACAGACGGTGGTGGGTGTATGGAACAAGCTGCCAGAGGAGGTAGTTGAGGCTGGGACTATCCCAACGTTTAAGAAACAGTTGGACAGGTACATGGATAGGACAGGGTTTGGAGGGTTATTGACCAAGCGCAAGCAGGTGGGACTAGTGCAGCTGGGACATTGTTGGCCGGTGTGGGCCAGTTGGGCCGAAGGGCCTGTTTCCACACTGTATTACTCTATAACTCTATTAACACCCTCTCTCCAGCCACAACTATGCTCTTTGAATCCTTGCTCCAATATTTAGTTGAACATCTCAATTTAACAGGAACCCGAGGAGTAGCTTTTTGTTTTTTTACACCAAGTGTGGTACGTGTATGGAATGAGCTGCCAGAGGAGGTAACTGAGGTAGGTACTAACGCAACATTTGAGAAAACTTTAGACAGCTACATGGATAGGACAGGTTTCGAGGGATTTGGTCCAAATGCAGGCAGGTGGGATTAATGTAGATGGGACATGTTGGGCGGTGTGGGCAATTTGGGCTGAAGACCCTGCTTCCACACTGTATGACATTTCTGTCACCATAATTCTGCAGACTTTCCTCTTTTCTCACAAATGTATCTAGAACCTTATTGAAAGTTACTTTTGAAGCTACTTCTAATACCCTGCCAGACACGACAAAACACATCCCACTAAATACAAAATGATATCTCAATACCCTAGGGTTCTTTCATCGGGCTGAAGTCTGTGACCGATTTTCACATCATTAAAAAACATTCTATTGTCAACCATAGGAAACATTTTTGTGGAATGTTGGATAGCATGTCTTTAGAGAAACAGTGCGGAAGCAGGCCCTTCAGCCCACTGAGTCTGTGCCGATATGCAATCACCCTGTTGGTGAGCACTATCCTACACACTAGGGACAATTAATACATTTATCGAAGCCAAGTATTACATTCCATTCCAATTAACTTGCAAACATGAAGGTCTTTGGAGTGCAGGAGGAAGCGGGAGCACCCAGAGAAAAACCAACTCAGGTCACGGGGAGAAGGTACCTGTAGTCGGGATTGAACCGGGCGCGGCAAGGAAGCAACTCTACCGCTGCGCCACCGTGCCGCCCATTTGACGTGCAGACCGAATAGCATGCGCTCGTGAACTGTTACGCAAGGATTAAGGTCGTGGTACAGGGAAGCTACTGATGGCTGTGCAAACACGTGGAGCTGGCACGAGTCACTGAGGGTTGACGCTGATCTTGAGAATGGCGATAGTGAACCGGCAGCTCACTTTACACTTAGTCCAATTTTTCTTTTCCGTCTGGGGGCAAAAGTGCTGATTCGCAATCATTCGCTATCTATTTCACCGCTGTGAAGTTCAGGAAGGGAAAGTTGGGATGGTGAGGAACAGAGATAGTCACTGGAAGGCACCCGTGGCCAGTTTAGTTTAGTTTAGAGATACAGCGTGGAAACCGGCCCCTCGTCCCACCGAGTCCTCCCCGACCAGCGATCACTCACACAAGCCTGCACACACTTGGGACAAACAATTAACACTTATACCAAGTAAACGCAAACCCAAGCCAATTAACCTACAAAACTGGAATGTGGGAGGAAACAGAAGATTTCGGAGAAAACACACGTAGTCATGGAGAGAATGTACAAACTCCTTACAGACAGCGCCCGTAGTCAGGATCAAACCCGGGTCTCCGGTGCGGCAAGTGCTGACAGCAACTCTACCGCTGCGCCATCGTACCACCACATTAACTATATAACATCATGAGGGGAATGGTATGTTGGCTTTCATTGCTAAAGGATTTGAGTATAGGAGCAGAGAGGTTCTACTGCAGTTGTACAGGGTCTTGGTGAGACCACACCTGGAGTATTGCGTACAGTTTTGGTCTCCAAATCTGAGGAAGGACATTATTGCCATAGAGGGAGTGCAGAGACGGTTCACCAGACTGATTCCTGGGATGTCAGGACTGTCTTATGAAGAAAGACTGGATAGACTTGGTTTATACTCTCTAGAATTTAGAAGATTGAGAGGGGATCTTATAGAAACTTACAACAAAATTCTTAAGGGGTTGGACAGGCTAGATGCAGGAAGATTGTTCCCGATGTTAGGGAAGTCCAGGACAAGGGGTCACAGCTTAAGGATAAGGGGGAAATCCTTTAAAACCGAGATGAGAGAACTTTTTTCACACAGAGAGTGGTGAATCTCTGGAACTCTCTGCCACAGAGGGTAGTTGAGGCCAGTTCATTGGCTATATTTAAGAGGGAGTTAGATGTGGCCCTTGTGGCTAAGGGGATCAGGGGGTATGGAGAGAAGGCAGGTACGGGATACTGAGTTGGATGATCAGCCATGATCATATTGAATGGCGGTGCAGGCTCGAAGGGCCGAATGGCCTACTCCTGCACCTAATTTCTATGTTTCTATGTTTCTATGAATAGACAGTTAGTTATACCTTTGACTGGCTCGCAGTGGACAGAATAAGTGCAGACTGAATGGGTGTTTCTTATTCTTTTCCCATGCATTATTGGCCTATAACTACAGTTTATTTGAAATGAAAGGTGTATATTGATCATTGCGATACTGGTATCTCAAAGAATATACTCTTTACTTGGTAGAATAGAATAGAATAATGTTTATTGTCATTTGAACCCAAGTTCAAATGAAATTACATTTCTGCAGTCATACAAACACGAAGAAAAAAAAAAACAAGACACACAATTAACACAATTTACATAAACATCCATCACAGTGAATCTCCAAACACCTCCTCACTGTGATGGAAGGCAAATTCTTGTCTCTCCCCTGTTCTTTATTCTTCTCCCGATGTTAAAGCCCCTGGCGGGCGATGGTAAGTCCCGTGGCCATTAAAGCCGCGCCGGGCGGGAGAAGTTGCCATTGCAGGAGCTCCGAAACTGCTTTCCCCTTTACAACAGTTAGTTACGAGGATATTGCCGGGACATGATGGCCTGAGCTATATGGAGAGGTTGAGCCCTATAGGACTTTATTCCTTGGAGCACAGGAGGCTGAGGGATGATCTTACAATGGTGTATAAAGTCATGAGGGGAATAGACAGGGTGAATGCAGAAAGTCTTTCACCCAGGGTGGAGGCAATCCAGTTCTGGAGGACACAGACGTAAGGTGAGAGGGGAACTATTTAATAAGAAATCGAGGTTCAATCAGAAGGTGGAGGGTATATCATAAGGTCATAAGGGAGAGGAGCAGAATTAGGCCATTCGACCCATCAAGCCTACACCGCCATTCAATCATGGCTGATCTATCTCTCCCTCCTAACCCTATTCTCCTGCCTTCTCCCCATAACCTCTGACATCTGACATCAAAAATCTATCTATCCCTGCCATAAAAATACCCACTGACAGCCTTCTGTGGCAAATAATTCCACAGATTCACCACCCTCTGACTAAAGAAATTCAAGAGACAATAGGTGCAGGAGTAGGCAGGGAACAAGGGTGCATGGCTCATGATGTAAGGGATGTTAGATTCTGTGCATCACAAGTTAGATTTATCAACAGAAGATCAGTGATAGACTGAGACTGAAATGGCGTCTGTTAATTCTTTTCCCCATTTTTATTATTATTGTTGACATTTAATAATATGAGTTATAGAGTCATACAGTACAGAAGCAGGCCCTTCAGCCCAACATGTCCATGCTAACCAAGATGCCCCATCTACACAATCCTACCTGTCTACCTATTGCCCATATCCCTCTAAACCTTTCCTGTCAATGTACCTGCTCTAGTGTCTTTTTAAACTCTGTTATAGGACCAGCTGAACTACTTCCTTCTGGAAGTTTCTGGAAGTTTCATATACGTTTCCATTAGTGGAAGAGTGCAGGACGTTCTTTTAGAAAGGAGATGAGGGGGAATTCTCTGCATTTCGGTTGGAGGCCGGTTCTCTGGATGCTTTCAAGAGAGAGCTAGATAGGGCTCTTAAAGATAGCGGAGTCAAGGGATATGGGGAGAAGGCAGGAACGGGGTAGTGATTGGGGATGATCAGCCATGATCACATTAAATGGCGGTGTTGGCTCGGCGGGCAGAATGGCCTACTCCTGCACCTATTGTCTATTGTCTAAGTGTACACATTGGACAAATATAAAGTAGTCTGTGTGACTCTATGAATATAAAGTAGTTTCATATCTATGTGTATCTAGCTGGGACACGTTGGCCGAAGGAGCCTGTTTCCACGCTGTATCTATGGTCTTTGCAAGCACGGTGACAAATGACCCGGACAAGGTGCACACGTACGGGAACACCTTTACGTGGCGTGAAGTGTGCGCGATAGCAAGATGGGAACGGTATCCACTTTCCATACTTACTCACCTTTTTGGTCACATCTTCAAAAAACTCAATCAGATATGTGAGACACGACCTCCCACGTACAAAACTATGCTGACTCTCCCTAATCAGCCCTTGCCCATCCAAATGCCTGTATAAACCTATCCCTCGGAATACTCTCTAGTAATTTTCCAACTACGGATGTTAAGCTTATTGTTCCCAGCATTTTCCCTGCAGCCCTTCTTGAAAAGAGGCACAACATTTGCCACCTTCCAGTCTTCCGGCACCTCTCCTGTATTTAAGGACAGCTCGTAAATTTCAACCGGGGCTCCCGCCATTTCCCCTCTAGTTTCCCGCAATGTCCTCGGATATATCTGGCGCATATAAAGCAGCTTGCTTCCATCTCCTTTCTAAAGGGCGTGTCCCACTGTACGAGGTAATTCATGACTTCTCCCGAGTTTTCACAATTCGAACTTGGAGAATGTCCGTAGCGGGTCTGTAGGAGTTCGTGGATGTCTCGTAGCGGCTCGTAATGTTAACAGTAGGTACTCGGGAAATCCGGTAAACTCGTGACGTTTTTTCAACACTGTGAAAAATGTCCACGAGTAAAAAAATACTCGCGATGAAAAAAATTGGTTACTTTTTACTCGTACGAGCCGCTACGAGACATCCACGAACTCCTACGGACCCGCTACGGACATTCTCCGAGTTCGAATCAGGGGAAAACTCGGGAGAACTCTTGAATTACCTCGTACAGTGGGACAGGCTCTTGACTCTATGAATCTAAAGCAGCTTCGTATCTACATGCATCAAGCAGGGACATGTTGGCTGATGTGGGCAAGTTGTGACGAAGGGGCCTGTTTCCACGTTGTATCACTCTGATGGTCATTGCAAGCGCGGTGACAAAAGACCCGGTCAAGGTGCACGCACGTGGGCGCGCCGTGACGTGGCGCGTGAAGTGTGCGGGGCGGCAAGACGGGAACGGTTTCTCCCTCCCTCCCCCCTTTCCGTACTCACCACTAAACCTAGCACCAAGGTGCGCACCCTCTCGCCAATCTCGGGCGAAATATCGTTGCCGAACTGCTGCAGGGTGGTGAGGAACCTCTTCAGCTTGCTGAGCTGCCGGGCTCCGCAGGCCGGCGGCAGCTGCTGGTTGGCCAGCGTGGACGAGGCAGACGAGGAAGTCCCATTGCTGAATCCGTTTGGCGGAGACGGCGCCCCGTTCAACGCGGTGGGAGAGTGACTGTTGCCGTTCGTCACTGCATCAAAACACAACGGGAAGGAAAAATAAATAAAATTAGGCCACGCTTGTCGTGTCGAGAACGGGTATTAACCCCACTCAAACCAATAGCTACCGATAAGACGTCAGGTTATAAAAGCAGCAACCTTGCAAACAACGACAAGGGAAGTTTCTCCCGCCATATGTCAAGCAGGCCAACAGCAACTGCGTGCCCTCGAGCATGTCTCGGCTAGGTTCACGGAAAAGCTTTGCAGAAACAAGAATTGTACTTCTTACATGCGCTGGGCAGCACCGAGTAAACACTGGCTGGATTCTACTTTATCTTTTGCTCGGGTAGATGCGACGGCATGGAAACATCTGAAAATAGCATTGTCAGTCTAAAGTAAAACAGGTGTACAGTCCCAATACTAGGCCAAGTGTGGAGGTTATATTTATCCACGCACCTGCCAACAGAGCTCCAGCGAGACGGTCAGGGTTAAGGCATAACAGGGACGGAAATAAATAAATACACACGTCCAATCCCAGAGCCACAGCCAAAGTTGGTTCAGTGAGTTTGGGCCTTCAGACAATTCACAATATTACTTTGAAAGATTCTCGCATATTTTACACTTTTAGTTTAGAGACACAGAGTCGACTGTTAAACCTTCTCCACCGCCACCTTTAGTTTAGTTTAGTTGTTTAGTTTAGAGATATACGGCGAGGAAACAGGCCCTTCGCCCTTCCGAGTCCAGGCTGACCAGCGATCCCCACACAATAGCTCTTTCCCATACACACACTATTTGCAATCTTTACCAAAATCAATTAACCTACAGATCCGCACGTCTTTGGAGGAGACAAGGGCACCAGGGGGAAAACCCACACCGGTCACGGGGAGAACGTACAAACTCCATACAGACAGCACCCGTTGTCAGGATGGAGCCCGGGTCTCAGGCGCTATAGGGCAGCAACTCTACCGGGTCTCAGGCGCTATAGGGCAGCAACTCTACCGCTGCGCTGCCCATTTGGAACACATTTCTCATATGATCGACCATCTGACAGATCTCGCTCGAGTTTTGGGGATCAGAGTTTAGGGGTACAACATGGAAACAGGCCCTTCGGCCCATTGAGTCCACACCAACCATCGCTCACACATTCACACTACTTCTATTTGATCCTACTTTCTCATCAACTCCATAAACACTAGGGGCATTTTGCTTGTTCCTCCCCAACAGAGGCCAATGAACCTGCAAATCTGCACGTCTTTGGGATGTGGTAGGAAATAGCATTGTCAGCACCCGGAGAAAACCCACTTGATCACAGGGAGAACGTCCAAACTCCACACAAACAGCACCCGAGGTCAGGATCGAACCCGGGACTCCAGCACTGCGAGGCAGCAGTTCTACCATTGTTCTCTTCTTCTTCTGACTAAGATACCTTCGGTGATACTAGTGGATGTTTCCACAAGTGGGAGAATCTAGGCCATAGCCTCAGAATAAAAGGACGTACCTTTAGAAAGGTGAGGAGAAATTTATTTCATCAGAGGGTGGTGAATCTGTGGAATTCATTGCCACAGATGGCTGTGGAGGCCAAGTCAATGGATATTTTTAAGGCGGAGATTGGCAGATTCTTGATTAGTGCGGGCGTCAGGGGTTATGGGGAGAAGGCAGGAGGATGGGGTTGAGAGGGGAAGATAGATCAGCCACGATTGAATCATGTATCGTCTTTCTGCTGAATGCTTGGTACGCAGTGAAGCTTTTCACTGTACCTCGGTACACGTGACGACAAACTAAACTGAACTGACTGGAGGAGACTCGATGGGCCGAATGGCCCAATTCTGCCCCGAGAACCGCCCCCCTGGACGGGAATCACAAGGACCAAACGGAACGCAGAAATAATGTTAATAATAAAAATAATAAAATCGACATTTCCCCTTACATGTTGTTGGTGTGAATGAGCTGGTTCGAGGCGCTCCTTGGTTGTTTGGTGGAGGTGGCATGGTTGGAGGTGTCAACCGGGTTTGTGTTTTGACATCAGCAGGGGAGTCTGGCATCGTGGAGTGCTTCTCAGTGTGATCTGCCAGAGGCAAAAGAGCATTGGTGTTATTTCTTGGTTTGAAGCAAAAGTTAAAATATTATCATTCAAGTCACCACCCCTCTCCCCACCCCTCACCACCCCATTCAAAGAAAAAAAAATTAAGAGTAAGGAGTAAGCCATTTAGAACGGAGACGAGGAAACACTTTTTCTCACAGAGAGTGGTGAGTCTGTGGAATTCTCTGCCTCAGAGGGCAGTTGAGGCCGGTTCTCTGGATGCTTTCAAGAAAGAGCTAGATAGGGCTCTTAAAAATAGCGGAGTCAGGGGATAGAAACATAAAAATTAGGTGCAGGAGTAGGCCATTTGGCCTTCGAGCCTGCACCGCCATTCAATATGATCATGGCTGATCATCCAACTCAGTATCCCGTACCTGCCTTCTCGCCATACCCCCTGATCCCCTTAGCCACAAGGGCCACATCTAACTCCCTCTTAAATATAGCCAATGAACTGGCCTCAACTACCCTCTGTGGCAGAGAGTTCCAGAGATTCACCACTCTCTGTGTGAAAAAAAGTTCTTCTCATCTCGGTTTTAAAGGATTTCCCCCTTATCCTTAAGCTGTGACCCCTTGTCCTGGACTTCCCTAACATCAGGAACAATCTTCCTGCATTTAGCCTGTCCAACCCCTTAAGAATTTTGTAAGTTTCTATAAGAGAAAGATGATATGGGGAGAAGGCAGGAACGGGGTACTGATTGTGGATGATCAACCATGATCCCATTGAATTGTGGTGCTGGCTCGAAGGGCTGAATGGCCTACTCCTGCACCTATTGTCTACATAATTGCAGCCATCCTGTAGAATAAACCACGAGAGGAACAGATCGGGTAGACGCACAGAACCTCTTGCCCAGAGTAGGGGAATCGAGAACCAGAGGACATACCAGTAGGTTCAAGGTGAGGGGGGGAAAAGATTTAGTAGAAACCTGAGGGGTAACTTTAATATGCAAAGGTTGGTAAGTATATGGAACGAGCTGCCGGTGGAGGCAGTTAAGGCAGGGACTATCGCAAAGTTTAAGAAAGATTTAGGCAGGTCCATGGATCGGACAGGTTTAGAGAGATATAGTATGGGGCAAATGCAGGCCGATGGGACTAGTGTAGATGGGACAAGTTGGTAGGTGTGGGCAAGTTTGCCTGAAGGGCCTGCTTCCACATTGTAAGATTCCATGTCTCTCTATGACTCAAACAGTAGTTTCATCTTTGATATGATACTTTTGATCTCTATGCATATAGGATGCCACAGATTTAGTTTAGTTTATAGATACAGTGCAGAAACAGGCCCTTCAGCCCACTGAGTCCACAATAACCACCGATCCCCACACATTAACACTGTCCTACATGAGGGACAATTTTTACAAGCCAATTAGCCTACAAACCAATACATCTTTGGAGTGTGGGTGGAAACTGAAGCTCTCGGAGAAAACCCACACAGGTCATGGGGAGAACGTGCAAACTCTGTACAGACAAGCACCTGTAGCCAGGATCGGACCCGGTCTCTGGCGCTGTAAGCACCGTGAGGCAGCAACTCTGCCGTTGCGCCACCCTAAAATAATGTCAACTAATATTGAGGATATCGAATATATACCCAGCTTAAAATATATACATGATATACTTCTGCACACGAGGCATTATTCCATTTACATAGCGTCTCCTAGTGCAGTGTTAAAGATGGATCCAAAGCTCTCGAGAAACTTGAGAAACGAAAGCTCTTGCACTGAAGAAAATACAACATTCCTGCGGTATTCCTGTGGTACCCGCCATTTTTATAGTATTTTGGCAGAGAGGGTACCATGTGTTAACTATCAGTATGAGTTGCAGCCTTAAAACTTAAAGCTTGTGGAAAGTAGAATGGTAAACATAGACTATTGGAGTTACACATTATGCCCGTACAAAATGCAAATACACAATGGACAATTCTGGACCAGAAATCAATAGTTGCCAAATATGGGGTTAATATATTCAGTAATATATTGAATTCTTCTCTGGATTATCAGAGGCTGAGAAGAGACCTGATAGAAGTATATAAAATTATCAGCAGCATAATCAGAACCTTTTGTCCCCCAGGGTAAAAATGTTAAATATTGGAGGACATAGCTTTAAGGGGGGGGGGGGGGGGGGGGGGGGTTGAAAGGAGAAGGAGATCTGTTGAGTCCCACTGAGTTACTCCAGCATGTTGTAAGTGAGTAAGTAAGTTTTTTATTTATATAGCACGTTTTAAGTCAACTCACATTGACACCAAAGTGCTTTACATAAATTAAATAATAAGTTTCCATACAAACCATAGAAAAAGGTTAAAAAAAATGAATAAAATGGACACATTATAGAGTTCAACACAAACGTCCCCCCACAGCAGAATCAAAAATGTCCACTGTGGGGAAAGGCACCAGAAAGTTAAGTCCTCTTCCTCTGTGAAACACCCGAGGTCGGGGCCCATTTGTGGCCTTGCAGCCAGTCCGATGATTTTCAGGGCCCTCTTGCCGTGAAGATGGAACTTCGGCGTCGGGTGAAACATTCCCCAGCGGCTTGGAAAGTCTGGAGCGGCTGCCTCCTCCCCGGAGACTGGGGCACTCGTAGACCTCAGGCCGCGCCGGTTGGAGCTCCGACCCCGGCAATTCTACCCCTGGCTGCGCGGCGCTCCAAATCCAGCGCCGCCCGTGGCCGGACGCCCGCAGCCACAGCTCCGCGATGTTGGGAGTCGGCGGCCCCAGCGCTCCGGAGCTTACCGCACGGCAACCCGGTAAGGCATCACCCGCTCCATGTTGGTATCCCAGCGCTGCGCCGCCGCAGAAGCTGTAGTCCCGGCCAGTCCCGACAGGAAACGCCGCTCCATTCTTGATGGTAGGCCGCAAGGACGGGGCGAAGAAGTGGCTTGGAGGGATGCTGCCTCTCCGACCAGGTAGGTGACTGTGTCTATCTTCAGTCTAAACCAGCAACTGTAGTTCCTTCTAACAGGTATATGGACAGGACAGGTTTAGTGGGACTGGTGTATATGGGACATGTTGGTTGGTGTGGGCAAGTTGGGCCAGTGGGCCTGTTTCCACACTGTATCACACTATAAGATGTTTAGTTTTGTGTAGTTTATAGATACAGCACAGAAACAGGCCCTTCGGCCCACCGAGTCTGCGCCGACCAGCGATCACAACACACTAACACTATCCTACACACACTTGGAACAGTTTACAGCTTATTGTATTTTTCTCTGGATTATATGAAGCTGAGAAGAGACCAAATAGAGGTACGTAAAATGATGATCAGCATAGATAGGGCAGACAATCAGGACCTTTTCCCAGGATGCAAATGTCAAATATTAGAGGACATAGCTTTAAGGTGAATGGGGCAAAGTTTAAAGGAGAGGTTTAATTTTGTGTAGTTTAGAGATACAGCACGGAAACAGGCCCTTCGGCCCACCCAGTCTGCGCCAACCAGCGAACTCCAAGCACTAAATTTTTTCCTGTATTATAACACACACTGGGAACAATTGACAATTTTACCAAGCCAATTAGCCTGCAAACCTGTAATGCTTTGGAGTGTGGGAGGAAATCAGAGCACCCGGAGGTCACAGGGAGAACGTACAAACTCCATACAGACAACAACTGTTGTCAGGATCAAACCCGGGTCTCTGACGCTATAAGGGGCCTGTCCCACTTAGGTGATTTTGTCACGGTCGTAGCGGCACCGAAAAAAAAGTGGCGACTGGTCCCCCCCCCCCCCCCCCCCCCCCCCCCCCCCCCCCCATGACAATGTCTACGAGAAGCTACGACAACCTACCACCACCTAGTCGACGTCAAGCTACCGACAACTGGAAACCCATTAGGACGTCCACCTTCGACCACACCTACGACAACCTACAACCGCACCTACGACAACCAAAGTCAATCTACGTCCACCCGCGACAAGCAACGACCCTGTCGGCGACAACTGAAGACAATTCAGTCGCCGGTACCTGTCGCCGGTTGACGTAGGTTGACGTAGGTAGTCGCCAACGGAATTCACCGGAGTCAGCACCCGGCAACAACCAACGTCACCCGGCGACGACCTGCGTCATCCTGGTGACAGCACCAACGACAGGAGAAGGACAAGCTACTTCTAGCCCACTTAAACATTTCAAAATCCAGCGGCGACCAGAAAAAACGTTACAACTCTTCAGGCAACTTGAGGGGACTACTCATGACCATACAGGCGTCACCCCGGCGACCATGTGGCGACAGCCTAGTCGCCGAAAAAAAATCACTTAAGTGGGACAGGGGCTTAAGACCGCAACTCTACCGCTGCGCCACCGTGCCGCCCAACAAGAAACGTGCAGGGCATAAAGGGGATGTTCGGGGCATGTTTTTGTGGTGGTGGAGGAAGATGTGACAGTGGCATTGACAAGGCTTGAGGATAAGCACATGGCTATGCAGGGAATGGATCACGTGCAGGCAGAGGAGATTCGTTTAACTTGACCTTATGTTTGGCACAAACATTTTGGGTTGAAGGGCCTGGTCCTCTGCTGTACTGTTCAATGTTCTGTTCAATGTTTCATTTAGGAGGGCACTTGCATTAACGATACACTATAATTAATGCATGCACATCATCGACTATTTCAATGCACTACATTTTATACCCAAAGCCAACTTTTAAAACAAAATATCATATCTGAATTTTCAATTTCAATCAAGCGATACGAGATAATTCACAAAGAACTTTCTTCAATCTTTGAGTTCTTCTTCTGCACAAGTATTTAAAGGAATACATTATAATTTTAATCAGAGGATATCCTGGAAATTTTGAAACACAGATGTACTTCCTTTTCCTACCTTTTCTTCTTAAGGTCATAAGTGATAGGAGCAGAATTAGGCCATACGGCCCATCAAGTCTACTCCGCCATTCAATCATGGCTGATCTATCTCTCCCTCCTAACCACATTCTCCTGCCTTCTCCCCATAACCTCTGACACTCATACAAGTTAAGTGCACTATCTTCAGTGTGATCATTAATTTCACTTTTACTCAATTCCCTCATTTTAATGACTTATTTTCTGAATTTCTTCCATCGCAGTCCTTTTCCAACTTTGACCTAATCTATTATTTTCTCATTTCTAGAACTGAAGCAGTCATTTTATTTTGGCTTAATAATGAATGTTGTGGGAGAGAAGGAACTTAGTTGTGGAAAGCATGGCAGGAAGCCAAGGACTGGGATTTAAATGGGTCCAAGTACAGGCAGAGACTATGATCGGGACCTGTGCAATGTATTATGTTTGCAATGTTACTTCTTATCTTTGAGCATTTGACGGCACTGAGCCTGGCCTCCCTGGAGTTTAGAAGAATGAGGGGGGGGGGGGACCTCATTGAAACTTACCGAATAGTGAAAGGCCTGGATAGAGTGGATGTGGAGAGGATGTTTCCACTAGTGGGAGAGTCTAGGACCAGAGGCCACAGCCTCAGAACAAAAAGACGTTCCTTTAGAAAGGAGATGAGCAGGATTTTCTTTAGTCAGAGGGTGGTGAATCTGTGGAATTCTTTGCCACAGAAGGCTGTGGAGGCCAAGTCAATGGATATTTTTTAAGGCAGAGATAGCTAGATTCTTGATTAGTACGGGTGTCAGGGGTTATGGGGAGAAGGCAGGCGAATGGAGTTTGGAGGGAGAGATAGATCAGCCATGATTGAATGGCGGAGTGGACTAGATGGGCCGAATGGCCTAATTCTTCTCCTATCTCTTATGACGTTATACCATCACCATTTACATATGGAGCACGGATATATAGAATCTTTCGAACCAAAAAACAGCTTTCACGAAACAGAGAGTTTCCAATCTTGATCGACAGCTCACAGCTAATTCAGGTTAAATAGGAGTTTGTTTATCGATTAGACAATTACCTTGAAATGTTCTTTGATTTCTGTTGATTTCAACAATTCATTGGTTGCCCACCACCACATGACCGGAAACTAAGTACAGTTTAAAAGTATAAAGTACAAATATAAAGGCACAGAGATTTATCAATGCACACACTAAGATATATATAATGTTCAAGAAGGAACTGCAGATGCTAGAAAATCGAAGGTACACAAAAATGCTGGAGAAATCAGAGAGTGCAGCAGCATCTATGGAGCGAAGGAAATGGGTAACGTTTCGGGCCGAAACCGGCCCGAAACGTTACCCATTTCCTTCGCTCCATAGATGCTGCTGCACCCGCTGAGTTTCTCCAGCATTGTTGTGTACCTAAGATACATATGATGCTGGTTTACAAGTCAGTTTTAAATGAAAATACTTAGAGAACAAAAAACCTTGCTAACTTTGAGGCGGGGGGGAAAAAAACAACCTACAAGTAATTTACTGGTAAATGCAATCCCCCCCCCCCCCAAAAAAAAAATTAGGATCACAAAACAAAATTAAAAAGAGTAAAATGGTCTTACAGATTCCATCACACATTTATCCAAGTAGAAGTTGTTCTTGAAATCGTTTACTTACATTTCAGATTATACGGAAGACCAATAATTAGGTTGGTATTTGAGACCCAGTCACCTTCCCACAGTGCATCCTCTATATTCACCCCACTACCTCATCAGGCGCTGAGAATCGCATGGGATAAATATTTTTCAGTTGCTAAAACCTAAAACTAACAGCCACATGTTGCTCCAGACAGATTGCAGAATCCAGTCTCTCCGAAATAAAAGGAAAATATTCCTGACATGCCGAGGTGGAGCGTTTGCCAGGGCTGGTTGGAAGATTACAGTGGGAAATGCAAAGCCCATCTGGTTCCAATTCTGCTAACACTCACCCTGTACTGTTGAAAAAGACCGGCCAGATAAACCAGCTCCAAAACACTGGGGAGAGAAGCCTGTAGAATTAATCTGTAACTTATACAAGAGGCTCATATCCCTCATGCTTAAATAGCACAGCGTTCTACAAGTACTGAAGCATAAACTGTAATTATAAATCAGAAATCCTGTTACTTCTGTGTATCGCCACACTTTAGCACACACAATTAGTCCTAATGCAGAACTTCCTCGGCAAATCTTGAAAGCCATCCAAAACAGTCACCCATGTGCAGCGCAGCTCTGCGGAGGATTAAAATTGACTCCCCCCCCCTCCCAAACCCGACCGACACATGCTTCCACTATACTGACAGCCTGGTGTCAGCCAGGTTCCACGCTTAACCAACCTGCGCTGGATCGGATGGAGCCAAAGCAGAGAGGTTCACCAAATTAAAGGCAACGCCACCATCTGCAACTCATTCCGTGCTGTTTAGCTCAATCAATTCATGATGGAGATAATGTCGAAATAATGGGCCAGTCCTAATCCATATCCCCCCCCACCCCACCCCTAAAATAAAAAGCAAGCTCCCAGTAAAGTTAGTGACTTGATGCAAACTCAGAAAATATGGTTCTAGTCTCTGTAAATCAGTTCCATTCATTCTAGGTAGCAAGCTCATTTTGAATGGCTTTTTTTTTTTTAAACGCTACAATAGCTCACAAAAGGATCTTTTCAACTGAAAATATCAGAGGTTTCTGTTGGATACTATATTTTTTATTTAAGAAGCACAATTACGGAAAAGTTGACTTCATTGTGCTCTCTCCCCGAGGTGATACAAAGGTACTGGAAAAATTAACGTGATATTATTTTTTAATTTAAAGAAAGAATTTGCTTGCTGTCAGACAACTTTCAAATCAAGAGCTTGATGGTCAATAGGAACAAAAGATCTGCGATCAAAAATACTGGATCTGCCCCCCCCACCCCCCCCAACAGGAAAACGGTGACTACAGGACAACTTTATGTTCGAGGTGCTTAAAGACAATTAAAAGACAGCAGAAAAATATATAAATCATGCATGCTGCAGCTTTTCAAAATATTATCTATGTTCACATATGAACGCGTGCCAAATTCCTTCATCCAACAGTCTCCACTGTGTGGAAATCCTCAGTGTACAGCACAAAATAGAGTAAATGAAATTCCTTCAATGCACGCTGGTTATATTAATTATTCAGTCCGATTTAAACAAGGTGTTCTTTCATACAAGGTGATGACTTGGTGAGGTTGGATTTCCACGGATTTCACACGTGTATAAAGTAATGCTCGCATATCTCTCCAAAAGCAGATAGGTACAGTTTTCCGCCGACCTCTTCTCTCCCAGAGATGCTGCCTGTCCCGCTGAGATACTCCAGCATTCTGTGTCTGTCTTTGGTGTAAACCAGCATCTGCAGTTCCTTCCTACACAATAAACTAAACTGAAGTGATACAGCATGGAAACAGGCCCTTCAGCCCACAGTGGTATCTTTTAATCCAGACAGCTCTGAACTGTTAATATTCTTTTTCATGTTCCTTTGTACGTAGCTTTTGAGTGCGATCTCAAATAACTCAAGGAAACATAGAAACATAGAAATTAGGTGCAGGAGTAGGCCATTCGGCCCTTCGAGCCTGCACCGCCATTCAATATGATCATGGCTGATCATCCAACTCAGTATCTCCTGTATCTCCATACCCCCTGATCCCCTTAGCCACAAGGGCCACATCTAACTCCCTCTTAAATATAGCCAATGAACTGGCCTCAACTACCCTCTGTGGCAGAGAGTTCCAGAGATTCACCACTCTCTGTGTGAAAAAAGT
The DNA here is from genome assembly GCF_028641065.1 of Leucoraja erinaceus. Classification (NCBI taxonomy): domain Eukaryota; kingdom Metazoa; phylum Chordata; class Chondrichthyes; order Rajiformes; family Rajidae; genus Leucoraja; species Leucoraja erinaceus. Next base: position 7,208,726 of record NC_073380.1, on the reverse strand, counting down.
TCTTCTCATCTCGGTTTTAAAGGATTTCCCCCTTATCCTTAAGCTGTGACCCCCTTGTCCTGGACTAAAAAGGAATCTTGTAAAGGTATAAAATCATAAGAGGAATAGATCGGGTGGATGCACAGAGTCTCTAACCCAGAGTGGGGGGAAATCGAGAACCAGAGGACATAGGTTTAGACAATAGACATAGACAATGGACAATAGGAGCAGGTTAGAGCCAGCACCGCCATTCAATGTGATCATGGCTGATCATCCCCAATCAGTACCCCATTCCTGCCTTCTCCCCATATCCCCTGACTCCGCTATTTATAGAGCCCTATCTAGCTCTCTCTTGAAAGTATCCAGAGAACCGGCCTCCACCGCCCTCTGAAGCAGAGAATTCCACAGACTCACCACTCTCTGTGAGAAAAAGTGTTTCCTCATCTCCGTTCTAAATGGCCCACTCCTTATTCTTAAACTATGGCCCCTGGTTCTGGACTCCCCCCAACATAGGGAACATGTTTCCTGCCTCTAATGTGTCCAAACCCTTAACAATCTTATATGTTCGGGTGAAGGGGGAAAGAAATAATAGGGATCTGAGGGGTAAATATTTCCACACAAAGGGTGGTGGGTGTATGGAGCGAGCTGCCGGAGGAGGTCGTTGAGGCAGGGACTATCCCAAAGTTTAAGAAACATTTAGACAGGTACATGGATAGAACGGGTTTGGAGGGATATGGGCCAAAAGCAGGCGGCTGAGACTAGCGTAGATGGGACATGTTGGTCAGGGTGGGTAAGTTGGGCCGAAGGGCCTGTTTCCACACTGTATGACTCCATCTGACACGCATTTGCTGAAATATTTCAGATGACTCAATCTCACTACAACAGATTTTCTGGGTTCAACAGGCCAGTGGCTGGTTCAGCGGAATAACAGGATATCTTCATTACAAAATTAACGTTCAATGTTTAGAAATGTTACCACCTGCCAAGGGGGAATTATTGGAAATGTCCTCGCACACACACACACACACAATCGAAGTTTATGGTGAAATCTGAAGGCAATGTGTCTGGTTATGCCAAGCAGTGAGCACTATGATGCTTCTGGGCCTCCACCTCTGTAAATGACTGGGTGTTTAACAGTGTAAAGCTAGCTGTGTGACAAAAGGCTTGGCATGACGGCCCTGTAAGCAATGCTGAAAATGTCTGCCCTCGTGACCCGTCCTCCTTAACTCACACTGTTTGATAGCAATTATCTCCGTAATTAGAGGCCGGGACGGGAGAATTGGTTTACGATTCTAATAAAGCCACACTGGCAAGTCAGGTTTACAATCCGGCTTTGTGCCTGTTTACACAAATAACACAGATCCCGGCTACTGCAGCAGATGCTTTAGGATCCGCGTCTCTCGTGGCTCGTGCGCGCGAGCCCGTGCGGGTGAGATTAAAAAGAGACGCTCGTCCCGTGGAGCACAGGCGGAACATGCAAGGCAAGATCTCCAAGATTCACAAGGCTGTCTTGGGAAGGAGAGCTCGCATGGTATGCAGGGGAAGCTAGCTTGCCTTGAATACATTATGAACTTACAGCAGGCTAATGTGCCATGCAATCAGAAGCACCAGATGGAACAGTATGCCATACATGTCCCATCAAACCTCCGCTTGTCAAGAAGATGTATTAGTGTCCCTGCGCTGGGTTTTTTCACTGCAATCCCCCCCGATGTCCCCTTAGATTTTCACATTTCTTAGCATTCGGTTCCTCGATCCCTGAAGTACAAGTCCCAGGGGCTGCCTCATCTGTACAAGGTGGTTCCTGCAGTGGTGTTATTCCATTATATTAAATAAGGTGAGGGCTAAGAGATTTCAGCAGGCTGTCTGCACAGTGCCTTTGGGAGAGAGAGAGAGAGAGACAGGGAGACAGGGAGACACAGAGAGACACAGAGAGACACAGAGAGACACAGAGAGACACAGAGAGACAGAGAGAGACAGAGAGACAGAGACAGGGAGATAGAAAGCCACAGAGAGACAGAGGCAGAGAGACAGAGAGACAGAGAGGCAGAGAGGCAGAGAGGCAGAGAGGCAGAGAGGCAGAGAGACAGAGAGACAGAGAGACAGAGAGACAGAGAGACAGAGAGAGAGAGACAGAGGCAGGCAGAGAGACAGAGGCAGGCAGAGAGAAAGAGAGAGAGAGAGAAAGATGCCAATCGCTGAAGCACAAAAGCTCGTTCCCATATTGTTTTAAAGACAAGGTCAAAGGCCTCATTTTAATTCCAGCATTAAAGTAAAAAAAACGAAAAGATGGTAGAATTATTTATTTTCCTCCAAGTCCATTCTTCTAATTGTAACACAAATCTGAAGGAATTCCCTGCCTTAAAAATCTATGGCTCATTGTTGAAGAAATTCAGAGGAGTTCAGCCACTTCAGTGTCAAAATCATTGGCTCTATATTTTGTTGTATCGCACTGTGCATTAATCAAGCTGAATTTTACACCTTAGAAACTGCTAAAACCCTTTGATTTTACAATTTTCAGGCAGCATTTATTGCGAGTACATTTGTTTGCCTTGGAATAATCTAGGTGACGCTGTTAAGCCCAGCATTATCTAACAGTATATATGAACATTTTAGACCATAAAAGGATATTTAAACATAAAGCAAACATAAATGCACAGGAGTTGATGCAAAAACGATACAAGTAAAGGATAAAATTGCTCCTTAGTTTTTTTTAAAAATAAGAAAAAATCTTGACGTCGCAGAACATGCGTAGATTTCCAAAAACTTAAATGTTTTATATTGAAAGTGCTTAGACTATATTCAGATGCTGCCTGCCTAAAGATGCCACATGTGACCCTAATGAGTTCCTCTTTGGGGTTCCTTCGAAACAAAGGTGCCACAACAAACGAGGAGGTCTAAGGGACAACAATATGAAAATGATTTGTTTCATTAGTGTTCCGCCTGCTATCAACAAGAAGCCAAGTCTTTTATTTTGCGTTTCGGGTGACTGGTGCTATTCAAGAACTTCATTTCAGAAAAACTTTTTTTTCTTTAAAAAAAAACAGCCCCACTATCTTTAAGCCATGAGGCCAGAACGTGATTCCAAACTCACAGATTAAACCTTAACTAATTTTAGATGAAAGCATTTTTTTTTTTACACAGAAATAGCAGAGAGAGATAAAAATAATAAAATCTGGACTTCTTGTCACCTTTCAAAAATACTAAAAGATTCACTCGTGCCCTCGACAATACAATTTGGAACCTTGTAGACAAAGCACAATCTGTTGTCTACTCATATTTATCAAAACATAACAACTACTTCATATTCTCCTTAATTTTAAATGGACATTTGCAGAATGTAAAAGAAAAAAATGAATTGAAAAACCATGAACCAATCCATTGCTTATTTGAAGTATTTCGAACCATACCCTGGAAATCCGTGCTAAAATAATGTTTCTTCTGCAAATAAAATGCAGCTATGTCTCTTATACTTATTTTTTAAAAAGTTCTGGCGGCAGGGTGGCTGTTTATTTCTACTGGGACTCGCTCAGCGCTGTCTGCAAGTGTTTTGAAAATATCACATGACATAACCATGTGTTAAAAATTACAGCCAGTTAAGTTCTCTGCTAAGAAAAATATGTGGACAATTTATGAAATGCGCCCTAGGTTGGAGATGTACTAAGTAGAACCAGACTTGGAAAACAGAACCAAATTTTGAAATATAAAGGGAAAGAGCTGTGGCCACATCTGGATAGCAGAAGTTAAGGGGGTGGTCTGACCTAATGCCAGGCCATTTCTAACAGAACAGTATCATTTTGTACTACAATGGCTGTGATCACCGATGGTCTTTTCACGGAAATGACCCTGAGCAATACCAGATGCATCGAGGGTGCTGTATTTATAAGCCTGCATCTGTTCTTTCCAAGTACTGTACAGAGGTCACAAGATTTGCTTTGTGAAACTGTACACGATAGTAGCCTTCCTCACAAACACTCTCCTGTACACAACCAGCCTGACAGCTTCGCCGCATGGATGGATATTCATGGGTAAACCGCGTTGGGGAAAAAAAAAAAACCCACAACTTTTGTTCGACCTTCATTGAAACATACAAGCCTGCGAATCTGCAACTTAAAACACGCACAATTCACACAAATATCTGCTCACACCAACGAAAATCGCACTTTGTGTTTGTTTCCCCTTTAAAAGGTTGCAAGAATGTAGAGAAGCGTGAGAGGAAAACGGGATGAAGTGGAAATCCTGAAATAAAGTGTGCATGCTCTTTTAAATGTATTTAAACAGTTTGGTTACCCACTTTGCCCACATCAGTGCAATTATGTTTAAAGGAAATTTTCTCGTGCTTTATAGTTGGCCCCTTAGCTTTATTCATTTTCTGCAACACTGATAATGATGGCCAGCTTTTGATTTTGCAGGGATTTGTGGAAATAGATCATACTTTTGCTTATATTGATGTTAGATCATGGAATCCCACATGCACGTCTCTTGCTCAAAGGATCTATGTAACTAAAGCAGATAAATAAACCACATCACTCCAAATAATTAAGGATAAGAGCTCATGGCATTCGGTATCTATCCATGTTAGAGTTATAAAAATATTCTTTAATCTCAACAACTTTTAGAAATTAGTCTAAAGTAGTTAGAATATTTTTCCACCCAAACTAGTTTTAGTTTCTGCAGTTATACAGTAACAGTTTAGTTTATTGTCACGTGTACCGAGGTACAGTGAAAAGCTTTTGTTGCATGCTAACCAGTCAGCAGAAAGACAATGCATGATTACAATGGAGCTATTTACATGGTACAGATAGATGATAAGGGAATAATGTTTAGTGCAAGGGAAAGTCAGCAAAGTCCGATCAAGGATAGTTCAATGAGGTAGACAGTTTAAGGATCCAACAGTGTGTGTTTTTAAAAAAAAATCAAACAAAAAAAAAGATAAAAGCTTATTCTCAAAGAGATAGAACACGAATGACAGTTGGAGGGAAATTTCTGAACACCATCTCAACCTATTGTAGTACAAATGGATATCAAAAAATAGTCATGTTCAAAAAAAAAAAAATTAAAGGCCACACATGCTGTGGTTACACACATCTGC